>NW_025335641.1:4829314-4977534 GCF_004798865.1 Varanus komodoensis
CCCCCCCCCCCCCCGGCCACTTCCCCTACATCTTTCCGAGAGAAGCAAGCCTAAGCCACAGAGGCGGCTGGAGAGACCCAGGAGTCCCCTGCATCCACGCAGCCTGCACGGGAAACGTGCCAGCAAACTTTCCCCTCCCGCTTCTCCAGCACACGGTCGCGTTTATTATCCATCAACTGCAGGACAGTTTCGCGGGCAGCGACCCGAGGTAACGCCATCCTCTCCAGCGCAAAATCCCACGCACTCAGAAGTGAGTCGCGTTGAGCTCAATGGGCCTTGCTC
The DNA here is from genome assembly GCF_004798865.1 of Varanus komodoensis. Lineage (NCBI taxonomy): Eukaryota > Metazoa > Chordata > Lepidosauria > Squamata > Varanidae > Varanus > Varanus komodoensis. Next base: position 4,829,597 of record NW_025335641.1, read on the forward strand.
CCAGAGAAGTCTGGGGCTGCAGCATTGTCCCCTCCTCCCCTTCCCAAAACAGAACCCATTATTCGTCTCCGAAAAGGGTTATTTATGTATTTAATTTAAAACTTTTATATAGCGTCCTTTTATACATATCTTTATATAAGCGTCTATATATCTTATATACTTTTCTCTATATAAGATAAGGGACGCGTCCTCCGAAGAACTCGCTTACCGCCGCTGACAAGACGTGCGCGGTGTGCAGCGAGCCCCGCCGCAGCCCGCCCCCTCGCCTCGCCTCGCCTCGCCCGCCTCGCCTCCCCGCCCCCCTCCGGCGGCGTCCCTGCCGTACTCACGCTTTTGCTGTGGGAGAGATGCTTCCACTCCTTGTCCTTTGAGCTCCTAAATGCATTTGTCTGCATTTGTCCGAGCAGCGAAATTCTAACCGAAAACAAAAGCCAGCTTCCTTCCCCCCAGCCCGCTCCGAGGTTCAGGTACTGTCCATGAAACCGAGCTCCGGAGGGGGTCGCTCCGCTCGGATGTGCCCGCAGCTCTTTTCGCCTCAGCGGGTCTCCCCCTGCCCACCCTTAGAGTGTCTTCCACATGGTGCGCCAAGGCCAGCTCCGCCGAAGTCGCCGGAGGGGTTGCTCACGCGTGCCCCCCAGACAGCCGCCCGGGGGAGCGGGGTGCGGGTTGCCCAGCTGGCTGGCTTGCAAGGCGCGGCGCGGCGGCTGTGTGCAGGCGGCCGGTGCGTGCGCGGGGCGGGGGGTTCCCAGCGAGCAGGACGACTCCTTGCGAGCTGGGAAGCGGCAGCGTCCGCAGCCCCAAGTTCTCTCAGAGGAGGGGGAAGAAGGGGGCGGTTGGGGAAGAAAGACGCGCTCTCCGCGGCGTCTAGCGGCAGGGGCGCGCAGGCACTCCGCGCGGAAAAGAGAGTCGAACGCCTCTGGCTGCCTCGGAGCACAGCGAGCGGCCAACCCGAGCCAACGCAAAATACTCCCCAGCGCGGCTCGGTGTTAAATTTCACCGCGCAGTGACTTGCGATTACATCATCAAACGCATCTCGCGCTTCTCTCCCCCGCGCGCCTCCCGGCAGCCGCCGAGCAGAGCAGGCAGCGCGCGAGACCCTTCCTCAGGCGAGCTTGGGGCTGGCCGGCCTCCGGCCCTTTCGGCACTGCCGCCAGGGGGCCGCAGGGAGCCGCTTCTGCTTTGGCGCCCTCGCTCGGCGCTCGGGCTGCTGGCCGCCCGCGGTGCTTCCGTAGAGTCAGAACCACCCCGGGCACCCATCGCATGCCTGATCCTGTCACGCCGCTCTCTTTCTATCCCAGCACTGGTTGAACAAGAAGTCCCTTCAACAGCGCCCGTGCTTGTCGTTACAGTGAATGCCGCAGAGCCTTGTGGCAACCTGAAGCAGGGCTGAGCAACGTGTAGCGTCCCAGATGTTTTGGCCTTCTAGTCCCATCATCCTAGTCCCATGCTGACTAGAGCTGGTGGGACAGAACTGCTGGAATTGCCCACCTGTGCTTTAAAGACTGGCCTTACCACCAGTTTAGGATTACACTGCATGCATCTGGAGAAGCCAGCTCTTATCCACCAAAGCTTTGCCTTTTGCTGTGATAAATGTGCTTCCCAATTTGTTCTTGCTGCAACAGATGGACTTGCCCCCGCTGGACATGGTTACTTTTTAATGATGCTACCAGTGCGGTTTACTGGGAGATAATAAAGTAACACAAAAGATGGCAGGAATCTGTGTCATAGCTGCTACTCTCCAGGGGTCAGGGCCAGCCCTGTTGTTATCTGCTGTCGAATCACCTTTGACTTATGGTAGCTGCATGAATGAATCCCCTACCCATGTTCTGGCAAGGGCAGCCCTGCTCTGCTCTGGTAAACTCAAGGCTGTGGCTTCCAGTTAGTTGTACCTCAGAAATTTTCTGATTCAACATTGCACCAAAATTAGGAATAATGAATAGATTTCTGTTAGATTATGAGTTACACACAGTGTCATAATTCTGTTATAGGTATCAAACAAGAATTCATCTCTTTGCCTGGATTAATTTACTAATTTAGTAAATGATCTGCAATTAATATACAAGCACACTCACAAAGTATTATTTGTTTTGCTTCCCATTATTTTACTACAAATGGAAAGTCACAATTCTTACAAATAGCTCCTTGATTAATTAACCATCTGCTTATCTACAAATTTAGAAGCCATGCAAGCATTACAGAAATACAGAAACATGCATCTAGGTCAGCAATGCTCATCCCAAAGTACCCTAAGTATTCATGTCTGCCAGCTATATCCCCAAAACCACTAGTAAATAACCTTCAGTGTCCTCTGCCATCCAAACCAAACACTCCAAACCTATTACAGCTCTTCGTACCTTTGGGGTGGATGTGGTTCAAAGTATATTCTAACGTGGCTTAAGGTGAAGAGCAGCCTCATTGCCCTTAAGAGACCACCAACAGACATGTCATGTTGTGTTAAGACTTAAGGGACCGTCCACAAGTCTGTTTTCTAATATAAAAGTGCGACTTTCACAATATGCTGACCACCAAAGAGAGATAGTGCTGCAATCTCATTGCTTCACTATTATGAGAATCCAGATGCAGAGTTGCCAAAGCAAATAATTTAATTTCAGAAGTAGCTATATGAATTATAAGAAGGGTTTCAGAGAGGGCAAAAAGTTAACTAAAACTAAAAATATCTTCACAAATTTCTACAAGGGTTGCTGTAAGCATATCATTTTGTTATATTATTAAGTACTTTCAAAGACTTTTTTTGTAAATAAAATGGTTTATAGTGTGACATTTTAAATATATTCTTATCTACCTGATTTCCAGGGCAGCAATTTAAAAGCACATATGTTCATGGTAAGTAGCCAGCAGTTTTATTGTTTAATTTGTATGAATAGTGTTTTTTGATAAATTTATTTTCTTAATGTTGATGACAATTTTTCATAATCAAAATCTGTCACAAAAGTTAATTTCAAAATATTGAGTACTTTGGAATCAGTCTTTCAAGATTTCTGAAATGTGAACTATTTGTGTTACATATTTATTTGCCTGGTTTCTTTAAAAAAAGTGTCTCTACAGTTTTCTTTGCATTCTATGGCTTTACATAACTTGGAGCCAATTCACACAAACCTTTCTGGTATGCCAAAAATGGACTGAAATTTTTGCAGTGGTAATTTTGGTCTGTGTGCTTCACCATGAAAACAGATCACATGCCAACATGCCATCATTCAAGATACTTGCAGAAAGTTTGCAACAACATGCGGGCCTGGAAATTATCTTCATGATGAAGCACTCAAACAACCACTTCACTTCAAACAAAATGACAACCAATTTATCTTCTCGTCGGTTCCAATCAGTAATCTGACACATATTGCCCAAACTTTCCTAAAAGTAGGAAATGTTTCAGCAGCCTGTGCTTTTCTTGTAGCTCCTTGGATATCCTTAGATATCCTCCTCCTTCTTTATAATAGGATTTTATTTTTTTTCCTGGACCAACCAAAAGACAAACAAGTGGGTCCTAGATCAACTGAAGCCAGAACTTTCCCTGGAAGAAAATGTCAACCAAAGCTGCTGTACTTTGGGCATATCATGAGAAGGCATATCACTGGCAAGACAATAATACTAGGGAAAGTCAAAGACAGAAGAAGAAGAAGAAGAAGAAGAAGAAGAAGAAGAAGAAGAAGAAGAGCAAGAAGAAGAAGAAGAAGAACAAGAAGAAGACCAAATATGAGATGAATTGATTCCATAATGGAAGCCACAGACTGAGTTTACAAAGGATGAGCAGAGCTGCCAAGGGCTGGACATTTTAGAGGACATGCATATAATTGGAGACAACTTGGTAGCACATAATAACAACAACCATATTCATTCTTACTCTTTTTCTCGGAGCTTAGTATGCTAAGTTACTTCAGCCTTTCTATGTTGTTTACATTAGCTACACGGTTTTTGACATGCACCAAGAGAATGATCAAATCATGTGTGCCATAGGAACTCTCTCCCATAAAAATGCAATGAGAACACTGCACCTACTTCCAAATCTACTGGCCCCTTACCATGTTTATATGGGTTTGATCAGCTCCCTACTGAAGTCCAATAATGAGAAACATTTCAGGACTGCCCTGTTCTAGACTGAAAAAAAATGGCAGGGCTTTTATCAGTTGGACATATTCACCTGTATAAACTTAATATTAAGGCACAGCATGTGAGATGATCCAGAATTGATTGAGATCTTAGATGAAACATCATACTCTGTAAATGAGCTGAAAAATAAATGTAGGATCAAAAGTTGCATACATGGGCTCTCTCAAAAGCCAAAGTATTAAGCTAATTTTGGCAAATTTGTATACATCTGCTGAGTCAGAAATGCGGGGTATGTGGGACAGGGAGGGATGTAAACTGTTATCAGAGGAAATGTAAATGAATACAGATAATGAAAATTACCTGAACAACTGCCACATACAAAATGTTGCTGGGTGATAACACTCTCATCACTGCAATGGTGAGTTGTTTAACATACTGTGTGATTTTCTTAAACAAGAATCTGTGTCTGAGATCCATGTGGTCACACCAGAAGCCAGTGAATCGGTCGTTTTGTTTCACTTCTGGAGGTAGCTATAATTTCTGAGCTGATGGTTGTTTGATGGCGGTAGGAGGATCATAGAAGAGGATCCATTCATGTACTCCAGTGTATGACTTGCTACACTTGCACTGCAGCCTTTGTATAGCCTACAACACCCACATGGCAGCTATTTTTTGCTAAATGCCCTGCATACCCTCAGCATTCAACATGGGAATGCGTAGGATCCCCTGACTATTATCCTGCACTAGATTTCTGATTTCTGGCACTGAATTGCTGGCAAGATAGATAGATAGATCACAGCGTTTATTCCTAAATATCGACATTTACCTCAAGCTGTCTAAATCTTGCCTACAGCCCCTCACTAGGAAGGTTTCTAAATCTCCCTGGAAGCTCCTTTCTTTCCAAGGCACTGAAAGGATCAGTGTAGGCACTGAAAATTCTGTATCACCTACTAACTGTTTTGTAAGCCGCCCTGAGGCTTTTTGTGAATGGGGCGGCATAGAAAGGTTCTAAATGAATGAATAAATAATTATATGTATTCTATTCTTACAATCCACCTCATGAAAAACACTTTCCATAATATTCATACTTCACTTGATATCATTTAACTTACATTTAATATCAATATTTGCTTGACACTAATTTCCATTTTCACTTATTCCTGTTTTGTTTTTAAAGTACTAGCACCACCAATATTTTCCAGATTCCATCAGTGTAACAGTCCTATTTGTAAGCTGCCTAACTTGATCAGCAGTGCTGCACTGAAGCAAAAACAAAGACAAGACATTAAAATATGGGCTTCTTTATTTAGTGTGAAACTAAGGACTGGCAATGTCAGCTTAGATTCCTAGCAGGGTGCAACACAAGCAAAGATCTGGCACTAAAGCAAGGAATAATTTAAAAGATGATGGAGGGCAGGTTTTGTATTGAATGCAATTAGAGTATGATCTAGCAGGCCTCCTTCTGGAAAATGTTTGAAGAACAGATGTAATTTGGAAGCAGGATTGTGCCAAAAGAAATATGACACTCTTCTCTCCTGTCTTCCTTTTTGCTGTTTTAACTTCAATTGATTTTCCAATGCTTCTGTCTATACTGTGAAATACTATATAATTCCATTTCAGAGGCTTTATCTAAGTTGTCGCCTAAAACATGCACAGGAAATTTAAACAATACAAGGCAGGGACCTGCACACATTATAGAAAAGGGTTGTGAAAAAAGATAGATCTCCATATCTATCAACCTCATTCATAATAAGCCGTTATTGATACAATATTCCACTGACTTCAGCAGATTTTCCTGCATGATTGATTTTATTTGTATGGGAAACAGTATTAAAGACTGTTCATTGCACACATACTCAGTTACTTTTCCCACTGTGAAGTGTTTGTTCCACATCTAGTAAATGCTTCATCGTTTTATATGTCGTGGAGACGCCCAGGATTCCCCATCTGGGCTATAATCTTCACCTAGAACCTCCTGGTTCCAAACCCCACACCAGACACTGGATGCAGCGCACAACAGCCCAAGTGTTTTGGGGGAAAGGAATTATTCAAAGGTTAAAAGATAGGGGTGGAGAGCACTAAAACAGCCAAAACACACAAGGCGCAAAATAAACACAAAGGGGAACAGGGGAGGAAAAGAGAATTTGGAGAGCAGCACTAATACTCTTCACGACCAATCAAAGCCCCCAAGAGCCCAGGCCAAATTGGCCTCCTTGAAAACAAAATAACAAACAATTCACCTAGCCTGGCTATACACAGAGATGCTCTACCAGTCATGGCGATCCATGACTCAAGAGTAGCACAGCATTCTACAAGAGCCACAAGATGGAGGGATGCCAGCATGGAGAACCTCAAGTAGAATTTTTAAAAAACTTTTTGCCAACATGCCATATATATCTGTATGTAGGAAAAAATGCTCAGGGAACCCCTAAAGTGCCCCATGACAATCAAGGTTACTCACTGCCCATGCTGTGCTCACTTCCCATGGAAGGAGATAAAGCTGAAAATCTTGTCTGTGGAGGAAGGGAGCGAGTAGTTAGAAAAGGGAGATGTAGATGGAAAGGCACCCACCCGTTTGTGTTCTGTCTTGCAGCCAACCCCTGCCTGTTCGTGTATTGTGGGCATCCTGCCTCCCTGCAGAGGGAGAAGGCCCTCACCCAGGCAAAAATGTTTTGTTGTGGGACCCCACCTGTTCCCTCTAATGTTCAGGGTGTGACTGCCATTGCTTGTGAAGCCAAATGGCACCACCTGTGCACATGAGGAAGGTATCTGTAAACTTGGAGGCTAAGGTTCGCAGAAGTATAAAATTTAGGGGAAACTGCTGATGGGAGAGCTCAAATTGGGCATCCTCAGTTGATATAGAGCGCAGATTAACTGCTGGAGAACAAAGAAAGAAAATGGGCAAAAAGGAGGATGCAATTTAGCATCCTGGGAGAGAACAAGGTTGACCAATTGGGGCACTGAATGAATAGCTCACACTGCATTTTTCTTGCAGTCTTCATCTTGTCCTTATTTGTCAAAGGAATCCGTGAGATTAATGATGTTGTGGGCATTATGAGAACAGTTGTTTCTCCAAGTACTTGGAACAATAGAAGCAGAGAAAATAACAAAATGCTTCATCCAACCAAAATGTGAGGCCAATGATGCATAGGGCATATACAGCACTGTCACAGGTTAGGCTAAGATTCATGTAAGGGCCTGGAAAGTATCGGTCTGTGTGCATGTGAAAGGCCCTGTACTAGCTCAGATCAGGCAGGAAAAGTGAGCTGTCAGCAAAAAATCCTGAGCACACTACATGTTGCCAAGCTTTACAAATATATAGAATATACATGGCACAATTTTTATTTTTCTTATTTTTATTAGAAATATAAAAACAGAAAAACCATCACACACATTACATAAAATCACAATTGCAAATAAAACCTATGCACTCTAACAATCACCAAACATGCTAAGCCTATTCTTTCAATATACAATATTCTCAAAAAGGCATTCCAACATAGTAAAAGCATTAGAATGTATTAATGTCCAAAACAAACTGCTGTTTCATATAAATAATAAATGACAACCAGAGTTGTTTAAAGTCATGTTCATTCCATCTACCCTCCCACAGATGATCAAATTCTGTTCACTTCACCACTGAAATTACTATACCTCATTGATCCATTCTTCTATAGAAGGAGTAGGCAGCCACCATTTAACAGCAATTTTAAAAATTTCTATCAAGTCCACATGCTCACCTTTAACAACACATTTAGCATACCCAAGTAGAACACACATAGGATTCATAGGAATGGGATATTCAATTGTACAAATCACATAAGTCATAACTTTTCCCCAGAAAGGTCTAATCTTTTTACAAGTCCACCATAAAGGGAAAAAATTGCATTATTATCCTTACATTCCCAACAAGTATTACTAACATTGGGATATACCTTTGCCAACTTTTGTGGGGTCATATACCAACAATATAGTATTTTATTGAAAAATACCTTAAGATTTGCCCTGGAGGCCTCTTCTGGCTCCCTAGATTTATATTAACATATGGGGTGATTTTAGGACCATTGTGGAAGCTATAGTCCCACTGGTCTAAAGAGATTTCTGTCTTTAACGTCTTTTCCCTTTTTAAGTTAAAATAATTTCCTTTATCATCATCTACTTCAAATAATATGTGATAAATATTAGCTAACAATTTCTTACCTTTATATCCTTGGCTGATTACCTTTTCAAATATAATTAGTTCTTATTCACTGTTCCATCTATCATAAATTTAAACAGGAAACTCTGCAATTGATGATATTGAAACCATAAAGATCTTGTTCTCATTTTACATACTAGTTCAGACAAGGATATTAAACTTCCATCTTTAATCACATCTACAAATACCATAATTTTATGTCTAGACCATTCTGCTAGATTACCAACTAGTTGGAAATAGAGAAAAAATTGCAACAGAGAAACTTTACAAAAAGTACATCTCTATATTTATCCCAAAGTGGAAAAACAGCTGATATAGTAGAATTGGGTTTAAGGAAGTCCTGAATTGCCTTAGTACTTTTGATATACCCAAGGTAAATATTGCAAAGGGATTTCACAGTGAGCTTGCTTCAAAATACAAATAGGTGAACCATCTAATCACTGGGGTAATATTTTTAATCTTGAAGATGCATAGTAATAAACAATATTTGGAAAATTCAAACCACCTTTATTACAGGGTTTTTGCAAGGTTGTAGCAAGTATTCTTTACCTTTTATTTTTCCATAAGAACATCATTATTTGTTACTTCCACCGATTTAATGTAGCCATTGATATTGATATGGGAACATGTTCAAATATAAACAAAACTCTTAAGTGTAACATTCATCTTATTATTGCTAAACATCCTAACCATGACACTACTAATTTTGACAATTTTTAATATCTTCCTCAATTGCAAATAAAAGTGGAACATAACTAGCTTGGAAAAGTCTATCAATAGTTGGGCTAATACGTACACACAAATATTTAAAGACACATTTGTCCATTGCATATTATCAATTATCTCATGCTTAAGTTTATCTGAGATAAACATTTCCCAACTTATCTGTTTTATGATAGTTTATTTCATTGCCTGAAACCTCACTAAGCAAAGCTATGCCCTGCAACAAATTTTCAATAGATGTTTCAGGTTTGTTACTTGTTACCAAACCATCATCTGCACACAAACTGATCTATATAGATAGATATAGATATTCTTTTCCACCTCAGTTCCATAAATCTCATCCAATCTAATTGATGTTGCCAAAACCTTTATACATATAATAAACAATACAGCTGATAATGATCAACTTTGCCTTGTACCATATTTTAAATTTAAAAATTCTGAATTTTGTTAATCAATAGTTATCTTGGTTCTAGGATTTGCATAAATTGTTCTTTTGTCATCAAAATGAAATGCTTCTAGTCTGAAATAAAATTTCCCATTCAATCCTGTCAAATGCTTTCTCTGCATCTAAAGATATTAATGCTGCACATTAATATTACAACCAATATTTATCAAGTCTATCACTCCTCTTACCTGATAGGGATTGATCACAGATAAAGCCAGTCTGAACTTTATTAATATGCTTTGGTAGACACCAATTTAATCTTTTAACCCACAACACTGCAAAAATCTTATAATCTTGATTCAGTAATGAAATTTATCATTTTTATTAGATCTATATCCCAGCTTTTTCTTTTAAAGAACTCTAAGTGGCTTAGATCGTTCTTCTCTCAACCTTATCTCCATAGCAACAACCCTTTGAGGTAGGATGGGCCAAAAGTCTGTGATAGTCCCAAAGTCACCCAGTTGGCTTCAGGGTTGAGTGGGCAGTAGAACCTAGATTTCCTGAATTCCAGTCTCAAACTCTTATCCATGATTGTGATACTGAAGGATGTGTCTCTTTTCTAATTAACATTATCCTAGCATCATTCCAAGGTTCAGGCATCATACCAGTTTTAAAACAGTCATCAAATAATTCTGTTTAACTGTTATTAGCAGTATTATTAAATTCTGCTGAGATATCTGACATACTCAGTGAGTGATATTTTCTGAACCTAATGCTACTCTGAACCTTAACTCAGAGTAAACTATTCTATCATATAGACTTCATGGACCTGAAACCTGAAATATGAAGCAATCTCTTCTTTCTTGCCAGTGTGTAATTTCTGCATGCTCTGAACATTTTCCAAGTCTTTAGACAAGATCAGGGAATGATACTTTCAGAACCATGATGCATGGGGTCTGGTTAAGGTGAAGATGGTTAAGGTTCAGGTTAGGGTTCATAAAATATCAGTCCATTAATGTATTTGAAGGCTTGGAAAATGTTCAGAGAGGGCTGAAAATTAGGGCTTTGGGTTTAGGGTTAGGAAAGTATTAATCACTGTGGATGCCTAAGGCCAGGAACTAACTCAGATCAGGCAGAAAAAGTAAGCTGTCAATAGAAACCCTTAGTCACTGTGTCTTCTGAAGCTTTGCAAATACATAGGGCATCTGTGGTATCCAGAGGGTTAGGGTCAAGCTCAGCAAAGGGTTAGGGTTTGGAAAATTTCAGTCCCTGATCATGCCTAATGGCCTGGAACTAACAGATCAGGCCAAAAGAAAAAAAAGTGAGCTATTAAGAAAAACACTGAATGCTCTGGACCAAAAGGGTAAGGTCATACTTCAGATTAGGGTTAGGAAGAGGAATCTATAAATTTCTCTGCATGTCTAAGGGCTTCGAACTAGTGCAAATCAGGCAGAAAATATGAGCTGTGAAGGGATACACTGAGACTGCTTCATTTTCTGAGGCTCTCCAAATGCATAGGGCAGTAAAGACACTCTTAAGGTAATGGTCCAGGTTAGAATTATGGTCAGGGTCAGGTACAGGAGAATAGCAGTGTCTGGAACTATCTCTGATCATGCAGAATATGTGTGATGTCAACAGAAACAGAAACCTATGCTAACCTTACCATAACCGCAACACACAACACAACCCACTCAAGGTTTTTGTTGACAACTTTCCTTTACTACCTGATCTGAGCAAGTTCCAGGACTGTAGACAGGCACCGGGACTGATACGTTTCTAGCTCCAACTCTAACTGAACCCTAATCCTAATCCAAACCCTAAGAAAGCCATGAGTTTGTGCACTTGTAAGGTTTCAGCAAACACAACACATTCAGGGTTACTTTTGACAGCTCAATTTATCTCCCTGAGCTCAGCTAGCTCAGATCCCTTACACATGTAAAGGAACTGATATCTTCTCAACCCTAACCCACCCCCACCCCAACCTGAAATCTAACCACGACCTAAACAGTGACATCTGCAACCCACGCATCTGGACAGCTTCAGCAAACTTTGCACACTGAGGGTTTATGTTGACAGCTACCTTTTTCTGACTAATCTGAGCTACTTCCGGGCCCTTAGATATGCTTAGGGACTGATATTTTCCTAACCCAAACCCAACATTGACCCTAACCCTAATGATGCCATGTAGGACCTATGCATTGGAAAGCTTCAGCAAATTCAGGACACGGGGTTTCTGTTGACAGATTGCTTTTTCTGCCCTTTCTGAGCAAGTTTCAGGCCCAGAGATGTGGACAAGGACTGATACTTTCCTAACCCCAGTCCTAAACTGATGCTGAAGCCAGACTCTAATGGTTCCATATATGTCTGAGCCATTTGGAAAGGTTCAGTATTTGACTGTCCTGTGAAAGTAAATGTTTTGGAATGTTCTGAAGGTAAATTGTATGAAGGTTGATTTGAAATTTATATATGCACAGTTTTGGGCATCACCAAAACTGCTTTGCCATGGTATGCCATATAAAAGCCACACTTGTAATTTTCTGAGGCATTAAAGAGTTTCTTCACCTGTTCCAGCAATCCCCATGAATGTGCAAAGCTGGAATGCAAAGCTGGCAAGTTCCAAACTGACATGGAAAGCAGATTGCAAACTTTATTTATTACATTTATATCAAGCTCTTCCTGCAAAGCTCAAAGCAACAGACATATGGCTCCCAGGCATCTTACAGGACCAAGCCTGTTTAGTGTCAGCAATAGTACTTAGAACCACATCATGCCTCTATCTCATTTCCTTATCCTTATAGTCTCTTTAAGGAATAACACCACATCAAAGCAGTTTTTGGCAGCCTTTATGGTGGGATATATGGTTGTGCATGAAGAAAAAATGTATGCATGTATGTACGTATTGATGGATTCTAAACAACTCAATAGCAAAGTTATCTGGGCAGTTAATTTCAATTGGCCTTGAAGATTTATTTATTTAAGTCCTTTGTGGATGGTAAGTGTATGCATATCCCTTAGCTATTCATATCAGAAAACAATCTCATTCTTCTAGAATGAAAACTCAAGCAAAATTTAAATTAAACAAACAAAAGGGCACAGAAGATAATATGGTTTTCAAACTTCAGAGACATGAACTAGTAAAATCTATTCTATCTAAAGTCATGACCATCTGTGTTCCCCGAAAAGGGAAGATTTGGAATGTTTGTTGTTAGCAAAGCAAAGCAACATTTACAAATGGTACTAGGCCATGTACCAAAGTGTTGGGGGATTCAGAATAAATCCTGGTAGAAAAAGGTTGCCTATATGGGCCTTTGTGTTATAAAATAAAAGTTGTGCCTCTTTCTCAGAAAGAAGCAGAATTCCAACCCAGGTTACTGATTAGCATTGCTGTTTCTTTAAGAGATTGGAACCCACAGCTTGAGAACCATTCTCTTGCTGATCAGCAACAGGGAAGTTTTTTTTATCAGCATTGCAACCACCCTAATTTGCATGGTTAAACTCAATAATCAATAACCGCCCTAATTTGTAGCTAAGACTCAACAATCCTTGCTTGACTGAATTGTCAAGTCTAGCTCCTGTAATCAGTGCTATTCCTCTAATCAATACTATTGTCCCCTTGGCAGAGCTCTCACATTCTTTTCACTATGCTCCCCATAATTTGCTATCACCTGACCCGTTGCTTTGAAATGTGACTCAGAAACTATAAAACACTCTGTATATGTTCTGGAAGCTTGTAGTTGGGCAGGCCTCTACCCAACAGCACTGTTGTAAGTGTGGGTTTCTCTGCAGAGAGTGCCCTGCATGATCTTTCAGTAAATGGCAAAAGGGGTTTTTCCATACTGAGCCGGGTTATCCTGTCTCGCGGCTGCTATTCAGACTCCCCAGCAAAAGTTTCTGGAATGTACTGCTGCACGATGTTTATTTTAAATTCTGTCAGGAATGGCCAAAAGTATATTTACTTGCTTTGGTTAAAGAAAATAGTGTCGGTCTATCAAATATGGATTGAGGAAATCCAAGAAATGGAAAAGTTGACACCATGTCTTTTATGGCAACTGACTACATTTAGATGGGTTCCCAAAATGTTTCTTCTTTTTATTGCTCTGTGGAAATAAGAGAACTGAAATAGTTAAGAACTGATCACTGCAGAGGAGCACAGACATTCTGGCTCTCTGGACCCATGTACTACGTAGTTCATCAGCATTACCCTGGCACCTTGGCGCAAGCATCCATTTTGGTTCTGGTAGGAGCAGTTCGGAAACATTATTACATCTCTGGATGGTTACTGAGAAATAGAAGCCACAGTGCATATGCACTTCCTCCATCAATTAAAGAAAATTGCTCCCAGTAACTACAGGAACATGCAAATATAATCCTGATAGCCCTGCCACTGCTAAACCTAGGAATTCAAAAAAGGTACCCATAAATTACACAGTCCAGTGTCTTGGTGGGAAATATGGCCCAATCCTGAAGCATTCCCAATTCCCCGAACAATCAACAGGTTTACATGCCACTTGAATTGTCATAGTTTTTTCTTTAGAATAATTGTCTTCTGCTCTGTTGCCATGGCCCAGTATAGTCAGCTACCTGGCAATCAATCACGCTGAAAGGAATTCCCCATAGCTATATTTTCACTGTGCAGAGGAAAACAATTGGTTTATTTGTGCTGACCCATCCTGGGTGCAGCTTCTGAGACCTGAAACTTTTGTACCCTTTGTTCTGAACCCTACAAATACACTGGAGGTAGGACAGTGGATGTGCATTCCTTGAGCTTGTGGATTTCAGCTTTAAGGATAACCCAGTATCTTATTGGCTTCTATCATTCTTTATAGCTCTTTGCTAGCATGATTCTCTGCTTAAATCTGGTACTGTAGTGCCTGTTTCCAACTGGGGCTGATGGGTCACTACATGCAGAGACAGCTATGTCTGGTTTGGTACCCATTATCCTTTCTTGAAATGGGAGCATGGAATTAAGAACCAAATCTAAACCGAGTTTGGTATCAGGCCGGCAAAGAAGACTTCAGGGAAATGAGGATGGTGACTCATCACCATCTTATCCTCAGAACAGGTTAAAGTCAGAACCCTTAAGGTCATGCCTTAAAAATGATCAAACAGCCCAAAGAATGTTTTTATTTAAAAAATAAAACTGTTTAAAAATTCAGAAACCATTCTCCTGATTGATGCTTAAGGTCTGGATTTAATTGATGTGGTGGTTGGTTGGACTGGCTTCTCTCTCACCCATAGAATTCACATGTCACATAATCCAAAATTCTTTCTCTCTCTTTCTCATCTGGAAATGGCGCAGTGAAAAGGAGCTAGTACAGACTAGCCAGTTGAGCTGTTTCTCTCAGGCACCCAGGCATGGGGAACAACTGCAAACAAGAAATGACATTGTATATGGGCATCTTCCTTTAGCTGCTAAAATTGCTGTAAGCATGGCAGAGCCCTTCCAGCCATGATGTCCAGGAGAACTCAAAGTATGCACATGTAATTTTCTTGACTGAGGGACACACAGAGGCACAGCAACAACATTAGATGCTGCAAGGGCATTGCACAGCAGAGTAGCAGGAAGGGATAGGACTCCTTCCAGCCACTTCCTACTTTTGTGGGGGTAGAGGAAGCAGGTAATCATTGCCCTCCCCACACAAAAGAACAAGCCACTTCTCTCTCTCTGTGTGTGTGTGTTTTACATTTCTAGGTCCAGAGTTCCCTGCTATCCTACTGAGCCATTTTATTGCCGTGTTTGTCCAGAAAAATTCTATTTGCCTTATATACCTAGAAATAAAGCTTTACTTCCTGGTAAAGCATTTACTGATCCCAGGACCAGGTTCCATATATTGTAGAGACACAGCTCAGCCTGCAAGTCCATGCAGGTAGCTGCTGCATGAGTTGCTGTGATCCTTTGCATGTGTGGCTGTCTTTGAGTGCAAGGAGGTGCTCAGGCAGAGAGCCGGGAGCATTGGGAAGCTACTAAAGGTCCCAAAGAATTCTGTGTCCAAGGCGGAGCAGTAGCACCAAAAAGGCTCCATACACCCTAACTTAGTGTATGTTTAATGTAAAATTTATTGCATATATTACACTGTTACTCTATGCCCTTGACTAACTATTCAACACAATTTGGCCAATGGTAGCAAAGACTGGTTGTATAGATAGGAAGAACACACTAAACAAACAGTTGGTTTTAACCCCTGAATTTGCTTGCACCACCTCTCTGGAAAAGATAGATCACACCTGCAGTGAGTAAACTGAAGCAAACAACATGCATTTGCAGAGTCAGTGATTTTCTTCCAAGAGGTTTCCCTTACTGACTCCTAACTTTCTGATTCTTCTGAGACAAATGGGGTTTTTAAAAAGTCTGTCAGCTAAATAGCATGAACCTCAACTCCTAGACTTCCTAGGCCAATCTTTTTACCAAACATCTTGAACAGCCAAATTGTTTCAAAGGAGGCAGAATTATATACCCCATCTTTACTGGGTGCTTTTCAAAGATTGGCTAGCACTTTTCCTTTGCAAAGTAGAGGTAGGAGGGCATGATTGCCAGCAGAACGGCAGTGTAGAGGAGGAAGATATTTACCCTTTCTCTCTCCAGCTCCACACAGAGCTACTCTTCCCCCAGGTCACATTCCAGACCAATGTTTGCAATGGAAACATGGATCTGGACACCTCACTGGTGGGGGACTGGAAAAGGAAACTGGCACACAAGGAAGGAGTTAAGCGTCTACCTCCCACCTTTCCTCTTCTCTTCCAGCCCCAGTTTGTAAAGCAGAAGCTGTGACCAACCTTTGAACACTTAAGGTCGAGGTGGAATGTGTTGTTGTGTCTCGAATTGAACCTCTTCTTTCACATTCAGGTGATGAGTGCCAACAGAAATGAAGCCAAAACAGGACCTCTGAGAAGCAAATCTCAGCATGCTAACATTTGCAGAAGTACATTTCCCAAAAAAAGAGTGGGGGGCGGGGAGTGTGCTCAATAGCCACAGAATGTTGAGTGTCAGTTGGAAAAGGAAAATGGAAAAAGAAGGTGGGGGAGAGAATGCAATGCCCTGCTTGGAGGCAGCTGCTTGCCGAAAACACAAAAAAGAACCCATCTGTAAGACTGGCAGATAAACTGCAGCATCTTGCTGCCGGTTCCAATTTTCAGTACCTATTGCTTCTGCCCACAGTTACACTTTAAAAATGAAACGAGACCTTGATGGACATTTTCGTCTTTTACATGAGAAAGTGCGAGCAAGCGTAGTGAACTCTGAAGTACACACACAAATGAAGAGACTGAAATTTCATCTCCTTTAAAAAGCAACCTTTTAACAGTCACTGTAAAAGTAAAAAAGTCAAGCATGAAGCAAAACCTCTGAGCAGATGCAATGCCAAATTTTAGCTAAGAAAGGAACATTGTTTCAGTGGTTCTGAGTTTCCTATAGGGTTTCATTTCCTTTTTGTACCAGGATGGTCTCTCTGTAGTCATCGAGGAAATCCAGAAACCAACCTCCTCATTCACAAAGAAAAGCTGGGCCAGCCTGTAGTACAGTGGGTTATTTGCACTGGGGTCACAAAGCTGACAAAGGGCTCTTTGATCTTTCTGGTTCAGTCTGTGTCCTGCCCTCAAATCTGCTTCAGTGTTGAGGGACCCTAGTATGGGAGGTGGCACTGGGGGCTGTGGTGTGAGGAGCAAAAATGGCTTCCCCTCAGCATTTTGCTGAAGGACAAGATGAAGCTGAAGCTCCACTTTATACAACAAGCCTCCTGTCAGTGGAGCAGCATTATGGGATAAAGCCCTCCAACTGACTGGGCACTTTTTATTCTTTATACAGTGTTGCTGAAGGAGACGCAAGGTGGTTTCTGGTTTGGCCTAGGCAGCCATAACCATATGTGTTTAGGCGTGCAGAACACATATGAAGTGATAAGGAGGCTGAGGTAATGAGCAATTCCAAGTAACAAGCATAGCTTTAACTGATAAAGATAGGAACTTTAGCAAATGTAGAAATAGTTGTGAGCAGGCATATTAAGAAGACCTGTACTGTGGCAAATTATAGCCAACGAAAGTAGAGCTTCTGACATCCTTTGTGTGGGAAGGTATATAAATGATGTGAAAAGTTTGAACAGGGTCCTCTGAAACTGTATGATGTAGGGAGCCTTTTATTCTGCAAAATAAAACTTTTTAAAGTAACTCTCAGTCCTCTGTCATGTGTGATTGGGGTGGCACACTAAGGCAGAACCCCATTGTTGCAAATATTGCCATGCTCTAATCGTGCTTGGCAGAGTAAAATGAGCAAAAAAGAGTGTCAGTTGGAAAATGTACAGTCTTTAAATCTGAGAAATGTGGAATCTTTAAATTTGAGGCGTAGAAGAAAGTTGAAAAGCATTTAAAATCTACTGGACTTATTCTCACAACTACTCCTTGAGGCTGGTCGATATTATTTCCAGTTGACAGAAGGGGAAATCAAGCTCAGAAAGAATTACTCGCCAGGGCTGTACAGTGATTTCAAGGCTTGCTATGTGGAATTGAGACTGCTGAAGCACAGGGGGTCTGAACAGTGGTTTGCTCCTTGCTAGTCAGTTTGGCAGACAGAGGAAAGAGAAGAGCCCATTCAAAAGCCACATGGTCAACAATTAATATTGGCATGGCATAGAAAATATCTGCAGTTCATGTTTTCTTACCGCCCTCCCCCCACCCCAGGTTCTTTGGATAAAATGAGCCTTAAAAATGGCTTGTTTTTCTTTTAGCCTATATAACTCGTGTATCAATTAAAACATAACACCAGAAAACACTGCTTTAGACCAGCTGATTAAAACAATATTTAATATTAATGGAAAATATGAGAATAAGGCACATTCATTCTAAACAAGTTTGATTGGAAATAAGTTGCTTAGAAGTCAATGATGCACACTTCCATTGAATATTTACTGGCTGTATTTTAACAAGTCAGGGCACCTTTCCAGTGTGGCTGCCCATACCCCATACTTGGCGGATTATGGGCATCCAATGGAGGGCAGAAGAAACATGGAGAGAAGGATTGCCTTGGTGTCCCTCCCTTCCAAACATGTAAACAGCCAACTTCAGCTGTCAAAGTGTCTTATGCTTGCTTGCAAGAAGGTGCTGCTTGGAGACATCCCTTATGCTGTTCCCTGCCTCCCCCTGCCCTCGCCACTGCTGGCTCTGAGGTTTATCTTGCAACCTTGGAGCCACAACTGGCATGGAAAGTTCCATGCCGACTGTGAGGCTGGAGGGAGGGTGTCCTGAGGTTGGAGATGGAATTCTCACCATGCTATGGCCGTCTAGCCAGCCTCTCGCAGCAATAGAATTGCAGCCTTAGAGCACAGTCCTAAGCATGCTTCGGGGAAAAGGGCAACTCCATGGTGGCTGGAGTGGTGCTGAGTGGTATTGTAGGACTTCCTTTCAACATGCATAGGACTGCAACCTTAACAATGGTCTTTAATTATTTTTTTAAAAAACCCAGAACCCTTTAGTTTTAAGATTGAGAAATCCTGAAAACATGTTGCTGCATTATGCATTTCAGGTAGGTATGTTTATAAATGACTACAAAATATTTGGCCATTCACTGACCTCAGAACAGAGGAAGCAAAATCCACTTATTGGAACACTTAATGAGTTTTCCATATTTTACAAAGTTTGTTGCTGCCAGCAAGTGAAAGGAAAATGTTTTAAACCTTCCATTTAGAAAACGCTAAGCCCTGAGATACCAAGAGATAAGCAGAGACCTTCTGTAGATGAAAGCAAGCACAGATTTCAAGCTCCTCAGGTATCTATGTAACATAAGCCCTGCCAAGGGAAAATGTTTCTTAATCATCTATCGTGCATCAGATTATTTTCCCTGGATGCTACTTGTATCCATTACTGTAGGGGTAGGCAGTGCATGGGCTGCATGAAGCCTCTCACGGTCATCTGCTCAGGGGCCCTGTCCCTCCAAATTTGTCATGGTGGCAGCAGCCTCATACAAAAGAATTTGGCTAGAAAAAAGGCGCAAAACTTAAGCTCCTAAGAGTTCAATTCTACCAGAAAGTTCTATGCATTCTTTCTGTACAGCTTTTTCCCTTCAAAATTACCCATGAGGCCACTGATGTCTTCTTAGTATGGAACCACAAGTTCCATCATCCCTATCCAGCATACTCATTGGCCATGCTGTCTGGAGATGGTGGAAGTATAATCCAACACATCTGAAAGGCAGTAGTTGGGAAGGGCTGTTCTGTACTGACCGACAGAACCTCTCCAAGGGTTTCTTACAAGCAACTTCTCAGGCCTACCTGAGATTCAGTGCTGGGAATGGAACCTGCAGCCTCTGCTCTGCAGTTGAGTTATCTGCAGACATACATTTACCTAACAGAGACCTACATTCATTGCCATGGGATTTACTTCCAAGTAAACAAGCATAGGATTTAAGAAGTTGTGGTAAGAACAGGAAGAAAGATAGGAAATGGACGTACACTGAGTTAGTGTTTCTCGTGCGAAATTGTCCACACAAGGGATAAACAACCTGGTGTCCTCCAGATGTGTTGAACTTCAGCTCTTATCAGCCTCAGCCAGCAGAGCCAACAATTTGGATTATAGGAGTTGTAGGTCAAAACATCTGGAAGGCACCAGTTTGCATATCCTTGGTCTATTCTACACTGACTAGTAGTGGCTCTGTAGCATTTCCCAGGAAAAGTTTGCTGGGATTCAGATCTGTTTGGGAAACCTGACTTCTGACTTGGAAATCTTTCTCCCTAATATGCTTCCCTCCCCCCAGTTTGGGTAGTCAAGGACCCTACTCAGCAGTCTAATGTTCTTGCGCTGTCCTGGAAGAGAATGAACAGTGGCCTGACACAGAAATCCAGCAGGTGAAGGATTTCCTGGCAAGGGAATGGGAGTGATGAGCAAAAAGTTCAGCAGCTGCATTCCTTCACGAAAAGGGCACAGGAATAACTTGGTAAAATAATGAGTTGGCAGCAATGCATCTAACTCATGTTTCATTCTGAAGGCAGTAAATTCTAATAAATAACAACTATTTTTCCCTCTGTACTGTTATCAGCTTGATGGCTTTCATCATTCATTTATAAGGACGTGCTATCTTTAAAAGACTGGCTCTAATAGCAGAGCTTTTAAAATGCTTAGGAATGAACAAAACAGCTACATTGAAGTGTGTTCCTTGGCATCATACTTAAAAAAAAAGATTTTCGTTGTCACAGCTGTCGTAACCCTTCATTTAAAGCAAAGGCATCGAGTTCAAGCTGGCATCTTGAGTAAACCCGGCAACCAGCCCAGGATTAAGAGCTGAATAGCTTATATAGCTCTGTAAAATTGCTGTCCCTCACTGTGATGGGAAGAATGTGTGTGGGAGGAAGGCCCCTTTGTTGGAGGCTCTTCAGATGCTATCAACAAGTTGGGAAAGGAGCTTGTGACTCTTGAGCCCAACCCAGGACTCTGGCTGAAGTTCTCCAGCAAGAGGGAGAGCCCCTACTGTCCAGGCAATTGTGTTGATGGACTCTTCTTACTGTTAAGAAGTTTCTCCTGTAACTTAAGTCCATTAGATCTAGTCCTGCTGCCTGGGACAAGTCTTCGTCTTCTTCTGTGTGACAAGTATTTGAGTACTTAAGTACCTTCAAGTATTTAAGAATGTATATGTGGTTCAGGAAAAGGATGGAAGGTTTTGTCCTCAAGCTAACAGTGTCCTCCAATTTAGCAGTCTTTTCCCAGCCATGATCATTCACCTGTTATCAGTCAGGGCCAGAATTGTGGTGTGAGCAACGGTGACCCCAGGGCCTGGGCTGAGGAGACTTCTGGGCCTGCAGAACGTTGGGTTCTGGTGCTTGCCTTGATTCACCCATTTGCAACATTAAAAGGAATAAAAGAGTGGAGGGGTGAACATTGTTTCCAAGGAATTTGAATGCTAGCTTGCATTTGTTCTCAAAAATAATTCAGTAGAAATCCGGAACATTTAGAATTCAGACCTATGCATAGGTACACAGGATTCGGCCCACAGGAGCCTTTTGAGCCGTGATTCGTAAGAGGCAGCTTTTGGAGCACCCTTGCTAGTTACAGCTGCTCACCACCATTGCTGTGCAAGACAGAGAACCTGTTATCAAGAAAGGTCCCAAAATAGCAGAGCTTTTGCGTCTTTGAACATTCAGTTTGCGAATAAAATGCCATAATTTAAGTAAAAGAGTGTTCATTCACTGGAGCAGACTACAGCTATGGTTTAAAATGGATTCCATATGGTGGGTTTATAGGAATGGATGGATAAATATGGCCTTAGGAATCATTCATCATAAAAACAGGCGCTTCCAGTTGAAAGATGAGATACAACTGAAGTGTAAGTGGAATGCACAGGGTGCAAATTACAAGGACTGAGCTGAGAAACCGCCCCCTTAAGTTCTTCAGCAGTGCAGACCAGCAGAAGTGCCCCCACTGTGCACGCACGCACACACACACAGGAAGTATTTCATAAGAAAAAGATATCCAAACTCTGTGCCACAGGAGCATAAGTTCCAGGACATACTGAACTCTGTAATCTGCGCAACAGAAGTAAAGGAAGCACACCACCACCATCACTGTTATTTTTATTTATCATTTTGATTTGTATAGCACCCAATAACTGGAGCTCTCTGGGCAGTTTACATAAGAGCCTTGGCTATTGGGCAGTATGAAAATGAAACAAACAAATAAATAAAGCAAACAATATTTTAAACATCACAAAAGGTTATCATACAAAATTTAAAACCAAATTAAAGCACATATAAAAATTATACTAGCTTATATGAAATAATCAGACAACCAGTTAAAGCAGCCAATAAAGCTCCCACCAACTAATTAAATTGATAGGGTTAGTTGCTGGGGATTACATGAACGGAGCCGGCTGGAGCTGGGGCTCAGACTAGATGACCCTGGAGGTCCCCTCTGACTCGCTTTGTTTCTGTGCTTCTAAATGCCTTGTGATAGAGGACAGTCATAACAGTTGGTCCCAGGCAAATCTCAGTGGGGAGGTCAGTCTATAATAGAAACATTTAACTGTTCCTGCCGAGTTTGCTTCATATATTTAACTTCTCGTAGAAACAGGGAGTGCCAAAGAGCTATGCAGAGCACTGCAGACAAACGTTCCATGTGACCATCGTTACTCTTGCCCTGTTTCTCAGATTCCGCTAGGCATTGCTCACACATGTCTAAGCAATTTCAGAAAGGCAGTTATGTTAGGCTGCTGCAAATAACTTTGCAGCATCTTAAAAGTCCTCGAATGTTCCTGCACCACGCTTTGTTGTGTTTGTTGCAGAACTGAGATCTGAGCACTACACAGGAACCATTTCCTTTCCTCCTTTTCCAATACATAGCCTCAGTGGCACTGTGGTATAGCAGAACAGTACAGCTACAGAAAGGGAAA
Source organism: Varanus komodoensis (assembly GCF_004798865.1). NCBI lineage: Eukaryota > Metazoa > Chordata > Lepidosauria > Squamata > Varanidae > Varanus > Varanus komodoensis. Next base: position 4,852,334 of record NW_025335641.1, read on the forward strand.
CGGCTTCTTTCACTTTCACAATCAGTATCTCATTTTTCCTGACCTAAAATAGAAAGCAAAACAAGACCCACAAGAAGCACTGGTTAAACACAGAAACAGTCACATTGTCATCTGAACTCTTGAACAGGGAATGATGCAGTCACAACATATACCTCATGTAGAAAAGCCGTTACATATTTACAGCGGTACCTTGGCTCACAAACTCAACCTGTTCCAGGACTCTGGTCGTGACCCCAAATTGGTCATGCGCCAAGTTAAACTTCCCCAAAAGGTTCAATGTAAATAAGGTTAATCCGTTCTGTAATCATTTTTTAAATCAGAAAAATGTGAAGCAAAGTGACAACAAAGATCGCGGCCATCTCCCCCCTCCCCCCCAGCATGGCCAAGATCACGCCTGTCATCCCGGCGCACTGGGGGGTGGCGGAGAGAGATGGGCATGATCATGGGCATGCTGGGGAGGGGGAGATGGCCGCAATTGTAGTTCTGTTCGTGCAGGGAAGGCGTGCCTGATCAGAGGTGCGCTCCTGCAGGAAAGACAGGCGGAATCTCGGCCATCTCCCCGCGGCTCTGCTTTGCTGCTCCCGTTTTTCCTGCAGCAGCGAGCCTCTGATCACGCACGCCTTCCCTGCATGAATGGAACTGTGATTGTGGCCATCTCCCCACTGCGGGGGGCGGGGGGAGATGGCTGTGATCTTGGTCGCCACCCAAAGTGGTGTTTACAACCCAAGTCAAAATTTTTCAGAAATTTTTGTTTGTGACCCGATTTGTTTGTGAACCAAGGTGTTCGTGAGCCGAGGTACCACTGTATCTGGGCAGAAGCTTCTGTTAATACTGTCTATTTCTTTAGATACATGAAGTGTTAATCTCAAATTGGCTGATTTATATACACATGTGGAGTAGGGTGATGTAAACTGGTTATTGTTGGAAGCAATGGAAATGAATAAGTACAGGTGGTGATCAGTACCAAAAAGTGTTGGGTGATTACACATGTCAGTATTGTTTCTGTGGCTGCAGATGGCATTGCAATCTGCACAGCCGAGATTATGTGGTGATTATGTCACTTGCTGATACTTTTATGCCTATCTTTATAACCACGGAGTCTATAAATCTCTTTTTCAAAATGGAAGCAAATATTCTCAAAAAGCTGAAGTGTGTTCCCAGTTCTTGTAGTCTTAGATTTCTGCACTTGAGCAGAATTGTAGAATATACAAAATTCTGCATACAGTACATCTGTGATTTTGTTATTGTGGTATTCTGGTGCTGATTTGAATATTGACATGTCTATTCTCCAGTCATATGTTGGCTAATCTCTTAATATTACCTACACATTTGTAATATAGGAAGGATTTTCACATGGCCTGGTTGCAACTGTATTCGTCTCTTGTCTTTTTCTGCCCTGCCCTTGCTTCCTTCCTGAAAACAGCTGGTTTATCACATACAAAGATCCTTTATGTAGGCTTTGAAACTGATAATTCTGTTACGCTGTTCATGAGTCAACATTACAGAGGAAAGTCCCTCCTGTTGAAGGGTTGTTCAGTCCAAGTCTGTTTTACACATAAATACCCAAAAGAACAGAGAGCAAATGCCAAGAATTTGCCCAACAAGAATTAACACCTAGATAGCCCGCTGAGCAGGCACTAAAATTGCCTAGCTACAGTTTCCCCATAATGGCAGGATGTTTATTTCTATTTAATTTACAGCAATGCTTTCTAAATGTGCATCTGTGCGTATCAATTAACACGTGTACATTTTATGCAAAGCTGGGCCTTTTTGACTTCTGTTGGTGCCTAAGTGCCCTAAACACTACTGATGCCTGAATGTGTGGATCACATTATTTTGATGGAACCAATTTTCACAAAGCTCCTAGTCTTGCTTGCTCTGTTTTGTTAAATTTTTCCTTGGCTCTTACTCCTGTGTTTTCTAGCTTGGTCATTTGTACGGAGCAACCAGTAGGAATGCTGAAATGCTTGGACTAATATCTGAAAGGAACCTACAACAATGAGCCCCTTGTGAATTGTGGGTGGTATATCTGTTATTTATGAACTCATCTGGAAGCCTTTGGTAAGCAAATAGATCCTGAAGCATATTAAGAGCATTGCTACTGAATGTCTTAACAGCTTAGCTAAGCACCAGTTGTGGAGAAACAACTCCTTTATTTTAATTGGGGTATCCATACTATTCCATGATACTTGGATAAATTTGACTCGTAGTGCTACCTTACAGTATTTAATTCTGCATTATGGTTGTCAACTCTTTAACTGCCCCCTGCTCCTGTGGCTAATCTGGATCTGTAGATATCAGCAGATAACCCTCTTCAATTCAACATCAGTTGTTGATAGTTGGATATCAAGCAGCTGTTAAAGAAGCAGCCCTGTTTATTTTGTCCAGGCAGCAGGGAATCCTGCTCAGCCCTCAGAATTAAGTCATGAGAATAGCAGAGTGTCTAGAGAGGTTTTTCTGCACCTGAGAAACCAGGACAACATACATTTGACTGGTCTCCAGGCATTTAATGTCTTAGCCAGCAGTCTTTAATATCCCATCTGTTCTACTTTGGTTATGATGATGACGATGATGATGATGATTCCTTCATTTATATACAACCCAATTATATACAGCGTATGTATGTGTGTATACACACACACACACACACACACACACACACACACACAATTTGTATACAGCCCATTATATAGAGCTCTCTGGGTCACTTACATCAATTCAGAAAAACAATAAATTACCGTAAAATATCAAAAATACAAACATTTTGAAATAAAGTTTAAACATCTAAAACATAAAATAAATAACAGTTTTTTAAAACATCTGGGATGGGAAATTCTTTCAAGTCCTTGGATATCCAAGTTTATCTGTAAAAATGTTCCATAAAAGGTCATCTTAACCTGGTACTGAGAAGATGACAAGGTTGGCTGCAGGTGGGCCTTAGTGGGGAGGTCATTCCATTGTTGGGGGGGGGGGCATCACAGAGAAAGCCCTCCCTCTTATTGCTGCCACTTGAGCCTCCCTCAAAGTTGGTACTGAGAGGAAGGGCCCAGATGTTGAATGCAGTAACCTGGTAAATTGCACTACTTGGTGCAGCACGGTCCCAAGCCGTACAACAGTCAAGCACCTTAAACTGGGCTTGTAAGCATACAGGCAGCCAATGCAAGTGGGCCAGAAGTGGTCTTATATGTCTTATATATGTCTGGCTGCCACACTACACATAGGCTGCAGCTTCCGAAACATCTTCAAGGGCAGCTCCACGAAGTGCACTGCAGTAACTTAATTTAGAGATTATCATAGCATAGCATACTGAAACCAAGCTGTCCCTGTCCAGATAGGGGCATGGCTGGGCCACCAGCCAAAGCTGGTAGAAGGTATTCTGTGCCACTGAGACCACCTGAGGCTCAAGTGAGAAAGAGGGATCAAAGAGAACCCCAGGCTACAAGCCTGCTCCTCCAGAGGGAGTGGAACGCCATCCAGAACAGGCTGAGCGCCCTCCATCCAGTCAGAGGAACCAAGCAATCAACAACAGTGTATCAGTCTTCTCTGGCTTGAGCTTCAGTTTGTTAGACCTCATCCAGCCCATTGTCACAACCAAGCACCAGTTTAGCACATCCACAGCCTCATTTGCTGAAAATGAAAAGAGGAAATAGTCAAAACCCTTTCAATTTGTAGAGGTGCATTTTATGAATTTAATTATTGTGAACCGTCCAGAGAGTTTCAACTATTGGGTGGTATAGAAAGGTAATGAATAAGAACTGCAGTTGCCAAAACTCAAGGCTCAAAGTCCAGGCTTCAGGCATGGTTGGCACAAACGATTTCCCAGGTACAAAGTCAATGGGAGAAATATTAGTCTGGCTTCATAGTAATCAGGAACGGCATCAAGGAACGGCATCACAAATGTGTGTGGCCGGGGGGGGGGGGGGGGGGCAGGTCAGGGCACTTGGTCCTGCTGTCCATTCCTAGCTGCATAAACCATTGTTCATGAACACATGAAAGACAGTCCAAACCTGGCCCATAAGTTAAAAAGCCTGGCCATATTTTAGAAATGAGTTACAAGGACAGCAATTCAGAGTTTAGGTACAATGCAAAATTGTTGCTAAAGCAATTATGTTGACATAATTATAAATTATGTTTACAAACAAGATACCAGGCTGAATCACTGAGAAGTGATCTATTGCAGCATTCTCGGATGCCAAGGCAGAGTTATTGCACTAGCAGTAACAAAATTAATAGGATAGAATAGAATTATTACTGGATTTGAAATCACTCTCCCTATTATGTTATGAAGTGCTTTTGGAGTTCACTCTGGCATTTTACTTGAAGCTAAAACTAAGTGAATTGAATAAGCACATCCTCTTTCCATAGGTATTTCTACCTGCATTAACCTGCCTCGTGCTTTGATGAATACAAGGTTTTTAAACACACACGTACCCTTCAGCATTTCTTTGTATGTGTATATTAAAAGAGGCTGACATGCAAAGATTTCCTGCATGGGCGTATCACATTTGTTTGCATCTGGACCATTTGCTTTTGGTTAAATAACATAAACTGACAGACTCCTACAGTGGGAAGTGAATGGGTGACAGAATAACAATTTTTTGTTAGCCTAGAAACTACAAAAACATACGAGGCATATATTTTTAGGAACTCCCCATATAGAAGAAAAGCTGCAGTTGGTGCTTTTGTACATATAGCAAGGTTTGGTTTGTTGAAATTGGGCTTCCTATTTAGTCTGAACCTGTCCCTGCAGCAGAACCACTTTTTAACAGGTTCTAAGGCACAAGTAGAACCCATGGCTTGTTGTCAGTTCACAAAACTGGGGAACTATAGACCAGTCAGTCTAACTTCAATCCCTGGGAAATTACTGGAGCAAATCATTAAAAAATCTGTCTGTATGTACCTTGAAGAAAATGTAGTGATAAGCAGAAGCCAAGATGGATTTCTTAAGAAGAAGCCATGCCAAAACAACCTAATCTCATTCTTAAACTGGGTTACCACCCAAAAGGAAAGAGCAAATGCAGTGGACATTATTTACCTAGACTTGAGCAAAACCTTCAGCAAAGTGTCCCATGGCATCCTAATAAATAAATTAGCAAAATGTGGCCTTGACAGAACTACTATTAGGTAGAACCACAACTGGCTTCAAAATAGGTCATAGAAAGTGATTATCAATGGTTCAAACTGGTCTTCAACTTCAACTACTAACTTCAACCTGGAGAGAAGTTATTAGTGGAGTACCACAGGGCTCAGTCCCAGGCCAGTACTGTTCAACATCTTTGTTAATGATCTGGAAGAGAAAATCTAGGGAACAGTTATTGAATATGCAGAAAATACTAAAAAGGGTGGAATAGCTAACACCCTGGAAGACAAAAGAAAGATCCAGGGAGACCTAGACAAGCTTGAATACTGGGCAGAAAACAACAGAATGAAATTCAGCAGGGGCAAATGCCAAGTTCTCCATCAAGGCAAAAATAAATAAAGAAATATCAGCCACAAAGATATAAGATGGGAGATACTTGGCTCAACAGCACAGAGAGTGAAAATGACCTTAGAGTTGTCATAGACAACAAACTAAATATGAGCCAGCAGTATGATACAGCCACAAAAATGGCAAATGCTATTTTGGACAAACACTGTTTTATCTAAATATTTCTCCAGAAGTACCCATGCCCTTCTACTCTGCATTAGCTAGATAGCACCTGGAATACAGCATTCAGTTTTGGGCACCCAGGTTTTAAAAGGATGCTGATAATCCGGAGAGGATTTAGGGGTAGATGATCATGATAGATGATGTAAGATCTGCAGTCAGCTTTTGACTCAGTAAAAGCTTTCCTTTCCCTCAGCAAGCAAGACTCCCGTATTGCAATCTGGGCATTTACACCCTACCTTGAATATCAACAAAACAGAAGACAAAGGAGTGACAGCATCTCCAGCCTTTCTTTCCCTGGTTCTATTCTCCTGATCCCCTTTCCCACCAATACATTGCAGTATACCTGGAGACCTGCAGAGCAGGGGAAGAAGCACACAGCAAGACTGGAAAGGAATGGGCAGGAGAAGCTCATCTGTGATCTGGAAGTTACAGCAGAGATCGTTGGATTCTCTAACAATCCTGTTTACAAGTGGATGCCATCATGAGCCATTCTCTCTCCTCACATTCGCCTTCGACCTTCCAAACAGACTAAGTTGAGAGTCTTCCAGCTACAGAGTCATTATGCTAAAGCAGGCCGGCCAGCCAGGTTGGCTTTGTTATAGCAGCAAAGCAGTTTTACAGAAGATATAAGCAAAAGGCAATCCATCTAGTTAATGAATCAGCTAATGAGAGAGAGGAAAGTACTGCTCGGGTCAAGAAGTTGATTCTGAACTTACTCCCTGTTCTGCCTTCCCAAACAAATGGAGTTAGCTCCACCTTCAGGAGGTTCATGCTGCTTCTGGGCCAAAAGGCAGGCATTCCAGATGTTATTCAATTGGCCATCTTTCTTAAGCTGACGTTAAGACAATGGGACATAATGAGTTTCATCCCTCCCCTGGCCCTGCCAGTTCATGTTCTGGTTCTCACCAGTCCCTTGACTTATTTCAGGCCTTGCTGGAATATGGCATTTCAGCCAAGAATTCTGACACCTACTCTTCTTTCAGTTCTGATTCAGACTCTGAGGTAACCATTTTGGAATGCTGTATTTTGAGAGAAGTGGGCCAGTCCCCACAGTGGGATGTCAAGAGGCTGTGCAGCCCAGACAGAAAGTTTGGATTCATCAGATATGGCCTGCAGCACTTCCAATGCCTATTTCTGGCTTGGTGCAAAAAACACCCAAGGACAATAGTCATTGTTAAGCAAAGTCCTTGTGCTAATACTGAACACCAACAATAGTCTCATTCTCACATCCAGCAAAAGGCATCAGTAGTAACCCAACAGAGCTGTTTCCAATGGCCTCGGCGGTCGTTGTTATTGTGAGTGTAATGTTGTCCCCTCCCTCAGTTTTTGACTTGCAAAATAGGGGTAAATGATCAGCCTTGCAGTGAAGAATACCTGTCTCTCCATCACCATGCTGGGAATGGATTTGGCACTTGCATGTCTGTGTGTCACACTGCCTATTAAGACATGAGCGGCTCTCCATGAAAGAAAGGCAGCTGGTCATTCTATTCAAACAAGCTGGAGCAGAGAAAATCAGGAGCACTGACCATTCCCTTAGCATGGTGTCTTTCATAGGACTATTCATGTAGTTTGTACAGGTTCTAGGACTTGGGAGACCCTTGGGCAAGATGCTCTGAGTGAGCATCTTCCCTGAGTCGGCCCACTTCCTCACTGCTGTGAGGTTGTCCATTTTTTTGCTCTTTCCCTTTGGCCCTCATCTGCATAGCCACCCAGAGGAAGAGGGCCAGGCAAGCAGAGGCTCTTATCACTGATCATTTGCTTAACAGCAACAAGGAAGAAGGTTGGCAGTGGGCCCCTTGTTGAGGTATGGGCCTCAACAGGTGCCTAATGATTTTGATCTATGGCGCCAGTCCTAGAAGTAGTTATTTGTGGATGCAGACAAGAAGAATGAACAAGGTCATCAGCAACTGACTTTCAAGGAAGTGGCTATAACAGCTTCTCCCTTTTCTTCTTCAGACTAAGAGCTATGTCACTTGATTCCCTGGGCTTCTTTGTGTTATTTTTGGTCTGTGTTGAGGTATCTGCAACACCAAATATAGAATCAGATCTATCTTCTAGAAGAGGGCTTGCATTTGTTTTCCTCCTTCAAGAGAAAAGAACTAGCTTCACATGCATAGTTCAGAGAATGCTTTTCAAAAGACTTATTTTGCTCTAGATGTCTCTTGGGTGTAGCTTTGGAAACAAAGGAAGATGAATAAATAGGAAAGCGTGGATCGTTCGCATTTTGTACATTTCTCATTTTATTACCTTCAACTGCATTTCAAAAGTATATTAACTCATTGCTGGAAAGGTCCCTATGCCATTAGATCATTGAGCAAAGTATAACAATTTGCCTAAATTGTGCTTTTTGTTGGAAGGGAAGGAAGGGAAGCCTGCTGGGATGTTGCAACCTGGCAGCCGGGCTGTGTGGGTGAGCAGCCTGTGTTCACTCACAACTGAGGAACATTCAGCATGTCTATACTGAGAGAAATGCTTATTTATATCACCTCATTCAAGATTTAAAATAGGTTCCGAGGATGGCCCTGGCAAACCTGGCTCAAATTAGACTCAGGCCTTTTTTGCACTGAGCATCTTTTCTTGGAAAGCCTCTACGAATGCATTCTAATAAAATAATTTAAATAGAACCAGAACAAGAATCGAGACTAAATATGGCAGGTCTGTAGTTGCAAGCATGCCACCCTGGAGTCCCAAATTAGAATCAGAATTAAACCATTAAACAATATTAAACAAAATGGGAAACAATTTACAAGGGCAGGCAACCTTTTTGGGCTGGTGATTTGAGAAACTGCCCTATGCTCCACCACTGTAATGGGAGGTTTGGCAGAATTCTGTATGTAGAACTTATTTATCATATATAGAACTTGGCTCCAACTGACTTTAAGTAATTATAACAACAGATTGTCAGATAATCTAGCACAAAACATTTTCAGTGACAGTATGGTAAATACTGGCGTTCTTATTAAAGCTCTGTAAATGAAGAAGAAAGATGAATCTAGTAAAATATAAGCAATAATCCACTGGAATGTTAACTAGTACAACGTCCTGACAAAATTACTTTTCCATCTTATTTTACCAACATTTTTGAATGAATGAATGAATGAATGAATGAATGAGCGAACATATCTTCATGATGCATATTCCAGCTTTCTTTTAAAAAGAGGGAGTGGAAAAGTGTGTGCTTCATCCACTGAAAAAACAAAAAGACTTCTATTTTTCTGTCACTCCTACAAAAAGGCAAGTAAACCAGCCTCCTGGAGGTTAGCTTTTTTGGGAAGAGATTATGTATCCATGTACAAAAGGTGAAACTCACCTGCACATTAAACAAAAGTGGCTGTTTTGTGATTCTCTGTGAGAACTACTAAGAAGTGATATGCCAGCTTTCTTTATCCTGCTGCCCTCCAGGTGATACTGGAATGCAACCTCCCTGATCATGTGCTGTGCAGTTTTCATGGTCAAGATGACTAGATGCATGCTGATCAACTATTTCATTCACAGCATTCAACATATAGTGTCTTTGGCATGATGCGCTTCCATCACTCATGCTTTCTTCATTTAGCACAGAAGGGTGAGTGGAGCAGAAGAGCATGTCTTTTCCAGGACTGAACGTGGGTGGAAAACTGCATGATATGAGAATCCTCCATGTCAAGCCCTGATTGGCTGTGAAAAGCTCACAGGTCAGAGGGTTGGGTTCTAGCATTGTTTTGTCCTTGGTGTGCAAAAAGGTGTTGCTGGTTTGTGTGTTTGTTTTACTACAGGGTGAATTCAGGTCTATGTTCCCCCCTCCTCTGTTGTGAACTGAATAGTCCTGTAAGGATGTGCTCTGTGTTCCCCTCCAGCTCAGTGTGTCAACCAGATCTCCAAACAAAACTAACTGAAGCACCAAATGACAACAATGATTTCTTTCTGTGTCTTTATCTCAAACAGGATGGAGCAAAGCCATGATGGTATACAACACTTTCTAACAAGATTATGAGACCTTTACCTGCTACAGAATCGATCTAAGTATCTGACTTCCTCAAGAAACAGTCAATTACGTCAGGTGAGCAAGCTTTCCTTTAATGGAAGAAATAGCATGATAGGAAGGAAAAGAGTTCAGGGAGAGCCTTGATTCCAACAGCTGAGACCTCTCCACTGACCATAGCCTTGGTTTGACAAAATAGCATTTTTGCTTTGCTGCAGTGTGGACAGCTTAACTGTAGGGCTTAAATAATTTTAAACCCACTAACACAGTGGGTTACAGCATTTATATAAAAATAACTCTTGTTTGGGGTGGGAGAACAGCCGCGGATCTACACACAAGCCTGCACATAAAAAAAATCTCACTGGTGTCAATGAGGGCATCAAGCATGGGTGTGACCCTCTCCCAGTGAAACAGGACAAACAGAGCAATCCTGTCCATGTCTGCTCAGAAGTAAGTTCCACTGAATTCCATACACCCAACACTACATATGTATGCAGCCTTCCCTGGGAGTAAACCCCACTGGATACCATGGAACAAGTTTGAATAGATCTGGAGAGGGTTCTGCCTGAGTATTGATACAAGTAAAATGATGCTCTTTAGCATACAGGTATTGCATATATTCACTGGAAGTAGGACCTACTGATTCTGCACTTGGGGACTCAGGAACAGGTGCCATAGGTACAGAATGGGGGACAAACGGCTGGAGAACAGCACTTTTAAAAGGGATCTCAGGGTACTTGTCGATAGCAGGTTAAACAAGAGCCAGCAGTGTGACACGGAGGTTAAGAAGGTGCACCCACAACTGGAGTACTGTGTCCAGTTCTGGGCTGCACATTAAAGGAGAGACATAGCTAGAATGAGTTCAGTGTAGGGTCACAAGGATGGGAACTGGACAGGGAAGGGGAGGGGGATGACATATGAATGAGATTGAGGGAGCTGGGTCTTTTCATTCTGGAGAAGAGGAGACTCAGGGGGGATCCTATAGCAACATTTAAGTATGTGAAGGGTTGTCACACGGATGAGGGTAGTGACCTGTTCTCTCCTGTGGTGGAGGAAAGGACATAGTCCAATGGGGAAATGCTCAAAGAACTGGGCTTCTGGTCGGATGACAGGAAGTACTTCCTGATGGTTAGGATCTCTAGAATAGGGAATGGGCTTCCACCGGAGATGGTGGTGGCCCCATCAGTGAGAATGTTCACGGAAAGATTGGACAAGCAACTGTTGGAGCCAGCTTGACCTGGGGGTCAGACGAGATGGCCTGGAAGACCCTTTATGACTCACTATATTTCTATAGCAGCATCATGTATTTCCCAGAAATAGCAGGTAAGGTCACATCCTGAAAATGCAAACCACTGTGCACATTTATAACTGGATACAAGACTGCTACCACCAGGGTGTATACAATAGTTTGCCTACAGCAGGATATCAGGTATGCAAGGGTGAAGCAGAGTCTTACACTGCTCACTGCCCCCTTTGAAATAATCGTGCAGCTCTTTCCTGCCTTGCTGAGGCAGTCATGCCAAATGCGCATGCCAAAAGTGCAGAAGATCCCATTCTGTAATACAATCTCTTACTGAATACTGTGTTGGTTGATTATAATGTAAAAACAAGCCATTGTAATACAATATGTTATTGAGTGTGAGGTTGGTTGATTATAACATGTAAACAAACCCTTGTTTTACTTTTCACGACTGAACCAAAACACTACCTTGGATTCAGAAGTGGGATGGCATTTGTGTTACTTCCATTTCCTACTATTCTTCTTGGTGGTCTTGAATACTGGTCTCAGATTTCAACCCTCAGGAAACTTTTTCCCCCACTGACAACTTGACACATCTGCAAGGAGCCCCAGGATGTCAATTGCAGAATTGCAGCGCATCTCACAGACTTCCAGTTAATACTGCCTACTGCTTTGATTCATGGGAGGTTTTGGCAGTACCACTGGAGCCGCACTGCGATTGTGCCTAGAATATCCCAGGCTACACAGGAGAATGGGCAAACCTACAGCAGTAGGCAAGCTTCCTTCAGGGTCATTTCCTTAATATGGAAATGGTGACAAATTTCCAAGAAATTCCAGGTTTCCTGGGAACAGTTTGAAAACTGTTGCTTTATAAGCAGCAAATGGACATTTGAAATAAAGAATTGTATGAACTTTTCTAATAAAGGATAGAAAAAATAAGGGTTAACTATATATCTGTAACTCCCACTTAGTTCTTTTAGCTGCAGTGTGAGGGGGTAGGGGAAAGAGAAACACTACTCAGAATAAGTACAGCTCAGTAGTGCTTAAATGCTCGCCCTTCTCTCCTCTTTGCATCCACCTGTTCACGGAGGAGTGGAGATCTGGAATGAGATTCTCCTGCAGGTCCTGCCCCAGCCCTTGTGTTCTGAGCTGCAAAGGAGAACAGGGTCTAAGTGCACAGTAGTTAGAGGCGTAGGAGGCATGCTGGGCAGGGGTGGAGGACTCATGGTCTTGTCCAAGTGGAGGGCTTAATGCCGCTCAAGCTGAGGTGCATTTTTGGGGGAGTGCGATAAAAGCCGCTTGCCTCATTTTAAGTGATACGTCTCTGATTCTGCAGGGGCCTGAGGTCTTCTGGAGAGGAATGGAGGCTGAAGCTGTACCCCAGCTTAATGCTGCAAGAAACATTTGTAAAGGGCTAATAAAGGGAAAAAATGCTTGCCACTATAAGCGATGTTTCTAAAAAGCAAAAGAGGAGAAAGAAGCTGCTGCGGTCATATTAAATAAGTCTATTTAAGTTCCTCCTACTCCCACCCGAAGATGAGGCAGTCCTTTTTGCCCCACTGCTACCTTCCTAAATCACCAAACTACTCCACAAACAGGATGGTGAATTAAGTGGCTGTTCTGGGGAAGCCCTAATCTGTACACGTGATTGTGAAGCCTGATGCTATCTGGACTCCCAGCTGTGAATACAACTCCTGCTATGTACCATGTTCTCCTATTTTCTAGTTGTATGGAGTCTGGAGGCAGGTGGGCACAATCCTTCTCCCCCTCCAGGTATTCAGTAAGCACAGGGGATAAATCATGAACCACTTTATATCATTGCCTTGAAAAAACAGTTAAAAATGTCAACATGGATTTGAGGTATCTCTAACATGGACTGTTTTAAGGCTCTTTTTATGATCCTGTAATTAAGGCCAATACTGCTAGCCTCCAAGGACCATCGGCTAACTCTCTTGCAGATACAGGCATGTTCTCCTCTGGAAGAGAAGTGTTTTTGTTACTGATTGAGCAAGTCTGGCAATTGACAGTTCTGAATGACTGGCAACAGTGAACAATATTATAAAGTGTCAATATGAAGTAAATATGAGTTAGCTACGTTTCTCATATGTGAACATTTTAATGCATTTGATGGACTAGGTGCATGCCATCCAGGGCTACCTATGCCATGGACAAATCTGGGATTTTTTTTCAGTGAATGGAATCTATTCATGGATTAAATGAATGGCTACCATAAATCCCTCATGGGATTGTAGTATCAGAAGGAGTACTTTGACCTTCACCTAACTGGGGTATATTTGATATGAATTCTCTACATTTTCTTTACTGGCATCTGCTCTTCATAACAGTAAATCAAAAAAGGATTTGTCCATCTAGGATCTAATAAAATTGCTGTTGACTGCAGCAGGGTTCTCTGAGTTCCTTTTGGCACTCCTTCCACAATAGGCACATGGCTTATTTGTATAAATAATTATCCCATCCACCTAGGGTTTGATTACTTACCCTTTCCCATAGGTGTGCTGGAGAACAGAGAGAGCATCGTGCACAATTTCTGGATATTTTGTGAAAGTCCAAGTGCAGCGGGTGGCACCAGCACCACTGCATAAAAAGCAGTAAGCACTGAATTATGCAGCTCATAAAAAACTGAGCATAGCGCAACTCAGCATGTCCCATTGCCCAATTATTTCTTCAATAAACATCCTAGTCTTGATAGAAAGGAGGGTTCCCTGATCATTATGCTAAGAGAGAAGGAACCGTTTCTTGTGCTCCCCAGTTTATGGATTATCCTTAAATAAGGGGAAACACTTGACCTTCAGAGGTGCCCTGACACTCCCAGACTTACCTGAGGATGTAAGAATATCTGGACCAGCTGGACAAATTGCAGAACCAGCTGAGCAAAAGGGCCATTTGGGCCAGTGCTGTTTTCAGCAGTGCCTGGCAAGTGGTCCTGGGCAGCTTGTAAGTGGGACTGAAAAGCAATAGAAGCCATTCCCTGTTGTCTGTCTCCATTGCCTAATACTTAGAGCTGCAACTGGTAAGTCTAATGTGTTCCTGCCAGTCTTGCTATATTTGCCCCCACTCCATCAATCCTACCCCCAACCTCTTCCATAAAAGTATTGGGGAAGCGGCCATAGGCAAGAGAGAAATGGAGGAGGCGGAGGGGTAGGGATAGCAAAGGCATGCCAAGTATTTCGGTAGCTGCACATACCATACCATCACCCCATCTTTCTGTCCTGAAATAGTTACTTTATGGCATATAACACTGAGATATGTACTTTTCCTAAAGTCAAATCAAAATAAACCCTAAAACAGATAAAGAAAATGAGCTAGTTATGAAGTTAGCCATTGAAAATATGTGTCATTGCCAAGTTCTGATTTTCTGTAAATATAACCTCCACTTACAGAATCCCTGTGCAGTTGTTTTCCCACAAAGCCTACAGTTCAATTACACATTTTTGTTCTAAAACAGGAAAGCCATTGCCCAGAATCTAACACCCACAACAGCAGCCCCACCACACAGGAAACACTTTGAAGTCTTTGAGAACCTTCTGAAAAAGCTACCTTTCCAACTCCATTGCCAGTCAGTCCATCCAAAGAGTTTGAATCTCATTGCGGGCACTTGCTCCTGCCTCTTACATGACCTGTCCCATATTGCTATGAGGGCAAGCTTCAGGGTGAAAATAAAGTTATTTCCTATGTGTAAGCATATCTCTGCTTTAAATTCATGAACTATTGTAATACTATGGAAAATCGCACAGAGATTCCATCTGTTTCCGAGATAGAATCTGCCTGAAACATTGTTGTACAGGGAACACATTATACCTGTATATCACCTTCTTTGGCATTTTGTGTGTTTCCTTGCAGGTGAAAACCATGCTCAATAGGAATTAAAATTGCTTGAGAACTCCAGCTAAGTGTTACCACTATCAGGGGTGCTTCCTGAGAGAAGGCTCCTGGCATTTCCAGTCAAAAGGGGCTGCATGCAGCCATTCTGCCTTCTTTTCCTTCATGTTTTGTTTGTTTGTGTTTTGAGGCAAGGAAAAAAAAAGGCAGAAAAACTTGTGCAAAAACAACAGGAGGAATCTAATGGAAAATGGTGTAACCCATGTAATATTTCTTGAAGGTCCATCAGGCTGACTGATAGCACAATAAGGATTTCATTTTGAAGCTCCCTGCGTTGAGCCAATGGTGGGATAATCGACATGCAGTTGTGACCTCTTGCCCAGCTTGGAGTGGTCCTGGGCTGGTGGCTCCTAGTGCTCTACCCAATCATTTCTTTCCACTGCATGTTACCTGCAGAATTGCAACAAACTCCACAGTTCAGCTGTTTGTGGCATCTGCCTTCTGAGATGTTCCACCTGCATTACAAGATGTGATGCAGCTATGTGGAAAGAGAGGGGACAATTCACCTGAGTGCCTCTTGTTAAACATCATTTTCAAACATATCATTTTAGTGG
This sequence comes from Varanus komodoensis, assembly GCF_004798865.1. NCBI lineage: Eukaryota > Metazoa > Chordata > Lepidosauria > Squamata > Varanidae > Varanus > Varanus komodoensis. The sequence goes on from NW_025335641.1 coordinate 4,867,639, forward strand.
CATTGCACAAATATTTGTTTATTTATGTATTAAAAGCTGAGGATGCTTTCCAGACTGAGGGAGCAGCGAATGAGCAGCGCATGTCCTGCTTCATTTATGGAATTTTAGTGGAAATTGAGAAATCAATGTGAAGAATTAAATGATAAAATGGTGCATCTAGGAAAGGTAACAGTGGAGCTATGCTGAAACAGGTCTGTGGCAACAGGATCACCTACCTAAAGCCCTTCCTGTTTTTCCTTTTGTGAGCATATTCAAGTCAGGAAATTTCTTCAGAGAGACTAGCAAAAATATATATGCCTGTTCTCCATCTGGATTTGAAACAAAATAGCTACAATTTCATCAAGACATAATCAGATGGATTTAATTTTCATTAGGGTGATGTTAATGCAGGTTAATTCAAGCCATGCTTAGATATCCAAGAAACCACATATGTCAGAACCCACACATGGCTTGGGCATTTCACACAGCTGGCTAAAGGCCAGTGATCACATTAAATACTCAACATGTGTGATCACATCTAATACTTATGTCTGGATATTTTCTTTTTAAAAATAGCAGCTGCCAAGGACAGGACGGCCATCTGAACTGGGACCGTGATGAGTGGGGGAAGAGGATTTCCAGTCCCTCCTACTCACTGTAACTCCTTGAGCATTGCAATTTCTCCCAGGAAGCAAGCTGGGTTTAAAGGGGAAGGGGGAAACCAAATAGGTACACTAACAGCAATTCTAACTAATGATGAGCATGCTTCCTTCAAGTAAACTTATTACTTACTCTGAAAGCAGTTAATTTGTCCATGTGAGCCTGGACAACAATTCTCCTTTAATATCAAATTGTGTTCTGCATATGAGTGCCTATGCATGTGCGATACTGGGGTGTGCCTCAGGACTGGCAATCCCCTTTCTGATTGCTTGGGTGACATGATGATGTTTACCCATTGCCACCGGTTGCTCGTATGAAGACGGAGCCACAGAATCTTCTTCCTCTCCCCCTCAGAGTGCTGGTGGTGCCGATAATGATAGGAGCAGTTCTTAAGACTGCATTAAGGGTTTGTTTTTTTCTAAAATCTGAACTGTGGAATGAAATGTGTGTGCATGTGGGGGTGGGTTAAGCAGCATATACTACTTTAGTGAGCATAAATTAAATTTGCACTCAATTTGCAATCCACTCCAAACTTAACTATAAATTTATCATCCATCAGTTCAGGCTCTCCACAAAGGTGAACACTGCAAATGAACGTATTTTGACTAATGAGGCAACAAATTACAAAATTAGACAGTATCACAAATCCTAACCCAAGGTTTTACTGGCTGGAGATAATTATCTGATGGTAAATCGGAGGTGCTCTTGGTTCTGCTGGATTCAAAACCCTCCCAATTCATGCAGAAGCCCCAAGACCAGACCCGTTGTCAAGCAAGGTAATTTATTTCCCACTGAAACAGGAGGATGGAGTGAATTGGAAGGAAAGAACTGGCAGAAACCTTGGATAAAGCCACTGTGATGCTTGTGCCCCGGCTGGTACAAACATCACTCTCTCACACCAACTGGAATTGTTCTCCTTGTACGAGCCTTCATTTAACACAGCATGTAGTTTGGCCCTTATTGAACTGAGCTAGAGGCCATGGTGCTGCTAAGGATTTTATACCCTAGGCTTAATCATCTTACAGGGAGAGGTTTTAGATAGCCATAGGCAAGCATATTACTTCAATTACGAGATTGTATGGGTTCAGGTGAGCACCTCTGAAGAGGCAACCCAGGAAGATGCAGGATTTGATTCTGACTCCACTGAGGAGAGGGAAGAGGTGGCCCAGGCCTCAAGGTCGGAGCAGCTGCAGATGGCCCGAAGGGATGCTTGAGTCCCCTGAATATGTGGGACTGCTGAAGAAGCGAAAGAGGAGGGTGTGGACATCAGAGGAGCAGCACAGCGTAATTTGTGCATCCCAAGCAATTGGCTGCTAAAGAAATGCCTCAGGGGAAGGATCTGCCACGAAGGGAGGGTTTCTTTAGCTCTGCTGGCCAAAACAGGAGTGCTCTAACAATTCTCACCAGTTAGGATTCGACCTTCTGCTCTGCCACATTAGTCTTGCAGTCGACTTTGTAGAAGGCTAAGACAGTGTGGCTTGTTTGTAGCAAATGGTTGTAAGGTGCACCTCTGTGTGGCCCAAAGAAAGGCCAGCTTTCTTGTAAAATATAATTGATTAGCATAAGCACTCACTGACCTGACTTTGCTGCTCCACCCACCACTGTTCCATGCTGTACAAGTGTTTCTATTATTATATTAGAACAAAAACAACAAAACGGTTTGCCAATCCTGATAAAAATAGTAGTAGTAGTAATATTCTCAAAGCATCTACAGTTTTGCACATTGAACTCCTTTAAATCATGGAATCACTGGGGCAAAGGAAATAAAATGGAGTTTGCTTCTGCTGCCCCGAAATACTCATCACCTTCTACTGACTGGCTGGTTCTTTGGAAGGGTGGAGGGCTCCTGGTCTTTGGCAGTCCTCGCGGCATCACTGCCAGCTCGCTCACTCTGGTTGCTACTGAAGAGCCTAAGTAGGCATGTGGGAAGCAACTTCCTTAGGCAGAAGCTTTGATTAATGCACCCATTCCTTAAAAACAGGCACACAACACAATGTTATTGTTTATTGCAGCTGAATTTTCTGGTTGTCCATATAAAAGTGACTTGAATGTTCTGAAATTCAAAATAGTAACATCAGACTGCAAGCAGCTGTTCCGTAACTGCTTTTCCATCCTTTTGTTGCACATTCGGAAGTCGTTACTCCATCTCACCATGGGAACAGGATGTTCTTTCGCTGGTCTTTAGGGCTATTTCTACCTAGTTATCAATTTTAATTAATCTCTGTGGGTTTCTAATGCTGGGAAAAAAACACATTACCTTTGCCATCACCTGACCCAACCAGCTCCTGGACATTCAAGTCCTATATCAGGTTACTGCCTGCTTCATTGGGATTTGCACATGGTATGTATTAAATACCAGTTTTGCAGACTCGAAAATGTTCCAACACCCACTTTACACATCTTCAAAGTAACTTGTGAGAGTCCTCCTGGTTATATATAATTCCTATGTTCCAGATGTGAGGGACAAGTGGACTTACTTAAGTTATTGAACAGAACAGGGAAAAATGACGTTTCATTCTGACCTGGAGTTTCCAGATGCTTCTTTTTTGCTTTTTCTCCTGCTCTGGGAAACATGGATGCAATTACTGAAATCCTTGGTTGCTTCTACAATGGTGTAAAAATAGAAGAACCCAGCAACATGAGTCTGAATTACTTAAGAGAGCTGTTTATCCAGGATAACTCACTCATCTCACTGAATTAATCAGCTGGTGTATGTGTTTACACCTGTTCCTCACTGATTTTTGTTTTAACAGCACCTAATACCATTATTGCTATAAAAGTAGATGTTCAGGATGTGACTGTGAAACTTACCACAAACTGGGAAAACAAACATATGCTTGCTGTTTCTATATAGCTATTTAGACCAGTGGTTCTTAAACTGTACTCTACAGGTCATATATAATTGACACATAATTAGCTTTCAGGAAATCTGTGATACAAGACTAAAAATCACACACACACACACACACACACATGGAGGGAGGGAGGGAGAGTTCTTCTCAGGATGCTTCATTTTTTCAGGGTCAGCATATGATATTTGCTGCCTGAGGCAAAGCTGTAAAGCACCCCCCACCCCCTGCCGCTAAGCAGCAAAAATCCAAGACATAATAAATTAAACACCTTACCATTTGTGATGTTATAACACCCACACTCAGCCAGCAGAGGTAGTCACTCCAGTCTACATAATGTTGGGACAAGCCCATTGGGACAAGGTTTTAAAAGGAAAAAGTATACACTGTTCTTCCAACTGCTGTGTGAAGTGGCAAACAGGCCATCTCAACCACACGTTCTTACGATCCTGATGCAAGCAGTCAGGGTTGAAAGGTGTTTATTCAATGGAAAAAGAATCCAGGAGCAAAGAGAGCAGAATCAAGGAGCACTTTCTGTTCATTAGCTCCAGTGTTGTTAGTTCTTAAAATAATAATCAAAGAGCACTGCTTACTGAGTAAGGCTCACTGGATTACAAGTGAACAGTAGGCAAAAACTTAGTTGCAGATTATCATACCTGTAGACAGGAAAAGGTGTAGTTTTCTGCCATAGGGTGAGTTCTGCTTCTTCTCCTTTTCATTCATCAGAGGACACATGCATAGCCTGTGCAACCAATGCTGATTGAGTCTTCTTCTCTGCCTTGTTCTCCTCATGCTCCAGGTGGATTGCTACACTTCTTTAATTTCCACAGCACTTTGCATGTGGATCTGATCAGACATTATAGTCAATTATCTATTATGATAATACTCCCTTTTTTCCTTCAAGGAATTCAAGGTCACTTTCCTAATCCTTCTCCTCGTCTCAATAGTATCCTCAAAATAACCCAGTGGAATTCTATGACAAGGTTTCGAGATGGCTAGATGGAGAAGATGCAGTGGATGTGGCTTACCTGGATTTCAGCAAGGCCTCTGACAAAGTGCCACATGATATCCTGGTTGAGAAATTGAGGAGTTTTGGGATAGTCCGAAGGATTAGGGCATGGTTGATGAATTGAAAGCAGAGGGTAACTGTTAGTGGGAAATCATCGGTGTGTGGCGGTCGGTGATGAGCAGGGTCTCCCAGAGCTCTGTCCTGAGTTCCATCCTATTCAATCTGTTCATCAATGACCTGGAAGAGGAAGCGACAAGTCAGCTGATCAAATTCGCAGATGATACTAAAATGGGGGCAGTGGCCACAACTGAGGAGCAGGTACTCTGAATCCAAAAGGATCTGAACAGACTATGGAAGTTGGCCAGGGACAACAGGATGGTGTTCATTGTGGATAAGTGCAAGGTCTTGCACTTGGGGCATAGGAATGGGTGTCATAAGTACAGGTTAGGGGACAAGTGGCTGGAAAGCAAAACTTATGAAAAGGATCTTGGTGTGCTGGTCAACTGCAGGCTAAACATGAGTCAGCAGTGTGATGTCAAGAGGGTAAACGCCACCCTAGGGTGCATAGCCAGAAGCACGGCTTCTAGAGCAAGAGAGTTATTACTGCCACTGTCTGGTGCACCCACAACAGGAGTATTGTATTCAGTTCTGGGTCCATCATTACAAGAGGGATATAGCAAGGTTGGAATCAGTGCTGTTTGCAGGGTTATGCTTGCCAGTATCACATGCCTTTTTAGCATTTTGGGATGTGTTCATTACCTGGAATTATCTAGCTTGCCTAAGATGAAGACAGTGCAATGGTAACACACAGAGAGAACTCATTTTCCTAAATCCTTTAATTTTAGGAGATTAAAAAAATAGCCCCAGGTGAAAACCTTTCTATTTGCCCAGGGCTTCAAATCACTGTATTCTCAGTGGCTTGATAAGCTGTTCCAACCAGGGCTGTGCTTTCTTGCTTAGTGCATATCATATTTTAATTGTAGTTTTTAAATTTGTTATGCATCCTGCCCTGGTTACATATTCATTAATTATTTTTGATGAAAATGCAGTCCATAATTTAAAATAGAATATAATGTGATGACAGTCTCAAATGTGAGAGTCTTATTTATACATTTGCAATAACTATGGAACCCTTCCAGAGTTGTGTTCATGGTCAGTTATCAGGCTATAAACACAGAGTTTTATGATGTGTGAAGAAAATGTAACTGATTATGAGGACATTCATTAAATATATTCAGTCAAGAAGGGTAAACTGCCACCTTGTGAGATTTCAAATGTGCTTTTTGATCCTTCCATCATGATGGTTCTCCCACACAGCCACTGGTTCTTCTGCCTTCTGCTTCACTTTGGGAGTTGCTTATTCAAAGATTATGGACAGGAAGAAGGATCAGAGAGGAGCCAGAGCAAATTCATAGTGCAGTCGTTCCTCTTTCAGTACGCGCCAGATGTTTTGGATTATCACTCCTATTTATCTTTGAACATTGGCAGTGTTGGCTGTGGCTGATGGGAACTGTATTCCAAAACATTTAGAGGCTGTGAGGTTGGGCAAAGCTGCTATTGTGCCTTTGAGGCCCTAACTTCAAAGTTTCTCATTAGTACATTCCAATTATTGACTAGGTTTGCATGAAAACTCAATCATGCATAGCAACTGATGATTTGTATCATGACTGTCAACCAGAATAAGAACCAATGGTTTGTTGTACAATGGTTTGTTCTTTCATCTGAACCCAAATCTTCACAATGGGTTGCCATTACATGAAAACTAGCCCATCTTCTTGAAATGCTCTGGAGTTCCACATGAGGTTTCCAAACCCATAGTCTCTGATAGCAGTCTTTCAATTTGTTTTAATTCATCTGTTTTTATGTTATGATTTAATTGCGATTTCCCTTCCACTTGCTTCTTGTCGCTAGCATCCTTGAGTGCCATGCTTTGGCCGAAAAAATGTGATATGGGTTAAATAAATTATGTAAGCAAATAAAATAGCCCTACTACCCCCATCAAGACAGTTCTGTAAGCAGAAAGCATTTCTTTTGATATGTTTTTAGTATCTGCAAGCTGCTACTTGGGCCAAATATTGTTTGCTCAGAGGACCACATGTCCTGCCTATCACAATGGAAAAGGCCCATTTGGCTGATGTTCTTTATAGCTCCTACCTCCCCCAATGGTCTTCCACTAAATAATAAGGAAGAAGGATTAGGACCGAAGAGCTTTGCTTGAAAATGAATATTGTGGGGGGGGGGGGGGGAATAAGAAATTATCTCTGGCTGCTAGAGTTATACTGATGTTTATGTCTTCCTTGTACTCCTCCTATTGCTGCTGTATCTAGAAGACTCTACCTCCATAGTTTCGAGCATACATAAATACAGAAGTATTTTTGCAGCTCTTTTTATCCGAGTTTTATTTTCCAAAGTTTGAACAGTAAAGTTCAGGGTCTATTTTGTTGTTGTTGTTGTTGCTCGCAAAGTCATGTCCGACCCATCGCAACCCCATGGATGGCATGCCTGCAGGCCTTCCTGTCCTCCACCATCCCCCGGAGTCCACTTAAGCTCACACCGACTGCTTCAGTGACTCCATCTAGCCACCTCATCCTCTGCCGTCCCCTTCTTCTTTTGCCATCTATTGTTCCCAGGATTAGGCTCTTCTCCTGGGAGTCCTTCCTTCCCGTTAGGTGGCCAAAGTATTTGAGTTTCATCTTCAGGATCTGGCCTTCTAAAGAGCAGTCAGCGTTGATCTCCTCTAAGACTGACTGGTTTGATCGCCTTGCAGTCCAAGGGACTCGCAGGAGTCTCCTTCAGTACCACAATTCAAAGGCCTCAATCCTTTGGTGCTCAGCCTTCCTTATGGTTCAGCTTTCACAGCCATACATTGCAACTGGGAAAACCATAGCCTTGACTATACGCACTTTTGTTGGCAGGGTGATGTCTCTGCTTTTTAGTATGCTGTCTAGATTTGCCATAGCTCTCCTCCCCAGGAGCAAGCGACTTTTAATTTCTTGGCTGCAGTTCCCGTCTGCAGTGATCTTGGAGCCCAGGAAAATAAAATCTGTCACTACTTCCATATGAAATTGCATGTTTCCATTAAGAACTTTCCTCAGAAAAAAGTGATTCTTCTAAGATGGGTACAAGAACATGATCTATGCTACAGAAATTTGGCATTTATACTTTTGGTAAGACAGTCACAGGAACAAAATCCTAGGATGCTTCAGGGAATAGGTCTCCTGCTACCTGAAAAGGCATTGCTCAGCTATTCGCACTTTCTCCCCAGATTTTTTTTCTGGGGAGAAAAAGATGAAAGAAGCAGGAGGTTTACAGACTGTATCATCTGGACACACACACTCATACAGGTCTGCCTGTGATGTGGGGCAATTGCACAATAAAAGCCTCATTTAGAAGTACCACTAAAGTGTGGAGAAGTTTTTCCCAAGCTTGGGTTCCACATGATCGTTGGGACTAAAACAGCTGTAGTCCCAGATTCATGCTGGCTAGGAATGATGGCAGTTGTAATTCGACATCATCTAGGAAGCCAAGGTTGGGAAAGAATAGTGTAGAGAAGGCCATCTGGCACCCTCCAGAAGTTTGGGACAATAACTCCTAATCAGTTCCACCAAGAATGGCCAATAGTCAGAGATGATGGGAGTTGTAGTACAAAACATTTGGAGGGCATCAGGATGCTTGTCCTTGGTATGCAGAGTAGGAAGAAAGTTCTAGTAACATTGTATTATAGGGCAAAAGTGATGCCCAACCTATAACCTACACAACCAAGGTAAGGATCAGTTACTACTAGACCATGGAAGATCCACCCAGCAGTGGCACCTGTCCTGTCTCTTGACCACTCCAGGCCCTAGAAGGTGGAAAACAGATCTTCTCAATATACATTTATAGCTGCAAGAGAAGGTTCAGGAAAAGTCAACTACAAGCAGTTGCAACTAGCATGAATAATATACAGGTGGGAAACATGGTGAACAGGATATGAAATTTTATTTTCCTAAACTTAACCTATTATCACTCCTGTAAGAAAAGTGTAATTTGAGAGTAATCTTGCTAACATCCTACATTGCCATATGCATATAATATATATTTTAATGCATCTTACTTAAAAGGTAGATAGGGATGCTAAACTTAGCCTTAAATACAATCTATCAGACAGCTCGATGCTTTGAAGTAAGCTCCTTCAGGGTTTGCTGCTGTCCATGTAAGTCACTAACTGTTAATTTAAGCTTTTTATTCTACGGCTCCCAGAACACAGAATGAAAAGTTTGGATAATGAAATGAATGGAAGATGAAAAGGATTTCTTTGATCTGCAGTTCTTCCCACTAGTATGGGATCACAACCGCTTCATTATGTTTTATTGACTGGAAGAAGTTGAAAGCTCATGGAAGGCAGAAATTGGCACCAACTGCTAGATTAAATAGCTACGTTTCTATCAAGTACTGCTATTACTGGGTACAGCAGTTCCTGGCAATCTGCAAAACTGATTCCTTATAGTTCCAGATCTGAAGAAAGTGCCCTGAAAGCTCTGCTTAGCTGGAATCATAAAGATGTTTACATTATTTCTCTCAGTAACCTTCCATACAATAATTCACACTGCCATGCATCAGCATGGATTCAGGATGGTTTTCAATAAGATAAAAGAAGGAGCTTGAGATTATACTACAGTACACTGAAATAAACTAACAGTAAGAAGCTGCAGATAAAAACAGATAAAAGAATGGTACTTAAAACACAAGAAGAGAATCAGTAAATGATGCTATGGTTCAGGCATGTTGATATGGAAGTAGTGAGCACATTAAAACATTATTTGTGAATTAAAGAAATGCTCATTTGGACAGTTCCACTAACAGTGCCAGACTTGGCCAAGGCTCTCTGCTAGGTGTACTGTCAATGGTAAACCCATGTTTCTTCTTACAAAGCAAGCCTCTAGTCTAGAACACAGCACTAACATAAATACTTGAATGAAGCTACAATTCTCTCCTCCCTTGATAGCAAAGGGTGGGGCTACGTACCTTCAGGTGGGGAATAGTTTTGGAATGAATGGCTTGTTTTAGAGAAGTGAGAAGTGGCTTGCTCATGGCAATGGGAAAAGTGGTAATTAATTAAGCTAAATAAATTCCCCTTCTTCAAGCTGGCTCCCCACAAAATGGTCATAGGCCATGCTATCTGGGGATGATGGGAGTTGTAGTCTGACATATCTGGAAGGAGCATTGGGGAATGTTGGTCTAGATGTTGTAACATACTGTCAAATTATATAGCTTTTAAAAACATAGTGCAAAATTGTCAACCTGTTTTAGAATCTGGATAGTAATGCATATGAGATCACTCATTTTCCAAAACAGATGCATGGGGAGAGTTGGCAATTTCATTCTGTATTGATGAGGATATCCAAAGATTATGGATCATTTCAGGCTCACCTTCTAGCAGTTGTTGCAGCTATTGTTTGACTCTGGGAGGCACATGACTGAGTTTAGGGATGGATGCATGAGCCGTTTCTACAATGCAGATGATGGCTGAAGGAACTCTGGAGGAATTTGGTGTTGATATTCATCAAATGAAGAATTTCTTTAAAACATCTGGTACAAATCATAGCTTGGTAGGGCCAGCTATAAAAAAGCATGCAGTAGAAATGTGTTGTGTGTTGGCTTATTTGCCAGAACAGGCGGAGAGTTTTTTAAGAGTCCACTGGATTTTCACTGGGTGAATCCTGGGCAAGAACCTTTTCTCAGCCTAACCTACCCCACAAAGTAGTTGTGAATACAAAAAGATGATAATTAAATATATTCCCTATCCTGAGCTCCTTGGAAGAATGATGCGATGTAAATGTGTTTGCTATTATGAAATGGGCCTGAGATTCTGTCCCCTTTTCTGTCCAGGACCATTTTTCAAGAAGTGTTTATCACTCGTGCCATTCTTCTCCTGCTAAGGTTCACCAATCATTTTGCAGTCCTAAGTAATTTAATTTTTACTACCTCTGTTATCAGTGATCATATATGGCAATTATTCCTGCATGAGTCAGATACATATGTTTGAACAAGCAGTAGAAAAATGGGAGTTCAGTGCTCAAAGAAAAATAATTCCCCACCTTGCATTTCACATGCACAAACACACTGACATATCACATCCTTGTATTCTCTGCTACGAGTCTTAACTAAACGCACAACATACTCATAACAGCATAGATTAGAATCCCTGCTTCACTTCACCCATATGGGTGCATTCAAATCTTCACCACCAAACCTGACTTGTGGTTTAAGGTTCTCTTGCTTTTGAAATTCCAGAAAGCAAAGCAGCATCTCAGGTGTCACTTGCAATTACAAATCATCGTGGCAGCTCATACAAACAAGCAGATTATTTTCTCCACTTGATTACATGCCTGAGTGCATGGCAGCATGCAGATACTTTAGCATGAACCAGATGCTGACATGGGGACAGCTATGGCCATTTCTCTGCACACCACAGATCTGTGTTTCTTTGTAAAGGCACCTTTGGTCTTGGGAATACCTGCTGCTGGCCATATGTAAATGATGGGTTCACACCCAGCTTGTTGACTGCAATTTCCCCACCTGGTTTTGTACCCATGTATGTGATCTCATGGTGGAAAAATAAGCCCAGCTTATTTATGTGAGCATGCATTAGAAGAACAAAAAGGGTCAAACATCACAGCTACAGATGTTGCGGAGGTAGCAAATTTTCTTTTACTTCATAGGGATTAAAATTGCATTAAGATCAGTATTAAAAAGAAAGAATAACCATGCACACTCACTCACGGAGAATGAGAGAGATCCAAATATAGCAGCTTTTAATGTTTCAGTTCCTGGAGAATAACCCAGCTGTCAGCAATATGCTCTTCTCAAAGGGATTCACTCAAGCACTGTAAAGCAATTGTTCCTAATTTCAGAAGTATGGTCATAGTTGGTCATCGCCCAAGGCCAGGTGTGCAGGTCAAATAGAGTTTGGATATGCCACCATCTATGTGCATTCAGTGAGGGGTCTCTGAGGGAACAGAGTGGAACTGTAAGAGCTTTGATAGGAGTGATCTTTCAGATGTGCTTTATCCGATGAATCGGCTACCACAGATGCATTGTAAAATGCCTGAAAATTGCCCTCTAACTCCAGACAAGAAATGCTGATGGCATCGGTCCTGTTAGAGGGACAAGGACTACTTAGCATCAAGCTTAAAAACTTGGCTTTCTCCAAGTCATTAGGCTTTAGGTACCTTCCAGATGTTTTGGATGACAAGTCTCAGCATTCCTGAGCATTGTCCATACAATGGGAATGGAAGTCCAAAATATCTTGAAGTCACCCAGTTTGAGAAGGCTGTTCTAACCACCATACTGTACAGATTCTTAACAACCACCCCTTTTCTCTTTTCCTTTCCCTTTTTTCTCTCTTTCTCAACTAAACACTGGCTGGGCTTGCACATCATATTAAAGCCCTTGGAAACTTTAACAATGCTCTGTGGTTGAAATTCCTCTGTGCCTGACACTGCCCTCACTTTCCAAGTATGAATAACACAAAGACTCTTCTTTATTGCTCTACATGTCAGTTATTTGCCAGAGAAGGGTAGCAAACTCATAGAGCAAGCTGTTGTTTGTTATCATGTTTTCGAAAGTCCAAAGTTACCATGGTGAAATCCCATGAATGGATTCAGACAATACGATAGGCCAACAATGGTAAAAAACCACCATGGCTTGTCACACATGGCTTGTCATTGGGTTGTCTGGACCCAGTCTAATTCTCATCCTCAGCCAGCCTGGCCTATAGTGAGGGATACTGAGAGCTTACTGCAATAATTTATTTATTTATTTTTATTTATTAAAACATTTTTATGCCGCCCCATTTGCCGAAGCCTCGGGGCGGCTTACATCACTAAGTTAAAATAATTATAATATAAATTAAAAATATAAATATTAAATTAAAAATACAACAATACAGTATAAAATAAGCCGCCCTGGCCAGATAAAATCCAATAGTATTAACAGTTAAAATGCCGCTTGAATAAAAAGGTCTTCGCCTGGCGCCGAAAAACAAATAACGACGGCGCCAGGCGGACCTCTCTGGGGAGCGTGTTCCATAACTTAGGCGCCACCACAGAGAAAGCCCTCCTCCGAGTATCCACCCTCCTAATTTCTTTCACGGAAGGTTCCCGGAGAAGGGCCTCCCCCGCCGATCTCAAGGGGCGGCTGGGCATATATGGATGCAAGCGCTCCTTCAGGTAACCAGGACCCAAGCCGTTTAGGGCTTTATAGGTCATCACCAACACCTTGAATTGGGCCCGGACTTCAATGGGAAGCCAGTGAAGCTGATGGAGAACTGGAGTCATGTGAACACAATGCCCAGTCCCCGTCAGCAGCCTGGCAGCTCTATTTTGAACCAATTGAAGTATCCGGACCGTCTTCAAGGGTAGCCCCACGTAGAGTGCATTACAGAAGTCGAGACAGGAAGTCACCAGTGCATGTGTCACTGTCGCGAGGCAGTCGTACCCCATATAGGGGCGCAGCTGGTGAATCAGCCAAAGCTGGAGGAAAGCGCTCCTTGCCGCTGCTGTCACCTGAGCTTCTAGTGAAAGCTCCGGGTCGAGGAGTACTCCCAAGCTGCGGACCTTGTCCCTAAGAGGGAGTGCAACCCCATTCAGAACAAGGTTCAGTTCACCCTTTCCGAAGCCCGAACCACCAACCAACAGGACCTCCGTCTTGTCTGGATTGAGCTTCACTTTATTGGCCCTCATCCAGCCCATTACCTTGGCCAGGCATACTTGGAGAACCTCAGGTTCCTCAGCTGTTTTAAAGCAGGGGGGAGAAACTTGTGGCCTTCTTGGTGTTTTGACCTTCAACTCCCATCAGGCTTAATCAACACAACCAGTACTGAGGGATGATGGGAACTGTAGGCAATACATCAGGAGGACCACAAGTTGCCTACCTCTTGCTCTCCTAAAGTTAGCAGAGCATTAAAAGCATCTCAAAGAGTATAAGGCTAAAATGCTGGAAGCACTGATTCATACAACCTAAGAATTGTTTTTAAGCAAACAAGCAGGCTTTAAAAATGTGAATAAGAGCGTATTTTTAGTGTGGAGATATTTCTCATTAAGGGCTATCAGTGGTGGCGACTGTCCCCAAAGCAGTAGTACTTCCAACCCCACCCTCTGAGTAGTCTGTCTCCTTTAAGAACCATTACCACAGGGAAACACTTAAAAGAGGCTTTTGGAGGACAAGCTCATTCTTATAAGGAAATAGGAGTACAAAGAAGGACAAGAAAGGCAGGTGGGGTGGGATGCTGACGGCTACATAAAACAGCTTACTATGCAGGTTGCAAGTGAGTCTTTCTTCTGGCAAGTCTGTGAGCCTCGCAGCATATTTAGGGATACGAAATACTTTAAGTAAGTTATTATCTACTTCAGCTTTTGGGAGGGATTGTGAGTAGGTTTGAATTTATGAAAAGAACAGTTCTTATTCAGCTTTTACATCTAGGATGATAACGATTCATACACACTAAAGTACACAGATAAAAGAGTGTGATAAGAGAACAACAGAAGCTTGTAATAGATATCAGGAAAATAACTGATCTCTTCATCTGACTGAAGCTAAACCCACAAATGCAATGGTCTCATACAAGCATACCATTCTAAAAGAAAATGATCCTTGGATGAGCTGACTGTACCCTCTACCGATCAGTAGCATAGGTAATTCAGGAGGGGGACATTGAAAGCATTTTTGAGGGTTTCTGGTTTCTCCCTCACAAGACATACAGAGAAGACAACAGCTTTGAGATTAGGATACTACTTCCAAAACACACAGGATACTAAAACAGCTTGAAACCTGCAGGAGGCAACCACAGAGTACCATACTACAGTAAACAGTACTGGTTACCTCAGTAATAAAATATTTGCCTGTATGTGTCTGGGTCTATGTGTGCATGTGGGGTGACCACAAGATTGACAATACTGCTGCATTAGTTTAAAAAAAGTTCCTGCAAAATGTACCAAGAAACAGAGAACTGCTATACATTGTCCCTTAATAAAACCTTTACATGCAAAAAAATATATAAATGCAATTTCTCATGACATATACCCTCTGTAATATCATGCTTCTAAATATAATGGAAGGGTTTGAAGGGTTCCAGAAGGGAGATAGTTTCTTGGAGTAATATCCCACCAGAAGGCTTGCTGAACACTGCACAGTCTTGTATTAAACGCAATGTTTCGATCAGTTATGTGTAAATTAATTATAAGCAGCATATGGATATGGGAATGATCTAGTTCAAAGAATCATGAATCAGCTCCAGTGCAAGAAATATTAAACAAAATTGATTTGTTCCAGACCTCTGGATCCTAAAAGTTAAAAGGCCTTGTGCTTTTGCAATGCTAAGCAACTGTAGACCATCCATGGAAAATTCAGGAAAGCCATGCTAGTTCCACAGGAATCAGAGGCCAAAATAAGATGTCATCAAATTCTCCTGCTTCATTTCTGACCCAGGCCAAATTCACCCACAACACTGAATTCTGCCATGTTTCCTACTTTTCCATTCCAGTCACCTATGACAGTGAGCATGTCTTGTTTCGTTGCATTGTCTTGAACACCGGCATAAAAGTTTTGGATTTCTTCTTCTTCAGCATCTGTTGTTGGACTGTGGACCTGAATGAGGGCTGTGCAGATAGGTTTTCTGAGAATTCCAATAGATCAGATTTGATCAGATGTCACATTACAATCTCTGACTGCCTGTGAGATAGCTTGCTTCAGTAATGGAGCCACTCTGTTTTCCTGAACTTGTCATTTCCTGAGTAAAGCACTTTGTTTGTCTGACTGCAAATGTCCTATTCCAGTCCACTTTAATTCACTCACACTACATACTGTGATGTTGGACTCTTCCATTTCTTGTTTTATGGTTTCCAGCTTGCCTTGACATGTACTTCTTATATTCCATGTTCTAGATGAATGTGTTGTGCGACACCAGACTTTCTTTTCTCTTTTCACTTCCAGACTTCCTTTTGGCTTTGATCTACTTGTGCCCTTAGCAACAGAGCTATTTGTACTTGTCCCTTGCTCTTCCCTAGAAGCTGGTCAAGTGCCATCCAACCTGGGAGTCTCCTCTCTTATTTCATTTTGGAGTGTTTCATCATAGTTTTCAAGGCAAGAAGATTCAGAAGTGGTTTACCACTGCCTTCTTCTGCATAGAACTAACCAGAGCTAGCTTAAGCATCACTGTCATTGCCTGTGAAAGCACTTCCACCAGTGTGGCCTTCAATGGCAGCTGCGCCCCATTAGCTGCCCTCCAGGAGTTTCTGCCTTCATCACCCTTAAAGCATCTTAGTCTGGTGTCCCAGCTTTGACTGTTCCACCTTGGGTGATACTAAGACACCAGACTAATGAAAGAATGGCAGCATTGCCCTTGGTTTCTCTGCCAAATTCCCTTAGCATGTTAAGCTTTGCATCCAAGAGGTGGATACCTAAAGGCAGAAAGTCTGATTATGACCAACAGCTGTTTGAAAAGACGAACCACATAAGGGATACTCAGTAAATAGATCGGCTCAGATTTCCTGTGGCTCCTGGTTGAATGTGCATGTACCATAGCTCAGTAGCAAAGCATAAGCTTTGCACTCACTAGGTCCCATGTCCAAGCCCTGGTACCACCAGGTGGCATGTGATGGGAAAGATGCTTGTCTGCCTCAGACCCAGAAGAGCCGATGCCAATGAGGGAAAACAATTCTGGGCTAGTTAGACAAATTTATTTATTTATTTATTTTTCAATTTATATCCTGCCTTTTTCCTGCAAAGGGCTCAAGGCAGCTTACATCTCCTCCTCCCTCTTATCCCCACAACAACAACCCTGTGAGGTAGGTTGGGCTGAGAGTCTGTGACTGGCCCAGAGTCACCCAGTCGGCTCCATGGCTGAGCGGGGACTAGAACCCAGATCGTCTGAGTCCCAGTCCCACGCTCTTAACCACTATGCCACTCTGGCTCAAATCACCTGGCTTCATATAAATCAGAATCCTCTGTGCCTTATTTGGTACATTGGAATGGATTCATAAAACTAATATGGAAAAAGTGATTGTGTGAATTGACCCACAGTTTCCAAACTAGAAACAGTTGTCACCATGTTCCATAGCTTAGTCAGGGTGTGCCTGTATACCAATAGCCTTCCACTGCTTTTTGAAACAACCCAAAGCTTTTAGGGCAGAAGTCCTTTGTTTCTAACAAAAGGCGGGCATTTAGGACTGCTTCTAGGTACCAGCTTAGGCAACCCCATTACAGTCAATGGTGAGCTCTTCAGTGGTAATGGGAGAATGGGGCTGAAGTCAAGGGACCCTGTTTCTGCTTTTGAGAATTTGCAAGTAGCAATTCTGGTGAAAGCAGATGAATTTCTTTAGTGCACTTGCAAAAAACATTTTTTTCAGTTCCAAGTAGCTTGCATATAATACTTTATAAGTGCTGCTGGAAACAAAATAAAAGCTCAGACATGCCTTTTAGACACCAGAAAACTTTCTTGGGCAATTAATTTGACTTTCTTGTAAGTACTACAAGATTTGTGGTAAACCACGTCCCTACAAGTTTGGTTTTGGCATTTTATGTAAGAATATTCAAGGTGTTTGCAAAGTATAGGAAGAGAGTTCATCAAAACTCACACATAGTCAACAGTGGTACAATTCCAGCCAAAGAAATGGGTGCAAGGTGATTCTTAATGTTAACATAGAATTATTAGTTAAATAAATATGGGGGTGAGGGAAAGTGAGGAAAGGAAGGAATGGATGGAAAATTGTTGCTAAACATTCGTTCTCCAGGATGCCAAAAACAGAAACTGGTTTTTTTTTTTTGGGGGGGGGGGGGGGAGGATGAATCGCTCCAAAGAAGGCCATGGTGCACAAGCAATGCCATCTTGCTTACAGATGTTCCCCTGTGAACTGGAGTCCAAAGCAGAGGAGTGAACCCCTGCAGAGCAGATTCATTGCTTTCCTCAGTGCACAAAAGGAAGGAAACAGCTGGGGTTACTCTTCTAGTCTAACTTCAGTGATCAGGGAAGGATTCACACTGACTCCTGATACGTACATTGGAGATTGAACTGCTTTTCCCTTCACGGCATGGAAAGAGTCAAGTAAGGACAGGCCTACAGATGGTTCCAGCAACACATTTGCTCCCCATCAGTAGGTTCCTAGCCATCCTGATATTTCAAAGTGTTAGAGGAGCCCAACACATCCTGCACCTGGGCTCATGACTACCATATATACGAATCTCAACAAAAGTGAAGGAAAGCACCGAGCCAGCAGTACTTGTCCATGGATAAATGCAGCAGTAGTTTTAGGGCAAAATCCTATGAACATTTAGACAAAAAAAAGGAAAAAAAGTGGGGGGTTACTCCCAGATTCCCATGCTGGAAGTTCTGGGGGTTATTTTCCTGTACAGGTGTATGCTTTAAGTGAACAAACTCCATACACTTTTTGCTCTTACAAAATAAGTAGGTAGTTAGGTGATTATTATTTGCATTTTACCACTGAAGAGCTCAGGTTTGTAGGACAGTATTTTCTTCAAGTTACCACAGTAACTTTTAAACTTTTAAAGTTTACTATTTTAAATTTAAGAAAACAGTATCCCTTCCTCCAACTAATCCATATGGCTCAAACTCAATAGTTCTGTGTTTGGTGAGAGCAAGATAATGACAGGCAGTGTGTGTTTGTGTGTGTGTATGTAAAACATTTCATGTGTAATTTGAACTTACATAAGAAATCTTAATAAACTTACGTACATTATATACACTGCATTTATATTAATATATATTGGAATATGAAACTGACACTGAAGAGGAAAAAGAGGCAAACCTAGATTTATTTGGACTCTGAATGCAGTTCTCAGAAAACACACCTTTATTGGCTTTGATGGTTTTCACTCCCTGAGAGCATCCTGAATTAAATACAGACTGGCCTGTGCATAAAATAAACCATGTACTCAGTCATAGACCACTTGACCTTGCTATCGCATCCAAGATCCAAGAACATCTTCCCTATTCACCGTATCTGGGCAGATCACGTGCAGCTTCATAACTAACCCTAAACGGACAGCCCCTTTCGGATTGATTAATGCTGCTGTCCACAGAACCAACAATGCTAAAGGGGGGAGAGATTGCATAATGGTCTATCATTCCAGCTTCCAGCTGCAAGCAAAGTATTACCTTTAGATTTATCTATGGATGTGCCATTCAAAGCCAGCAAGTTATGCTAATAAAGGAACCTGGTCAATTTCAAGCTCTTGTTATTTAAACAGGAATCTCTAGAGCCTCATGTAGTGACTCAGAGGAAAAATATACTACCATCTAACTCTGAAAGGATCTTTTACTGTTGGTGTTCTCTAATTCAAGCAGTTAGATCACCAGCCATGTGTACTTTAGCCTCATGGTAACAACTGGAAAGAGTGGTGATAACTTCATCATTCATTCATTGCATTTATATGCCATGCTCTTAACCAAAGGGCTCTCTGAGCTGCTTGCAAACTTTAACATTACTTACTTTAGTCCCAACGCCCTGTCCATTACAACATGCATTCAAGCAAGCAAGCAAGCAAACTTAGTGTACAGGATCTCTCTCTCTCTCTCTCTCTCTCCCCAACCCTCTTAAGCACATACATGCATACATTTCTCTTCCTTGATTGTCAGAACCATAGCAAAATGCCTCCTATGAAGTCAGGCCCTCATCCTTCTAGCTTACTATTGGCTACACCAGAGGTCTCCAACCTTTTGGGGTCAATTAGGACTTTTCGGAATTCTAGGAGCTCATGGGTGCTCTGGCTATGTCATGAGAGCTGACTCACTCGAAAAGTCAATCATGCTGGGAGTGATGAGTGGAAAAAGGAGAAAGGGCCACCCCAGTACGTGTTGGCTGGACACCATAAAGAAAGACACTGGGATGAACATGGTGGTCTTGAAGGAAGCAGTGTGAGACAGAGACATGGAAAGCAATGATCCATAGAGTGACCAAGGGTTGGACACAACTGAATGGTTGACAACAGTGACGACACGTGCTCTCACAAAATGGTTTCCATAGTGGGCAGTCAGCCACAAAAAGCTTGCTTTCCAGAAAGCTTCTGATGAGGCTAAACAAAAAGTAACTTACTCAAGGATCTATGTACAAAACAGAGGTAGGGGCTGAGGAATGAAACACAAAATCACTTTTTTGAATCCAAATAGAGATGGTTCTGGAGGAAACACCACTTTGCAGTATGCTAGTTCAAGGTAATTTGTAAAAATCTTTTTTTTAATATAATAGATCAGGAGTGCAGCAGCATGGTGGGTATGAAGAAGGATGTTCTTGAAGTCCCAGGGACTACACTGACCTTCAGCAGCTCTTTTCCCTTGGATCAAACCTGGGCTCTTTTGAATGGAACAAGAAGTGAATGATCAGAGAGCTACACTGCTTCCCTGCTATTGTCCCTCCATGATTACATTTTGGGAATATGCTTATTTATTAAAGTGAAGAAACAGCTCATGATTTGACAACTGCATTCCATAATGTTTTCTCTTATATGCAGCATATCCTGAACAACATTTTGTTTTCTCGGAATAACATAAAAATGCCAACCTAGCATTTTGCTTCTGTCAAAAACATATTTTTCTCCCCCTGTAAACCACGACTATAAAATTAAGGCTGCTAAAAATACATGTTTACTTTTTGTAGTTTATAATTCACAAAAGCATTTTTGGGGTGGGGTTGGTAATTGGTATGTGGATTGTCACCACAGATAAGCAAGCTGCATCTCGGCAAGGAAGTTCCTCGACCGAGAATAATCCTGTGGTCACACAGTGATAATTAAAAAGGGGGATTGGCATGACTGGTGCTTTGGTGGGGAAGGACAGAAGTTGTGCAGGTGGCTGCTGGGTGACTAAAAACTACTCTAAAAATTAGATGGTATGGATGAGCTATGGAAGATTGCAGAGGTTTGAACACGTGTGCGCTATATGTGCTTCCACAAGAATTTCAGTTGTGTGTGTGGGCATGGGTGGGTGTTTTACTCAAACTATTAAAATTATACGCAGAAAGGCCATTTGGGGCACAGAAGCCATCTATCTTGGGATGCTATAAATAATGGCCTGTATCCAGACTTGCTCACACTCAGAGAAGGCCCACTGAAATTAGCCATTCCTAACTAAAATCTCATGGATTTTAACATGTCTGCTCAAAATTTGGCAGAATCCATCCCTCTATACATGTGAATCTTTACAATTGCATTTCTTTCTTACCTTTTGTCCAAGGAGTTGATGGCAATAGGTGGGGTTTTTTCTGCTGTATTTCCACAAGGATCCAGGGACGTATCACCAGTCAGGCTGAGACTATGTGATTAGTGCCACTGGGATTTCCATCTCAAAGCTGGCATGAAAACAGAAGGATGCTGCTACACTCACGTCTTGCTTGTGGGTTTCCCACGTGTGTCTGGTTGCCCACAATGAGAACAGAATGTTAGGCTAGATAGGTCTTTGGTCAATGGTGTAGTAAATTCTGGCCAGTGGTAAATTTTTACTCATGGGCCCTCATCATGACCATTCCCAGAGGCGGCTTCACCAAGAAAAGTCATGAATGGACTGGTATTTCAACAAACTGGTTCTCTAGTTTGCATCTGCCTCAAGAGCAGGGTTTCTGTAAAGCTAACCTGCTTTAATTCAAGATCAAGTCATGTCAAAATACTTCACATTAGCAAGGGATGGCTCATAGCAATGTATTGTTGTTAGGAAAAATCCAGGCCCAGCCCTGCAAACTACCAAGAAGGTTGAAGCTAAGCTTGGAGGGAACAGGGAAGGCTGGGAGGTGGTGATGGCAGAAGACATCCTCATTCCTGCGAATCAAACAGTTTTGACGCTTCGCCTCTAAGACCCCTGGGTCTGCTATCCCATTGCTTTGAGTTTGATCCATATATTTAAATAAATGACATTAATAAATAGGTGGAGTTCACCTTAAGAAGACAATCTTGGAAGCTAAACAGGGCCAGGCCTGGTTGAAATCCAGATGAGTGACTTAAATATTATGAACCACCCAAACAGCTTCAGTGGTGGGTGGTATAGAAATGTAATGTAATAATAATATAAAAACCCACACCATCCTTAATGGCCCACATGCCAGACTGGATCAGAAAGATCAGCAACAAATCCTGGTTTTATTTACTACATCTGAGGAGCCCACAGCAGCATAGATGATCCTCCTTCCTATCGTATCCCCACAACAATTTTGTGAAGTAGGTTAGGCTGAGAGTCAGTGACTGATCTCAAGACACTCAGTGAACTTCATGGACAAGTGCAGACCTGAACGCAGTTCTTCGCAGGTCTCATCCAACGCTCTAACCACTGCATCACATCAGCTTTCAATCGAGTAGTGCAGTCACAGAGACATGTGCAAACCAGCCAAACAGGTTATCTTGTAAGTTGAACATTGCATTGCTTTTAGTCTGGGGCCCAGAAAATGATCTCAAGGCACTTGATGACATTTTGTCTCCAAAGCCAAAGACATCTGGATGTAGACAGATACCTTGATGTTTAGCCACCTGGGCACCCCACATCACCCTTAGTGTGATCTCTGCAGAAGAAAGATGTGATATAGATGCAAATAAGAAACCATATTGAGATAATGAGATATTAGTATGTGGGCCTACCTCAGGGAGCAGCATAAAAACGCTATTGTTTGTGGGATAAGAATAAGGTTTAGGACAAACCTAGCTCAAGAGACCTTGATCTTCTAACCTAGAACAAATAACTCTCACTCGGTGAAATATCAATGTGGCTATGGTCATACTGAGCTGGTAGAATCCACTGAGCACAGAGAGACTTCTTTAAAAAGTAGTACATATCAGGTGTTGGAACGAAGTAGAAGGTGCTACCCTCAGTGACTTTCTATCCCCTTGAGGAGACGGCTGGCTGAAGGGACCACAACACTCTTCCCTGCAGTCTATCAGGTCTCCTCACCACCTCTGTGAAACCAAAGTGTCAATGAGGAAACTTTCCATACAATAGGCGGAGTCGTGTGGTAACCACATCCAGTGGTTACTGTGTGGAAACGAGTTACCACAACGATGCACACAAGATGATGATAGGTGACAGGTGGCTAGCAGCTCGTTTTTAAGCCAAAATTAGGGAGCGACCGACTCTCCTGTGCAATCATACCACCTCCTTTCAGTGTTGTTGTGCCCTGAAAACCAGTCATCCAGTACCTCAAGAAACTTTGCCTTCCATGCAGGTTATATACCAAGGTATATTTAAAAACTGGAATAATTTGATTCCCCCCCCCTTCCTACAGGATGAGCTCATCTTCTTCCTGCTTTCCAAATTATAAGTGACTGATGTTCTTTCCAGTATAAGGATTGCTGGTAGAGTCATCATTCTTCTCTTTCCTTGTGGTTCAGGTGTTTTATTTTTAAAGCATGCATATGGATGTTCATTCAAATCTTCATTCATCATCTTATTAAAATACAGTTTAAAGGGAGTCACAGCACTGCTCCAGGGAACAAATGGGTGCCTTTGTGGGGTTACAGGCAGCAGCCAATCAGCATTGCGCCAAGCCAGCTTCCACTGGAAACACTCAGGCCAGTTTCTTCAGCTGCACTCGACAGAGAAAATGTTCTGTTTAAACAGAAGGTGACAAGGATATGCAGCCCCAGAAAGTTACAGCTGCATGTAGCAGAAGTCACAGGATGAATTGGCAGTGCTTACTGGCAGTGGTTAAGGTTTTGCAGCGCATTACAGATCAAGCTTTCTAAAAAAAAATCTACAATAATTGTATATATTTATGGGGCTCTCTATAACTGAAGTTTTCAGGTGTCTCACAGAGAAGGAAATCATCAAAGTTAAAATAAGACAACGCAAGATACAGCTAGCACAACACCACTATAAAACCCACACATCACTTCAAAACAGAGAGCAATGGAAAAGGAACTTTGCACCGGCAAGTCAAGTTAAACTGAGGGAAGAGGATGAATAATGCATGAAACCAAAGTATAAAACCATTACAACTTTAAAACATTCAGAAGTAAAAGGGCCTTCGGTGCTGGGAGGATGTGAACATTTGTGCTGGATGAACCACTGAGAAGGTCCTGTCTTTCATTTAAACCTGGCTGGCATGCTTCATATGACAGGCACAAATAGAGAAGAGTCTCTGATGACAATCTCAGAATTTGGATAGCATCAAGGTGGGGCAGTGGCCAGCATTTTGGAGCAGCAAACAAGAAGATGGGAAGATAAGAAAGGATCACAGGAGAAACCAGAATGCATGATCAAAGAAGAACCCTGGAATCAGGTCCAGAAGAGTAAGGAAGGCTCGGCTGCAAGAGAAAGCCCTTCATATTCAGTTTCGCTCTGAAGGTCCAATTTCAACTCTGCGTGGACAGAAATAGTTTAAGTCTGGAAAGTTTTTGGCTCCTCACAGTTCAGTTCAGTTCTCCCCACAGCTGTATGGGAGAATGAATGCAGCAGTCTTTCAGGCCCCAAACCTCAGAAATAAAATCCAGCAGTTTGAACTGGGCCTGCAAATGGACCGAGAGCCTGCTGAGATGATACAAGTGCTGACATAAGACCACCCCATATCAGAACTTTAGTTGCCAGGGTTTTGTACCAGCTGAAGTCTACAGACAATTTTCAAGGCAGCCCCATATACAGTTCATTGCAGTTATCCGTAATAGAAGCATTTGTGGTGGAATAGTTCCTCTTGTAAGCTGCCTGAACACCCAGAGCTTGGTTCCAGATAGTATTAAGGATTTCCTGGATGGTTGAAGGAAAAGTTGAATGTCTTCAATGAATCATCTGTGCAAGATGATCTGAATGCAAGGAACTCCATGTGGGTTAGTATGACATGTAAGAAATTCCTTGCAGCAGCATGTTTATGGAGAGAAACTATTAAGTTTCTATAATCCGTTTGGAATCGTTCTTACCATAAGATTTATGGCAGCTCCTATCCATACTACAGATAGGAAACAGAGATAAAAGTTTTGTATCAGTCCTGCAACACTAGTAATAGTCAATTTGGCAGACAGGATTAAAGAGCAGAGGGGCCCCAACTTTGCCTTAAGAGACTTAGGTTTCTGCTTTAAATTCTGCTTTCCCAGACATTTAACAAATCAAAAGCATATGATCATAGGAGCATTCCTCAGCTTCAGGCTGTCTTCTTCACAAGGAAAGGGAGAAGCCATGTGAAAGTGAGCTAACCTTCTCTTCTCTCAATCCAGAGCGCTCAGATCACTGGCTTCCTTTACGCTGGATTCCAGACAGCAGTCCAGAACGCCATCATCTTTTACACTAATACTCTAAACCAGTCAGACAACCCTAATCAAACCTTGCTGCTGTGTTGTAAAGCAGGCTTTTGCCAGAGTTGGGCGATCTCATGCCTCCCTGTGATTCCTCAAGCAGCCATGTCTGTTTTTTCTTGACATGCGCAACCCTTTTCTACCAGGGAACACTCACTTGGTGGCTTTCCAGCTTTTGAGGTAGTGTTTGTCCAGGTCCAAAAGGTTGAAATGCCTCATAGTTACTGGGCTTACGATATCCCAGCTTGCATGCATCCCATATCCAGTGCGAGGTGCCGTGGTAGCAATCTTTGCTGCTGCCATGTCTCACGTTGGGTATTTTTTCTAGATGGGCTTTTTTGGGGTCAGGGAGGGAGGGAGGGAGGGAGGGCAATTAGAACTGGCATTAGTCTGCAGTTCCATGCTCTGTTATGGAGTTACTATACAAATACTGTGCTTGTAACTACCAATGGCAATATTGCATTGCTCTTATACTCCCTGTTCCTGCTCCTGTTCTTACCTTTGACCCGGATGTAATAACACAGTGCTTCATGACTCCTTGGAGTAACAGCTTGCAGTGTCGTCCGTTCTGCACATGAAACACCCTCTTCCCCTCCATGCCCATTTTCTTCTGCTCCAACACCCATTTGCAACCTGGAGGAAGGGAACTGATGTGGTTTGCTCTATGCCAACAGGGCAGGGACTTAAAATTCAGGATCTCAGCTCCAAACTTGTAGGGCCTCCTAAGAATCCTATGGCCTCCCAGACTGAATTGTGCCCTTCATTGACAGCAGCTTGAGCTTTAAGTATGTTGGGGTATTGGCTACATCCTTTTGGATTTGGCCCAATCCATCCCAGGAATGCAGTTTCCAAGAGCTTCTCCAAAATTGAAACTGGACCTTATGTTGAAAGAGGTTTTCCATCTTTGCTTGGGATTAGCCACCAGTTGTGAACTAGAGAGGTCTGTCTTGACTGCAAGATATTAGCATCCCCAGTAAGATCAGGCCGTTTGTTTGCTTGAAAAGATTCCAGCAATTGTGGGTGCAGATGTACAACTTAAAAGCTTTATACCTCTTACCTAGGCATTTCGGGGAGGGACCTAACGCAGTAGCAGTGTATCCTTTGCCTGCAGAATGTCTCTGGTACCACCCCTTCAAAGGAGCAGTAGTGGGTGATGGAGGAGACCCATCCCAAGACAGAGCTGCTTCCGTGAAAGAGCCACCCGGAAGGTTTATGGGGAAGGTGTGACGGGGTGTGAATGGGTTATGGGGGTGAAGGTGTGATGCACCATACAAGAAACCATGCATGGGGCAGTGTGAAGCCGGGGCTGATGCAGCTGATGCAAGGCAGCTTGGTTTGAAGCAGGGAGCAAATTGTGGAGGGCGACATAAACACTGGCCTAGCATAAGGCAGGTTTCCTCCACCAGATTCCCTGCAGATCTTTTGAACTTTAACTCTCATCATCCCCAGCCAGTATAGCCAATGATCAGGACTGCTGGGAATTGCAGTACAAAGCATCTGCAGGGCACAAGGTTGGGAAAGCTGCAACGGAGATATAGAGGAGTTCCAAATCTCCACTCTGGCATTGTTGTCCTAAGCTCTTGTGCTGTTCTTCCAATATTTCATGAACCTAAATTTCCAGCAAACTGGGTGTGTGTTCCTGAGAAAAGAAATTATAATCACCATGCGCTCTGACCCATGTAGATAACTTAAACATTGATTTGGAAATGAGTATTTCAGATTAAGAATGCAGGCACATTTTGTTGAGGCTGATGTTATGGCTGGCACTCAGAACTAACAATGGAAAAAATAAGCTCTTTACCATGAGGGAATGTGTTGTGTAAAAGAGGAATGGCAATAGTTTGCATTCTATGGTGTCAACAGCAACATTCCCATAGCTTGGAAAAATACTCCTCTATCATTACTTTTTTATTTACTCTAGAGGAATGGCCAGAAGATTAAAGAAATGAAGCCATTGCTTTTTTCTAACAACATGAAATAGCTTTCTCTCTCTGTAGGGCCTAAAAACTTGTCAAGGAAATTGGTATTGCCAAATTACATGTATCAGAATTTTATAAATTACATTCATTAGTATTTTAGAGACACAAATGAAACAAGCTATATTGGGGAACAGAAAGAGAAATGTCATCTATTTTCTATAAAGTGACTCAGCTTAACTATATTACAGTATGGAATAAATATAATAATTAGCATACATTTTACTTAAAAGGTTAAGGATTCATCTTTCACAAAGCAGCCGTGGACTACAGTACTCTATATCTGCAGCACTGATTCATCTGATCTAAAAGAAGAGATATCAAATTTGCTGAATTCTTTGATTGGAAAACAGAGGCAATCAAAATGAGTGAAATGCTTAGATCATAGCATCTTTTTCAGTTTTATTTTCATTCCAACTTTGCTCACAACTGGAGAATCACAACATGATCCAGTATCAAGATTGCCATCCAGTGTTGAAATACAAGGGATTTTCCTGACTTCCATTAATGATTCTATTATCTCAAGAGTCAGTCATTAGGAGCACAATCCTATGCATGCTTACAAAGAAAGAAGTCTTGTAACTCCCAGCAAACTCCAGCCTACCATTTTTCTGTCTGAGGAATGGTGTGCCAGCTTCTTTTTAATTAATTTCCCAAAGTGTATTATTTCAACATTAAGTGCCGAGGAGGGAGTGAAGAATTCACACAGCCATACAAAAGCACACTTTGGACCCACATTCTCCTTTTCCAGCAACAACTATTGCAAGTGAATCCAGTGAATTTAAGTTAATGAGCACAATGTGTGTGAATGGGTGGGGCAAGGGAAACACACAGAACCAAATCATCTTTGCAGAGCTACACAGAAAAGCAGCTCTTGGAATATCTCTGAGTATTACAAATACACCCTTTTCTATATCTACCACAAAACCTACATGCCTATTCATAAGTAAAAGTGAGAGGCAGCACAGTGTGAGAATCCAGTTTATGCATATACACTAAACAGAAGGACTGCATTACTCTGGAGTATTCATGGGCAGCATGTTCTGAGTGCATCTACAGTCCATTCCTTTGCATGTAATAACAGTAATTATTATTTCCTTTGGAACCTCACAGCAACCCATTGCAAAAGACAGATATGCAAACTCTGTTCACACTCAGCAGCCACAAAACCTTCCTTTTAATTCTAGTTTTCACAACCCAGCAATTTTAATTACTACTGGAAGATAACACAACACAGAAACTACTTTATGGCAGGTTTTGAGGAAGTGTTATTTGCAATAATTGTTGAAAAAGATGAAAGAATATGATTGCACATTAAGAAACATAATATGAAGGTATGTCTCTAGATCTACATTTAATTTTAAATATATTTGGCTGAATTACACAATTATGCAGACACAAAGACTGCTTGGAAAGCCATTGTATGATCCTGAGGTGAGCATCCCAGGGCCTGTAGGATGGCTTGGGAAACTGCTCCAAGGTCGGAGATAGCATCCAAGCTTGGAAGGGAAAACGTGAGATCTTGACCTCAGAACCTGCCCCTTCACAGCTTGCACAAAATGAACTGGAGGACAGAAAAGCAACCTTAAAGGAGAGCAAGAGGCCTTCTGGTGGGCAGTGAAGTGAGGAGACAAGAGGGGTCAAATTATCCTGAGTCTTCTCCAGTGAAGCTCCTTCATCAGACCTAGTGAAAAAACTGAGATGGGAGGGTGAGCAGGTGGGTGGCAAGGATACAGTCCAAGGGTCTACTGCCTATAACACTTTATGTATTCCCATCACAATTCTCATTTCATCTGAAAAACCTAGCATGCACCTCATGTAACGTTTAAGAAAGAAAAGGGGAAAAGTGAGGAGATAACTTATTGCTGTACTAAATCAACCTATTGTACGGTGAAGATCTCATGGCACCTAAGACATTGATAATTTATTTATTGGTCTTTTGATGGGTTCAGTACTATTTTCCCTGCATTACAAAGAATTCAACAATATTACAGAACAGCATAAATATGTACAAGCTCATAATATTTTTTGTAAACAGAAAAGTAATCTGCTATTCCCATCCTTTCCAACATATGATACCAAGTAGACTGAAGTAGTGAGTGTTTATAATACAGACGTGAAATGAATCAAACCATTTGGATTCTCCACAAACTTGAAAAAACATATCAATTAACTTAAAAACAGATACATTATGCTTTCAGCAGGAATTTGAATTGATAGGATCTATGAAGAAGTTTGTACTAAGCTTTTATTTTGTAACTTTAAATGAAGAAAAGCAAAATACAGCAGGGAGTTTACAGAAATTATTATTTCAGTCAGTGATTCAGGTACTTATTTGCTGAATTATGTAAGGACTGGATGCACACAGTTAACCTTGTTAATCATTGAACTGGCAGATCTGCATGTTGATTTAAGAAAACAGTACCAAGTAGATGTCTATTTCCACAAAAATGTTTCCCCACCAAAGTGTCCCCACCTAGATGCCCATCCCTACTGAGAATTAAAACTAAAAAAATAGAGGAGAGGAGAGGAGAGGAGAGGAGCCAAAAGTTCAGAGATGGAGAGGAAGAATACTTTTTGAAAAAATTGTTGTAAACCTGGAAGTAACTCTCTATCTTCTCATACACAAATTTCCCACCCACTCAGATACACCCCTCACTTGTGAGTTTTCACAGACACACAGACATCCATGTAAATAGGCAAATACTATACAAAGGCATTTCCTCCTAGCCCATTTTTCTTCTCCAAATTACTCTCATTGATTTCTGTTCCTGGGAAATATTTTCTTCTTTTTACTGAATTGTGCCCACTTTAGAGGATCACTGAAACCAGCTGAACTCCACAGTGTCTTTCCTGTACCTTTGAATGGGCAAAGGTTGATACCACACATGGATAATTTGCATTTCTACATGTGTAGCATTTGGAATTTAAAATTGAGGTATTACTGCCAAAGGTGCTCCTACCAAGTATTGACTGCAGAGGGTAAACACTTATGCAGCCAACAGGTGCCAAATTGTTTTTGTTTCCATAACTTCTGTGCCACAATAAAAACACTTTGCACCCCCAGAGTGTTTAGTATCTTTTGTGTATGAAGTGGTAACAATGCCAATTAAATTAATTTCAGTTTTGGGAAACAGAATGTGGAAAATTCAAAGGGGGTCTGTATGGGAGAACAGCCAGCCCTTCTACTAACCATACAGGGACAGGCCTTCTTAATTTGGCTACTTTGCCTTATCCCTTTCCTTCCTTGTTTTCAATTACCTCAGACCAAGGTGGGCAGATTGGGCCATAAGTTGGAAAAGATTATGTTGCTCTTTGTCGTGGAGATAAGGCTTTCCGGAACTGTCCTTGAAGATCTCTGTCCTAGAGGTAGACCTCTGCCTCCCCTCTATGTGTTGAACCCTCAATTCAATAAGGAAATGTAGGGGACCAACACCAAGGAGGGTGTTGTTGCTGTGGAAGGATCCTTCAGCCTGAGCAGAGGATCAAAGTTCAATGGTCTCCCTCATAGTTATTCTATCTTCAAAGAGTCTCTTCTTCTGCTTTCCTCTGAGGCTGGCACTGCCTCGTGGTGACACTTCTCAGATCTTGTCCCAGTACAGTGCGAGTGCTAGCCCATCACAGTCATTTTGAGCTGTGGAGCGGGGCCCAGGCATGGGAAGCCAGGCTCCCGAGAATGCTGCTCTACTAGGCCTCCCATCCAGTTAAAAACAAGGAGCAGGTAAGACTCGGTCCCTCATATGGCTTATCTTCCACACATGGGAGACTTCACCTTGACAGAATCCCCTGCTTCTGGAGCAGGGCTTTCTTCCCTGGGAATGGGGCAGCAGGAAGAAGTCTCTGCAGGCAAAGAGGCTTCTGGGCCATGTCCTAAGTCACATCATCAACTTGAGGGAAGAACAAAGGTGTTCAGTGAGGTGTAGCACACACTCACAAGTTAGATTTGCTTGCAAGAATCAAATGTCTAATAAAGAACTTTTGAGTCCACTGCTCTGCTCCAACAAGGACAAATGGTAGTAGGGGATACTGCGTGCTGTATCTTTCTAAGCTGAAATTGTCTTCTTTCTTAGAACTATAAATTTGTTTGGACTTATTTTGTATTCTGAACCCTAGTCTGTTTTTGAGAAACCCAGGAACTGATCCCGGTTAAGGAACTATGTTGTCACCTGTTCTTCACTAATTTATGTTGAAATTGTAAAGGCTCAAAACCAGTTACTGGAATTATTGCAGTAAGAGCCTTACTGGAACCTAAACCTGAGTGTTAGGAAGTCAGGAGTGGAGAGTGGCTTTCCAACCATCAGGGCATTTGACTTCAGTCTTCAGGGATTGCTGAAGCCCCGTGACTATAGATAACTGGCCACTGCCTCCTGCCCTTCCCGTTAGTGATGTGGTGCAGCCTTCCACAACATGGTACCTTCCAGCTGCTCTGAACTTTGCTGGAACGCTCAGCAGCTCCAGCCAGTACAGCCAATGGTTAGGAATCCTAGCAGTTATAATCTAACATACTGGAAAGTTTTGGAAAGCTTATGTAGTATTCTCCTCTCCACCTTGAGAGGAGAGCACAACCATAATTTAAAAGCAGAAGCTCCATCCTTCTCTCAAGCTTTTTTGATGGGTCAGCTACGTTGAACGAAGCACTGGGCAAATCCAGTATTTGGATATTGGGACATGCTGATGTCTAGACAAGTGCCTAAGAGGAAGCTCAAGTAGGAATGGGATGAAGGATGTACGCAGTATGGCACCGCAGACATCATGTAGCAACCATGAACTGATTATGTGTCTGTTCAGGTTCAGAAAGGAGTATTATGAGATGCTGCCTTCTACAAGTGCAATAGGAGGCAGGGCAAGGGTGTAGATACATGTGTAAGAAAGGCAGAAATGGAGTCTAGTTTTTTATTAAAAATGAAATGAACGAGCAAACAAGTGCTGACTTTTCATAGTTAACAAGTAACGGATCAAAGTGAAGCCACCAAGATCATTAAATATTGAAAACAATATTTCAGCAAAAAGTACCAACAGCAAATAATATAAAAATACTTACATGTTTTATGTTTTGACTGGGTGCCTGTTTTCCTAATTACCTGGTCTGCAATTAACAAGAATATTTATTTTTGGAAGTGTAACTGCTTCTATAGAACTGTTCTTGAGATGCTAGTAATCCTATTTTTAGGGTAGGAAGAGGTTCCTATATATTGGACCAAACAAGCCAAGACAGTGGGAGAGATATAACCAAGCACCCAATTATTTTTTGAAATTAACACAGAGAGTGGGATCCCGATCAACAGAAGAAAGCTCTCCCCTCCCCTCCCCACTGTTCCCCGGTCTAAGCTTCCCCCCAGTAATTTCTGCCTGGACAGCACCCACACACAAAACCTCAAAGACTCTCTAGGTCCAAGCAACTATTTTCATACAGTATCACTATCATTCAGCCCTTTGAAATACAATTCATCCATTGCAATGAACAGGACACAAGGACAGTTTTTGCCAAAACTACCATGAGAAATATCCTAGAAAGGAGGGAAAATCCTAATAAAACAGAGCACTTTGCAGATGAGAGTTGCTTTGGCTACATTTATTATGCCAGAACTTTTACTGCATTTACTTGGTCTTGTTTGTTTCTTTAAAACTGGTCTCCCACCCCACCCCCAACGTATATGCGAGAGCAATGCTTGGAGAGCAATGCTTGGAGAATATATTGTGGATAATTAACATAAAACATGCTCTTCAGAGAGCACAGTCCAGAAGAACCCAATCACAACAGGCCGATATGCTACACACAGTCACATGTCCCCAGATGCACTTCTTATTTCTAGAGAAAAGGGAAAAAACCAGTTCAGCCAAACATGGTTACATAGGAGGCTTTCAAAAACTTTATATAATTCTGGATGCTCTGGTTTCGGTTTTCTGATCTTTGAAGACTGTGTTCTATTTCTTTCAAAGACATTTCATGATACTTTTCTTTCTGAAAAAAGAGAATTTAATATGAGAAGCTTAAATAATGTTTAAAAGATTTTTAAAAGGCATTTGATCAGTTATTTGATGGAGTATTTGGGAGTGCTATTACAAATTGGCCCACAAGAAAAAAAGATCACTCAGGAGTCTGTTGTGATTTGCACAATTTTCACACCAAAAAACTCATATCCATGCACAATATCTACATAGCAAAGGCTAGTCTGCCAGATGCACCCATGCCTACAATTTGGCCATGGTGACACACAGCTTTATTACACCCTGTTTAGACTCCTCTAACATGCTCTATGTTGTTTGGGAAAGTTGAAGGCAGTAGAATAAAAGGAAGGCCAAATATGAAATGGATTGACTCCCTAAAGGAAGCTACAGCCTTGGAAGAGCTGAGCAGGGCTGCCATGGATAAGAAGTTCTGGAGGGCTTTCGTTCATAGGGCCACCCTAAGGTAGAGTTGACTTGAAGGCAAGTAACAACAACAACAACACGCTCTAGGAAGGTATGCCTGAAAGTGTTAATACATTGCAGCTGGACCAGAATGCTGTGGCCAAACTCAATTTTCCTTACACAGAGCAAGTGACTGCATTGCTGCTACAGCTTCACTGGCTACTGGTCTGTTTCTAAGCAAAGTTCAAAGTGCTGCATACAACTGTTGTGACCCCATGCGTCCACATAAGCCTCCCTGGGCTTTTAAATCAGGCGATGTTGTTCTCCCTGCCCCTGGCCATCTGAATTGTGGCTGATGGGAATGCGAGAGAGGGCCTTCTAGATGGTAGGGGCTCCAGGCCTCTGGAGCTCCCTGCCAAGGTAGCCCAGGGTAGCCCCATCTTTATTTCTTCTTCTTCTTCCCCATTTTATCTCTACGCTGTCCCAAAGCTGAAGCTCTCTGGGCAGCTTAGACCCATTCATAAAATACTATATAGAAGTCAAATACAATAAAAACATCAGAAAATTTGACTATGGAAATTTAAAAAACACATTTAACTATTTGATCGACTAAAATAACTTACTAGAACTAGACCTATTAGAAGCAGCTGAAGCGGCCCCACTTGTGCCACCAAAGGCCATCAAATGCCTTGGCATGCAGGGCAGTCCGAACATGGTGCCAAAAGGATAGCATGTTTGGAGGGTGTCGGCTAAGCCATGCAATCTTGGTCTTTAACCAGTTTTATGGTTTTGAAGGCAAAGACTTCAAAATTCATTATAAGCCAATCCTATTAATACAACCCAAATTTTCAATATAAAGTAACTGGGGTTGTCATCCATGGAGTCTCAAAACTCTTCTGGACTTTTTTTCTTTCTTTTTATGGTTGCACCTGTAACCAATTAAAATTATATTTTTGGCACCAAAGGTACTTGTTAAAATCAAGTGATTGATAGTGCTTTTATTGGATCCATTCATAAATCCAGTCCCATAAAATATACACAGCATTCTTAGGATTTACTTTTATGTTTATTTATTAGAACATAACCTTTAAAACTACATGTGGTTAAAATAAGTGTCAGAATTATTCCAGAATTTGTAAGTGCTGGGTATATTTTTATGTTCTGTAATCACTTCTGGTTAAAAGTGATCAAACAAATTACTTTCTTGGGGCTTCTAAAAAATGTTTTTGCTGTGATACCCTATAACTTTTATACATTGAGCAGTCCTGGCCCTTGTTTGTCAGTAATTACAATTCATCCTGCTTTCTGCTAAATAATTTCAGTAAGAACTGCACAATCTCTTCTGTGTTTTTCTTTCCATAATATATTGCTAAATGTATATATGTATTGCGTGTGCATATGTGTATGTATGTAAATGGAGGAGACAACAATCATTATGTTCTTTGTCAACTTAATGACAATCTATTAGCTTCCTATTTTTTTTTAACTGCCAGTCCAAATAAAACTGAAGATGAAAAAGCTTAAAACAATATACAGGTCTTGACACATGGAAGGAAAGGGGAAATTCTGCAGGAGAAAAAGTACGTAGGAACATAACTCTTGGTAGGCACCAAGTTTTTGAATTGGATGCTTGGAAATGGTTAAGAAAGTTTAATTAAGGATTTGAGGAAACAGAAAGTAATTGTTCATTTTGACAGCAGTGGATAAGAAATTCACGTGCACACGCAGGCAAGTCCTGAGCTATTTGAAATTAGGAAGGGTTGTAGCACATGCTTTGGTTCAATTCCTGGCATCTCTGTGCAGGGCTGGGAAAGACCCCGTATAAAACTGTAGAGAGCCACCAACAGTTTCTGCATGCACGACTGAGCGGACCTGGGTATGAGGCAGCTGCCCACATTCCAGAATACCGTGCGCACTACAAAGCTAAGGCCGCATTACATTTGCTGGCTTTTAAGGCCCTACAGGATCCTTTTTTGCTCTTGTGGTAATAGGGCTACTCTTCTGGAATGTCAGTCAATTTCCAAGAGAGAATGAAACAATAGGCAGAAATGCAGTGACAGAAAGGAACTGTTAGGCATGCAATGGTTGGAAGCAGTTTTCTTGTGACTGAGCTAAGTTACTTTATGGGCTCAGGTGTATTCATACACACAGACTTTCTTTGGCAGAGATTTGCATTTGATATTTAGCACTTGCTGCTTCAGTGGCATAAAACTAGCAGAGTGATGTTTCATACTGGGGCTAAACGACTAGGAACTACAGAATACTGCCTCTGGTGCCATTATTCGGTAAAAAGGTGAGATATGGAGGGAGGGAGGGAGGGAGGGAGAAACTGTCTGTTTGCTGGCAGCTTTAGGTGACACCAGGGCAGAAAACTCTTCTTTTGTGAGATGAAAGCCAGACTCAAGCACTGGGTAAGGACACCCCTTCACAAAAGTCTATAGTTTGAGCTCAACTTTGTTGTTGGGAAAGCAGCGTGCAAATACCAGATCACAACAGATAAAAGGCAAAAGACCATGCATTCCCCCTGCCCTCAACTGATGTCTTCCAAAACCAAAGCTATATGAAATCAGAGCTAGCAGTGGTGGTATAAGGGTGGCACTGTTAGGGAAGGGTGTCCTGACAGAATGGGGGAGAAAAGAGAAGGCTTGGGAGAATGTTAATTTTTA
Organism: Varanus komodoensis; assembly: GCF_004798865.1. Taxonomy (NCBI): domain Eukaryota; kingdom Metazoa; phylum Chordata; class Lepidosauria; order Squamata; family Varanidae; genus Varanus; species Varanus komodoensis. The sequence continues at coordinate 4,903,382 of NW_025335641.1, forward strand.
GTATATATGCTATGCTGAAAGGTTTGGCCATAGCGAGCATCTTTAACCTTTTTAGTTTGGTGGGCACCTTTGGAATTCTGAGAGTGTGCTGTGGGTGCTCACACAAGATGACAACCATTGTGGGTATGACCAGTCATAAAACAATTGACTTCCCAGAAGACAAACTCCTGGAAGTAATAGAAAAGTCACTTGTCCAAGAACCCAAGCACAAACAGTGTAGTCTGAGCTCTGAATGCAAAACCACACTTTGGGGTACAGCATGCCAGTCTCCCAGTTATTTTTAAATGATTTTAAAAAATGAAATAAAAATTATGAGGGGCACAGAGCCTAGTGGGGATGAAGAGAGATGACCACGATCATCAGGTTGGGAGACCCCAGTGCTAAAACATGGGTGTGTTGTGCCATGTCTGTATGTTTTTTAATCTGGCTGAAGTATGAAGAAAGGGTAAAAGTGAAGACATGTGGAATGTGGCACTTGAATTCACAAGGCTGCTGGTAATAATATTTAAATAATAAAGGCAGCAATATTAAGTTCAATACTGCCCAGGTTAGATGACCTTTTATTCAGCTCATAAAGAACAGATGAGTAAAAAAGGAAGTTTACTCACTGAGTCTAGTCTTCTGGATAGCTTTTTGTGTTCTTCTTTTTTCTGTCTTAATTTATTTTCTAGATCCAATATTTTCAACTGAAAGCATCGCTCTTTAGAAGCAATTTTTTCCATTTCCTCTGTTAACTGCAAGACAAAAAGTTCAGACCTATATTGTACTCTTAAACATTATTGAAACTGTAAGGTTTTTTCTGATTTAATACCTAAAGGTAACAGCAAATTATTTTAGTTTCCTTTGACTTTTTCATTTGAGATGCAATATATGAAAATCATGATAAAGAAAAATGGGAAAAATATCAATTTTATCAATCTTCCTATTGATAACAGATAAAATGAATAGATCAGTAATCTTAATTAAGTGTAACCTTGTGGAAAACCTACTAGTACCATGTCCACTAATATATTGCAAGCCTTATTTGCATTAATAAATGTGTGGTATCTCTTCTATTCAAAGCTAAAACTTCTTCGTGCCCTTGTAACTTCCAGCTTGACTTATTTTATTGCACTCTGTGCTATCTGCTGGAGCATCATCTCCCACACGTCACACAATGAGAGCTCCATCCAAGGCTCTTCCCTCAGTACCCCACCATCTTAAGGAAAGAGCTTTGTTCGTGGTGCATTCCACCTATGAAATACCCTCTCCATGAAAACTTGCTCACTACCTGCTTTGTTGGCATTTTGGCACAAGATACAGGCTTGTTTTCCTGGGCTTTTTATTCCCCTTTCAGCAGTTTCTGAGCTTTTTCACTGGCGCTGTGATATACAGTGTTTGGGGCACTGGTTATATTTGCATTGTATGTTACATTTGCACTGCATCTTGTAGCCTATCATAAACCTCCTTCAGAATGCCAATCAGCACTGAAAATCAGGATGGAGCTCCTGTGTATACTGAAAGGACAACAGTACTTTCAAAGGACTGGGCCCTTTGAACGGGAATAGTCATGCCTTCTGTTGTTGTTCAACACATCTGGAAGACACCAGGTTGAGAAACACTGTCTCATACAGTACCACCTGGGTCTTTCCTTCACACACTGCTTCTCATGCTCAAGCACACCCCCCGAGACATGCAGCACTGCACTGTGAGATGTCTTCCGCCATCTCTTGCAGGGGAGTTTTTGGAAAAGCACTAATGTGTTTTCTCTTCTAGTCATCAATCTTTGGAATCAAGCCACTAATTAATCATTGCTGAGGGAGAGGTACTCTATACATGCCCAAAGGCATTCTTTTCTTATGACTTCTTACTTAATCCAAGGTGAGCTCTGACACTGCAAATTGGTTCCAGAGCTAAGTTCTGGCTCAGATTAAGCACCAGGATGGAACACCTTGAACTGATCTATAGCTCAGACTGCATTCATACATTGATTAATGGTGTTTCTGCCCACTGAAAAATACAACTATGTGGGTGAAGCAGCTTCTCATATGGTTTGGGCATTTTTCATAGTGGTGCAGTTAAAATGACCCAAACTACATGAGGAACTGATTTAGACAAACAACTTCTCCATGATGCAAAAGCATTTTCCCACCTCACATCCCCCCATCCCCCTGCAGTTTTGCATTTCCAAGCACTCGTGAATGTATGAACCAGACCTTCAGTACCTTAAATGGAAAAGCCTTTCCTGCAATACCAGGGGAAGACGCGTGAAAAGTGGCTTCCGCTTTGTGTTGCATCTGAAATCATCCCAATAAATATCCTTCAGATAGCCTGAATCATAGTCTGAAGAAGGGACCAGTGTAAAGTGTTCTTAATTTTTAATGGAAAATTGATGCACATTATACAGAATGGGTGCACATTTTTTTTTAGCTGAGACCCACTTGTAATATTGGCTGAAAACCACATACACATTTGTTGTGGTTCCAACACATCTGGAGGACACCAGTATGGGGCAGGCTTGAATGAACTGAAGTAGGTAATATAAAGCTCTTGAGAAACTGAAGAGTCTTACACTGTGTAAAAGAAGGAATAACTCTGAATTTGGGGCTCACCGTTCTCCTGCAACCCTCTTCCAGCAAGCAAAAAAAGGCTTCCCTTAACAGAAGAGACATCTGCTCATGAAAACACATCCTGATTCATCCAGTGAGTCCATCCTCCTGAGGCTAGGAGAACGTACAAAAGGCACAAAGAACAAACAAAAGACTGTGAGGTCTAAAGAGGTGCCTTTTTGAACTAGGACTGGATTCCTCTTGAGGTTTAGACAATTCACTGATAAACTGCTGAATTAAAATGATATGAGGGAAAATCCCACCGCTGTGAAGCAAGCAGCACACCCTTTTAAATGATGCATATGGGTGTTGGAACAAGCAACAGATCTTTCCAGCATTACAGAAGACAGAATGCCTCTTCTATGCTTGTGCTACATGCCGCACCCAAGTGTCTCCTCCTGGGTGGGAGGGGCTCTGGCCAGAAAGCTCCGATGTTCCACAGCAGAGCCTGAGTGCAGCTCAGCAGGCTCTGGTGAAAAAAGCCTTCAATGCCTGCCTAACCCGTGCTAAAAACAATGGCATTCTAGCGCCTTTCAGCTTGCCTTCTGGACCTTGCCCAGCAATTGATGTTCCATGAGCCTGATGCTTGGGACGCCTGCTGGACTCTGCTTTTGGGACTGTGTAATGCTTTTCACTGCCTTTCTTTTGGCTTTGACCACTCCTAACTCAGCCTGACCCCCACTGATTATTTGCCTGTCTGCTACTTTGCCTTTTGGATAGTACCTTCAGTCAGAATCTGCTCCAGTCAAAACAGGATCCTTCCTTTCTGATAATGTACAGCATAGGATGGATTGAGAACAGAGTGAACTGTTCACAACAGCCCCTACTTCTAACACATGAACATTATCAACCAACAGGTCCATTTCCAATTTCAAGCAGGAAATATTGAAACACTGAATACAGTTTCTACCTTTTTTCTTCCATCTTCTAAAACAACTTCTAGTTGTCGGGTTAAAGCATCACAGTCTGCAAGTTTTTGTTTGAAGTGCAGTTCTGTTTTTTGAAGACTCTCTTCTTGGTTTGACAACTGATTTTCAAGTTCTTTGTTCTGCAATTCCATTTCTTCTATTTTTCTTGTAAGTCAAGTAGAAACAAAGCTGTAAGATTGCCACAGTAAAGACAGAAACATTCTGAAGTGCAGCATAATGTCAGTATGTCACATTTACCGTTTAACTTCTTCATACTTCATTTGAATGTTGTGATTTTCCTCTTCCAAAGAAAGCTGTTTCAAGAATCCATCGTTGTCACCTACCTGTAAAAACAGGGAAAAAAAGGATAGAAGCAGCCTCTGTGGCCCTGGCTGCAGGGACTGACTTCTTGCAGCATGTACCAGCCATGCACTGTAAGCTGGGATTCTGAGGAGTGCTGGCTTGTTCTTTGGTGTGAACACAACCAGTATGTCCTGTGAATTTAATATTAATCACATTTCTAACTCAGTTCTTTCTCAAATCAAAATACAGGAAGTCCCCTACATACGAACCTTCAAGTTACTAACTTTTAAAGATGTGAATGTATTTTTGTGTACTTTACTGTGATAATTGAGAGGTGAGTCCAGCAAAGCGCAACACAGGTTGCGCCAACCTAATGCCATGTGAGGAAGAACCTATCAGGTGAACAACACAAGTGCGCTTCCGCACTGCCACGTTCCTGGAAGTACAACTTCCGGAAGTCCTCCAGTGATGTCAATGGAAGTCCTCCAGTGGCTTTATAACCCTATTACGGTACTATATAGCTGATTGCATTAGTTGGGCTAACTTTGTTGGACTTACAAATTGGACTTATGAACGTGTTCTCAGAGTGGAACTTATCCGTATGTAGGGGACTTCCTGTACCGAAAGCACACATTTCTTAAGGGATGCAGAGGGGGAATACATGCGCACCAGTACATTGTTACTATTTATTTTTACACTTCTAGATTAGAGGGGATGTACAGTTGGAGGAAAAAAAGGAACAGTGTACATTCTGAAAATGCTGCATTTTGGGATAAAGATGCTTTGGGAACAGGGACCCTGGCAGTACTGCTGAAAACTGTCACAACTCTCTGAAGAGTCAGCTTGGCCCCAGTTCACACATTCAGTAGGGGCTGGTGCAGAGAAGACATGGAAGAACAAAGTGAGCCTTTCTCTTCCCCTGACAGTTAAAGTCCAGTATAAGCCAGCATCTTTAGGAGTATAATCAATATACATCTTAACTGCTTTTTTAAAGGAAGCATAACATGAACCAGGTAAGCATTTTCTCAGATGCATAACTGGCCATTTACATAGAGAGATGGTTCACGCAGGGAGCTTAGCTAACAGTGTTCCTCCAGCCTTCTATGTCAGCCCAGCCACTCTCGCACAAGGCCGTGTGTCTCAGGAAAGCCTGGGCTTTGAATTTTAAAATGAAAGTAGGCTAACATATTCTGAAGAGATTAAAAAAAACCCAGTATGTTAGAAGTGCAAAGAAGTGCTGCAAACTCTATTCTATTACTTTGCAAAGTTTAGTTAACAGCTGTCATGGGACTGAGGGGACACACTAGTCAGAAAGCTAAACAAGAACTTTATTGTCTCCATCCTGATATAACTAGGTACAGTGCCATCTGGTGGCTGAACTAGGTATATAGCGGGGTGGCCAAACAGACTTGCAACTCACATGGGCTCCTTGAGTTTATTTTGTGGCTTGCAGAGGGGCCAAAAGCCCAAAGTCAACTGCTCTTCTGAGCAGCTGAGCAGGCATGAACAAAAGCAGGCGAGGAGGAGGGAGTCTCCTGCTGGGATAACCAATTGTAGTGCTTTAATCATGTGACTTCAACTCTTGAGTCTCAGCCAATCAAGGCTCACACAGCAGTTGAGCCGGCAAGCACAAAAGCCCTCCAGGAAAAGACAAGCGATTCTCCTGCTGTGATAACCAATCACAGTAGCGTGTCAATCATCTCACTTCCACTCTGAGCCCCAAACAGCAGCCCAGTCAGCACAAGAGCCCTGCAGAGAACAAATGTCAATGACTCACAGCCAAGATGGTGACTCACAAGACCTTTACTGGCAGTAACCAGCCCGATAATGGTTGCAATGTCTGTTTGGCGTAATAAATATAAATATTAGTTCATGCCTTGCAGCTCTCAAACATCTGACATTTACCACATGTGGCTCTCCTTTTGCATGAGTCTGGCCGCTCTGGTATATAGGGAATGTATATGATCAGACTACCTAATCAGCCTTCCTCTACTTGGGGTGTTAGAGATGTTTTGGACCATAAGTAGCATCAGTCCAGGCCACCATGGCCAATCATCAGCGTTAAACCAAAATACCTAAAGGGAAGCAAGTTGGGGAAGGTTGGTCTGCGCAGTAATGTGCAAACTTAACATACACAGTGAAGAACATACTGCCCAGTCCTATGCATGTTAACAGGAGCTAAGTAACACTAAGTTCAATGGAACTTCCCTGTCCTACGTATATACAGGACTGCAACTTTAAATAAAATAACCTGTTTTCCTTGTAACACTTCATTTCCAGACAATATGGCATTGCCCTGTTTTTGTATTTGTTTATGTGAACAAGAACTGGACACCGATCACACAGCACTGCATCCTTTCCCATTTAGATCTACACACCTTGCTGAATCAATCTTTTAATGGGGAAATTTGCCAACGTGAAAAATCCTTTAAGAAGGGTGAAGGCAGAGGTGATTAGAGGGTGAATGGTTCAGAGGCTTCATACCTACCTGTTGTGGGTGATGAGCAGAAATCCACAGATATACAGAACAGCAATTTCACTTATTTGAGTATTTAATTATACTCAAGATGGCTTACAAATAAAAATGTAGAAACACAAATTCAAAACAAACCTAACCAACCAGCAGCGCAAATGGCAGACTAAAACTCATATAAGCAACAGTGAAACTAGGATTGTATCAAAACATTCACAAAAAATAAAATAAATAAAAGTGCCTTATGTTTATCCTGAAAAAGGCCTCCAACTCCTGGCATGCCCAGCCAACTGTAAAGGCCCATTTAGAAGCAGGCAAGGAGAAGACCTGATGAACTCTCTCAGGAAGCAGTTTCATAGTTTAAGCGTTACTGCTCAAAAGGCCCTTTTCCTTTTTCTCATGGACTGCGTTTCCACTGGAGAAGGTATTGGGAGGGAGGGGTTCCCAGCAAAGGAGAAAGCCACAGCCAAGCAAGCATGGATTTGGCAACCCAAGAGACACGTTTCAGAGTTCCTGGGGCTGTATTCCACTGGTAGATGTGGGCGCAGGAAAAACGTGCAGGACCAAAAATACCAGGATATGTTAATGTATCACAGTCATTATCATCCTCGTCATCTCAACACCACCCCATAACTGAGGGTCACTGGGTGGTTTAAAACAAAGTTTTTACTAGTGGTGATTAAACCTTAGCAGAACAATTTCAATCTTTTAGAAAGGAGGAAAAACTGCAAGAAGCTGGGGCACCACTAAGCAAACAGTAGTTAGCAAGAAGGGGCTGGGGGAACAGGATATGACCACCTGGGGACCCAGACAGGCCACATTAGACCCATAGGCCTGAGCTTCTGCACCAAGAACTCCTTGATGAAAGAAATGTTGGTGTTTCTTCTAGCTATGACATGGGTGCCCTCAACTGGCAAAATGCACCCGCTCCCCGTGAATAACAACACAAAGAGAAACAAAAGCCCGCTTTCCTTGTGTTCCTTCCACGGGGCTTTGGATATTTTATAGATAAGTACTAATCCCAAGCACCTCAGTCTGCAGCTCCTTAATGGCTCTGGATTTATCTAGGCAGCTCTTCTGGCATGACAGCAGGCCTTCCTGACACCTCTGCAGTTTCTCTTCAGCTGCCTTCTGCAGGTCACGGGCGTGTTCTAACTCCTTCAAGTGAGTCTCCGTCTGGCTCTTCATCTGTGCGGCCGCATTGGGAGCAGGGCAGGGAAGGGGGGAGAAAGAAGAAAGCACATGTCAATCACTCCACACATCTTTCTCTGTCCAAGAACTATGTCTCAAGCATTGTGTACAGAAGCGGAAGACGCTGTGGGCCGCATGCACTCACTGCATCCATTTCTACTTCTTTGTCTTCTGTCATCTTTCTGCTTTCCCAGATGACCTTTTCGTACATGGCTTTCAGTTCCTCAGCTTCTGTTTCTAATTTCTCCACCTAGAAGAAGATGTACTTTTATGGAACATTTTAGGTGTCTCAGAGGAACTTGTTGTAGTGCAGGAGGAAAACACTCCTTGATGCTTCACTGATGTGTGGGAGCCCTCAGCCCTGTACGCATCGATTCTAACATGGAGGCCCAGACAGTATGTGCATTTCACACTCAACTATGGGCATTCAGCACAAAATTTGGAACTAGGCATGTTGGATTTTCCATGCACACACCCCATAATAAAATGTTGTGTCCGCAAGTGGATATCCAGAGGCTTCTGAAATGACTGCTCAATGGTTAGGGAGAAAGGCATATTCTCTACCATGCATAAAGTGAAAGTCCTTCCCAAAGTAGGCCAGAACATCACTATTCCAGTTTATAACTTACTTCTATTTTATATTGCTCAACCAGTTTTTCTTGCTGCTTTGCCTCTTCATGTAAATCTTCAAGTTCAGTTTCTGCTGAAATAATATTGTCTTCCAAAGCAGAGAGGGAAGCCTAGAATTACAATACATCTTGAATAAATACTAATGACACTTATATTTTGAATTATGGTTTTGTATATGTGACATATCTAAAAACTAAAATTTATTGCAAATTGTTTTCTATGAATATAGCAAGAATATAGCTGCAAGCCTATTCTGAGTAAGTCCCACTGGGAATTCAGTCAGTGGGGATTAATTTTTACATAAGACTAGACAGAAAATTTTGAATGAGAAAGAATGCTGAATATATGGCTCCACTGGAAGTAGTTGACATTCAGTCTGGTCATCTGTAAAGCAGTTGCAATGTGAGCGCAGGTAGAATAGTGTTGAGATGTTGGACTGGACCTGAGGAGACCCTGGTTCTAGTCCCCACTTGGCCATGAGGCTTACTGGGAGACTGGACCAGTTACTCTAGCCTACCTGACAGGGTTGCTGTGAGGATAAATTTGAGAGGGGGAGGATCATGTAAGCCAGCTTGGTTTCCTTTGAAGAGGAAAAAAAGTGGGGTATAAATGTCATTTAATTAATTACATTTTTATACTACCCAACAGCCAAAGCATTCTGGATGGTTATGCAATCACAATATAATAAAAACAATATCAATAATATCCAAAACAAAACTGAAGTAATTGCAATTTGAACTGTAAATAATCTTTACCTTTAATTTTGCATTTTCAAGAGAAATCTTTTCATTTTCAGACATGACAGAATTAAGCTTTCCAATAATCTCACTCTTAGACTTTCTTCCAACATCTTGTATTCTACTGAGTTCCATCATGCAGTCACCTATTTGCCTTTAATATAAAAAAAAAATCTTCTGAAGCAATATGTACCATGCTATTTAATCAGAGGTCCTACTTGAAATTTTTCTATTACATAATTAACCCATGATTTGCTCATTCATGTGATCCACTGCCACTCTATATGATGAACCTTCACTTGGCCTGACGAGAGAGTGCTTTGGGCTGCGCAAACTGGACACTACAGCTTATTTTTGGCTTAAACAATACAAAATTAATCTAAGAACTAATCATAGCAGCTGGAGTCCAGATGTTCCAATTAATGGTGATGTTCAAGGGAGTCAAATGACTACAGGTAGCACAACAGAAAATTATCTAATTTGGAATTTAGAGTTTTATTCAGGAATAAATCAAGGTAAAGAGCCTGATCTTATGCCTGATGTTTACTCACATGTCATGCTGTATTCTCTGGGGCTTAGTGCCATCACTGCATGGACAGGACCATGACTCTACCTATCTATGTGACACACCAGCGCGAAGTTAAAGTGTATGATTTTTAATTGGGTCTATCAAATACATTCCAGTATTGGATTATTTATTTATTCATTTTAACATGTGTGTGCTGTTAAACTATTTCAACATGAATCTCTAGGTGGCTTACAACAAGTAATCAGAATTACAAATATTAAAACAATAAATAACAATAATATTAAAGCAATAAATAAATAAAGCAATAAAGCAATAAATAAATAAATAAATAAATCCCATATAAAACAACAACCACTTAACAATGGTCATTTAAAGTTGCATCTAGTGAGGGGCCGACCATATACAACAACAGATTAAAAGCAGTTTAAAATCAGTTATTAAAATACTTGGAGAAGAGAAATGTTTATGATTCACACATGACATTTAAACAAGTTAACATCTGTATGTAGCACTGTCCCGCTCACTGCAACCAGGAGCTGAGAATGTTCTCCCTGCTTTGCCTCTGAAGTAGCACAAACCAGACAGGTCTGAAACGACGTGATGCAAAGAAATGCCAGCGAGGAAGCAGGAAATGTATTATGGGCCCGAGAGACAGAGGTGCCCTGTCCTGTGCTGAACTTTGGAAAGCAAGTTGCACTATGGCAAGTGTACATAGATTTAAACCAAGAGCCAATAACCCTTCAAATGGTATTGGACTATAATGTCCATCATCCCAGATCGTTAGGCATGCTGGCTGGGGCTGATGGAATTGGGACTCCAACAACATTTGCAAGGCTACAAGTTTCTCTTCCCTTCCATGAATGGACAGTAGAAATCCATTTTAAGGCCATGGAGCTGCGGGAAAACATATGCAGCTAGCTAGTGCTTCAGGGCTGTTTCCCCAGTGATTCAGAGCAGCACAAGGTGTCCATGCTGCTCAGAAGGCTGAGACAGTCGTAAGGTTCCTGAAACCTCAAGCAGGGTTAAGATGCAAGTATCAAGCTTTAGGCTGCTGGGCTCCCTCCGAATCCTTCCTTTTGGGTGCAAGTTTTCTTCTCTTCTAACTCTAATATTTTCCCATTATATCTCTGTTAATGCCAACACTAACCATTTTGCTTTGAACCAGGGTTTGAACCTGATAAACCCCTATGAACAGTTAATCTTGGAGGTGACAATTGGGAAATGTTTCTGATTTTTCAAAATAATGATGTGTGTGGGGTGGGGCGGGGGTTAATGCCTCACCATGATTTGTTCTGTCAAAGCAGAAAGGGATTCATGGAGGAGCAGCAGTTTATGCGTACTGACACTCTCTTAATCAAAGTTCAGAGTAGCTACATGCTCCTTCAGCCCTTGGCTGCAACGTGGTTCCAATGCTTTAGCAAATTTTGCATCTAGTGCAGCATCTAGTCTCTTCAAATAGTGGCCAATCAGCTGCCCAAGGGAGAGCCACAAGACACGAATATAAAAGTACCATGCCACCTATGTTCCCCAGCAATTGCTATACAGAGGCAACCATCTCTGATACTGAAGCCATCAGTAGCCATCGGGACTAGTAGCCACTGATAGCCTTCTCTGATTTGAATTTGTCTAATCCCATTTTAAACTGGTGGCCATCACTACACCTTGTGATAGCAAATCCAACAGTTTAACTATGCTGGGTGAAAAAGTATTTCCTAACTCTTGTGGCTCTCCCATGATTCAGCTCCCTCTCTAGTACTATGAGGCAGAAAAATCTCTCCCTATCCACTTCCTCCTAAACAAACTGAAATAAAGACTTACATATGTTTGAAAATAATGGACAATTTTAACGTGGTTCATTTTGCCGTTACTTTCCAGAACACCCTCACATGTGTCAAATATCAAAATACCAACTGAATATATTGTATATTTTATTTTACTGGAATCCTGAACAACTTTGTCTTTTAAAATAAAAAGAAACATCCCAAATGAATCCTATTTCAACTCTGCAAACATTCTTTCATATGTTTAGGATTAGTTCCTTCACTATAATTTCCATTTCCAAATGCAAAACAGGGGAAAGGGGAGAAAGCTCTTAATACACACATTTACCACTAAAAATGATAAAAATTGCTTTGTTGTTTATGAATTTCCAAGATCTAGATACAATTTCAGGGCATATTTAGGGCAAGAAACACATATGAACCATAACTAATCTGACAGCAAAAGAGCTTATCTTATAAATAAACCCACTAAAGTTGCAAAAACTGCTAAGGGAACAATCCTGTCATATTCAGCGGAGAAAAAGTCTTACAACTCCCAGCATTGCCCAGCCAATGATGGTGGCCTGGGGGAGACTGGGAGCTGTGCGACTCCTTCCTGTCTAAACATGTATAGAATTGTGCCCTTATGCGCCAGTGACTGACATAGAGAGAAAACCTCCCTCTCCCCGCTACTGTATGGAAATATAGGCTACTGTGCCTCAGCAGGCTAATTAAAAAGATGGGCTTCTGCTAAGCATGCTGGTGGTGGTGGGATGGAGTGATTTATCCCTCTTCTGCAAATCTACATAGCCTACATTGCTAGCCATGGAAGAAGGCACTTCCCTTCCTCCGTGGACGGCAGAGAAATGCAATGGAGTGGTAGAGGAAAGACAGATAACCCGCAGAAGAGGGCAAAACAATCCATCCCTTCTCAGATGGGCCCCCCACTCACGTTCCAGAAATTGCTTATAACTTATGGTGACCAGGTGAGTCATTAAATACAAGCCTGGTTCATGGCCACTGAAGAACAAAAGAGCAATGTTACTACAGTAGAGCATAAGATGTCTGAAGCTAGCACAAGGCACCAGTTTTGTGCTATGTTGTCCCCCTGTAGTGGAAAAAAGAACTAACAGGGACTGTGCCAAAGTGACTGTGGCATCAGCCATTGCTCAGCTAAAAAGACTAATACTAACATTCGCAGATCAGCAATTCCTTGCCTAGAAAAAGACAACATAGCATACCCCATTCTAAGTCAACTTTATTCCTAACATCCACTGGATGCCATGCAAGAAAGAATGACTAATACTGTTTAGTGTATCTTTGATAGCAAATTTTTGTTTCCTTTTTGCAGGACATAGATTCTATGCCCTACGAAAGACGGACAGCATACCATATGATAAAAATAGATTATATAATAAACCTGTCACATGAAAAGGAAACACAGTAATAGAAGACAGTATATAGAACTACAAAAAATGGCAGTTTGAGTGAATAGGCCTTGCATTTGCCTGGCACCAAAAGGTTGTGAGGCCTAAGCGCCAGATGTCTAGCAGTAGGGAAGGCATCCTATAAAATGGTTGCTTGCTAATCCCCCTTTAACAAATTTCCAGAGGTGGAGAAACTCGGTGAAGGTTTAGGAGAAGATAGTAAAATTTGGGCAGATGCATATGGGAGCAAAAGGTCTTTGAGGTAGCCTGATCCTAAGCTGTTTAGGAGCTGTAACTTGTTGGAAATGAATAAGAAGCCAGAAGGGTTCCTTCACCACTAGTGATATATATCATCTGTAACTCTTAGATCTACTGCATTCAAAATTCTGTATGAAGTTTGCAGATCAAAAACTATAACCCCAAAAGTAATCAAGCTTTCAAGGGAGGCTTTTAAAAATTTATATACAGGAGTGGATTATTTGCCAAGAGGGTACAATGCATGAACTTACTTTTTCAGAGTCTCAACCTGAACTTCTAACCTGATTTTTTCATCTACCACCGTTTCATGATGACTTTTCCAGACATTAGAAGCTGAAAGTACCTCAGACAATTGAATTTCCTGGAAGGCATACAAAATACAGACCATGTAATATAAAGAACTCATTTCTAATTCTGCCCAATTCTCTAAACACAGGAGTTATTTTCATTCGAAGCAGTTTCCAAGTGTATTGCAGTAGGACTGAATAATATACACTTAATCTCAACATAAACACACCACAAAAAAACCCCTTGGAAAACTGTTAACCACTGGAATCAGATGGGATCTAGGCCATCTTACCAACCTTTTAGCGAAGTAAAACATTTCAAACCACTAAGGGTTTTTTTATTGCATGGCTTTGTTCAGACACTTCTTTTTATGAAAGATGAGGAACAGCCTACAACCCTCTACAGAGGATACGCCACACCCCTCTGCTCCTCTGTTGTTTGTCTAGCACTTGCCAACAGCAATTAGAGATTTTGACTGAATACATTTCTTCTACTTCAACTGCAGTAAATTCCTGATTGGCTAATGGCCATGACATCACAGAACAACAGAACAGCAAGCAACACAATGAGATCGCAATAAGGGCTTAAAACCAGTTGTTTTTTTTTCTCAGCTAGGGCACTTGGACCACACTGGCTACTAGGTAATAGAGCAGCGAAGAGTTGTACAGAAGGAGACATTTCCTGTAACCATCTGACTGGGCCGATGGAGGAGGGATGGACCAATCTGTCACTCCTCTATACCCAACACAAAACAAACCATCTGTCAAAAGAAAGAAGCCTTTTCGTCTATGCCCAACGCAGAGATGCAGTGAGCTGCTGGAAGAGCAGGCCTAAGGATATAAAGAAAGTGCTTGGCCAAGTTTGGTCAACCACCTGTGTGCTTGATACCTTGCCTGGCATGACTTATTATATCTAACAGACGTTATCAAATTCTCCTTGAGAGACAGAGTGCTGCTGGCCACTTTAAGGGAGGCAGTGTCTAAGCCATTCTTGAAAATGTTTATTTGGGCCCTGGGGATGTTAGCAACTATTGGCTGGTTGCTTTTATCTCCTTAGTAGGCAAGGTACTTGAGCAGGTAGGTGCTGGCTAACTCAACACACCCGTGAATGCAGCAGTGTATTGAGATCTAATTTAATCAGGCTTCAGGCCTGGTTTTAGAATGGAAGCTGCCTTGGCTTCCCAGTTGGATGGCCATTGCCAGAACCCTCTGGATTCTCTTGGACCTCTCAGAGGCCCTCCAGGTGATTCGGACTTTAATTCCCATCGATTCCAAACAGACCAGCAAGTGGTTAGGAATTCTGGGAGTTGCAATAAGGCATTGGGAGAGCACCAGTTGGGATGGGCTGACCAAGACCAGCCCAGTAGGCTTATCCTTTAAAACCCAGCCATTAGTGGCTCATTTTGATGAGTGCACATTCCAAGTGTGGGTGCCCGGAAATGCAAGCAGCCCGCCTGAGTGATGGAACAGCATCAAGCAGTGCAGAGCCCATCGCGAGCTGGTATCTTACGCTGAGTGTTTTTTACTCAGTTCTGGGGTGAGCAGGCACGTCTGCAGAGCATCCTCTTCTGAGGGACATGATGCTTTGCATACTGATGGGAGCACCTGCTGCTATCTCCCCTGCCTCTCCCTTCCCCAGGTGCCAAAATGGAGAACTTCCCAGTGCTACAGCATAAAACCCCCAGCACTGCCTGGGTGAGTGGGATGGAAACTGCCCATCCCTAACCCTGATGGGAAAAATAGTTAATTTTAGTAGGATGCTTGGGAAGCCGTGCGTTTGGAATTTTACAGAAGCAGTTGTTAGCCATTCTGACTTTGGATATGGGAGGCAGATTTTAACAGACACTCCCAGACAAAGGTTTGAAGAGCTACCTCAAAATGCATTAACTGTACAATTGTTAAAGCATATTCCTGCAAGCAATGGACACAAATTTTCTAGCAAATGTTTTACATGGGAGGCAAATTATCCATGTTATCAGCTTTCCTATATATTCTGCTCTTCTAGCACAAGTCTGAGAACTGCTTACCAGGGTCCCCAATGGCCTCCTATTCACACACTTTTTGAGTATGCAACTCCTTAACTTGACTATGGCTACAGGATTTGGTAAATCTAAGCAGTTAGCTGAACTTCAGGGAACTCCTTGCTAATTTGGATGATGTGATCATCCAAATATTGTATGTCATGGCTTGGCTAGTTCATCACATTGTTGGCTTGTATTCAGTTTGTGATCTACAACAATTCCAAGACCCTTCTCACTTGCAGTGCTGTTGAGCCAAGTATTCCCCATCTTATAACAATGCATTTGATTTCTTTTTCCTAGGTGCAAAACTTGGCATTTGTCCCTATTGAATTTCATTCTGTTCTTTTCTGTCCAGTGATCCAAGCTATCAAGATCACCTCAAATCTTCTGTCTGTCTTCGAGGGTATCAGCCTCCTCCTAATCCTTAATAAAAATGTTGAAGAGAACTGGGCCCAGGACTGAACCCTGGGGTACCCCCGTTGTTACCTCTCCCCAGTTTGAGAAGGTACCACTGATGTGCACTCTGAGTCCGACTCTGTAGCCAACTGTGGAGCCATCTGAGTGTTGTTCCATCTAGCCCACTTTTAGCTAGTTCATAAAATGCTTTTGTTGGATCTGCAAGTAAAAGCAAGTGCAACTTTTCATGCAATTCCACACACACTGTGGATAGGAAATATACCCATGGCCACATAGATCAGTGTACTGCTTCACAAGCACACATATGGGCAGAAATACCAAAACATGTCCCTTTAAATTTCAGTCAGCATTCTTTAGGGGGATTAATGTTGTGGCATTATTATTTTGAAAGAGTGTTAATCTGAAACAATGGCTTCCTACTCAGCTACTCACCTTCTCCTTCACTTGAGAAAGTAAGCTTTTCACAACCACTTCCAACTGTTCAGCTCTTTGTTTCTGAACACGAGCAGCTCTTCTCAAGGCATTCCTTCTCTCCTCCCTCCTTTCCTTTTCAGCCAAAATCTTCTGGTTATGTTCTCCAACTTGTAGCTTCCATTCTGTAATGCTCTTTTCTATAGTCTGCAACAGAATTTTGCAAACTTACTATACAATCAAGTGAGTGAAGAGGGGATGTGTGCACGTGTGTGCGTGCAGTCGCGCACATGTGTGCTTATTAGCCTAAACAGGGATAAATGAGAAACCAAAAAAACCTGAAAATGTTTAGACTTGGATCATCAGAATATTTAAAACAGATTCTAGTTTTAAGTTAGGCATATGAGGTAGCTCAATTACTCTGGCAAAGCTATTAAAATGCTCAGTTAAATTTTGCTGAAAAAATTGAAGAATTACTTCAGGTGCATCTTAACTTTGAAGACCTGCATCCAAATACTCAGTGCTAACCTGATCAGTAATGCAAGAAGAGATTGTTGCCTTGCTTCAATCAAAGCAGAAACTGTGCTCCTAAAAATTGGGGGAAAGTCATAATATTACCCTTATTTTCACAGTTATGACTGATGCCGTATTACATGAGCCTGAACAGCTGCAATGTTTAATGGATTAGATTCAACATAAGTTGATCAACTAAAAAGGTATCCCTCCCCCCCACAAACAAGCAGCAGAATTTACATTTGGGTTGTTTTACTAATACTAGGAAGTGTGACCATTGTGTTCAGCAGACACCACATAAGCAGCATTTCCCTTCGAGCGAATGAGGAGGGAAAAGCACTTTGGAAGAGGTATCTTCCTTAACACATACATGCATCATCCCAAAGGAAACAGTCTTTTTGCCCTTCACAACTCTTTACACTGAAGAAAACATAAGCCCATTTAATGGGGAAATTACAACTTGTGCAATGAATCGCCTGGCTAGCGGCTCACTCCAGGCAAGTGCATACAGGATAGCAGACTAAGGTTGTGTTAACCTACAAGTGAAGGGTTCTGGGTAAGGAGCTGGGAGGGGACTCCTTCTACTCCCACTTGAAGCAGTCTAGAGCAGGATTCCTCCTGCAGCCTGAACAGTGCAGCGCTCAAGAGCCAGCACAGAGTGCGGAGGGTTCCAAGGCCCATCCCTGACTTCCCCAGTCAGGGAGAGGATCCCACTCGAACCCCAGAGAACCACTGCCAGTGTCCACAATACAGGCCAATGTTCTGACTCAGTAGAAGCAGCTTCCTCCCACCTGCACCAGGGAGACCTTACCCATCAGCACTGCCCAGACACTGTAGTGAGTATGCAAGGCACTGAAGAACAGGCTTCTACCTGTATAGCATCACTCTATCTGTAGCTTTCTGATACTGCTAAAGTAAGAGTCAAATGCTGCCCACCAGCAGCACACGGCAGGCAACCAAAGGCTTGTTAAACCCCCCGGTGTTTTCATTATCATTATTATTGTTATGTTGCATTTATATCTCAGGATAAACTCAAGGTGGCTTACCTAGTACCTTTTTATCCTCACAACAGTCCTATAAGGTAGGTGGGACTGAGAGACTGTGGCTGGCCCAAAGTCACCTAATGAGTTTCATGGGTAAGTGGGAACTAGGATCTTCCAGAACCCCAGTCCTACACTCTCACGACCACACCACAGCAGTTCTCAGGTGCTGCTGCTTTCTTGAAACTGCGCACACAAGGATGCTATTCCAGATTATGGAATGCGCTCCCTGGAGGTGCACCTGGTGCCGAGTTTATATTCTTTTCAGCACCAGGTCAAAATCTTTTTATTTAATCATTATTTAAAACATTAATATTTTAATTGTGTCAAAGAGTTGCTTTGATTTTGTCATTTATGTGAATTTTTATTGAATTATGTTTTATACATGTGGTTTTATTATTATTATTATTGTATTATTGTATTTCCATTTTATAGATTGTGAGCTGTCCAGAGATGCCAAGGCATAAGGGACAGCATACAAAACTTTTAAATAAATAAATATCAAGAACTGGCAGAACACTTGACCTGATTCACCCAATCAAGACAGGTGGGTATTTTGAATATTCAAGTACTTGTGGCAACTTGTGTTGTCTGAACCCAGGGACTGTGGATTATGTGAGGGTTAAACAACCCTCACATAACCATGGTCTGTTGTTTGGTGATGTGGGCCCATCAACCTGACAACATAACAAGCTATGTTGAAAATGGTTGTCCATCTGTGCCACATATATGGTTAACTACTGCTTAAATAAACCACAGTCAGCTGTTTGATCAGGTGAACTGACCCTAATATACAACTAGTGGGCACCATTCATGTTGACCAGTCACAAGTTGTGCAGTCTTGTGCCAGTAAACTCGGGGGAAGCAGAGTTAAGGAATGTGGCTGTTATTTCCAGCTGTCACCACAAGATGTCACTGTTACTTCATCACCATGGCTCTTCCACATAATAAAAACAAAGTACAGCATGCGTATAAAACAACCTTTATAGCAAGCAGTTAGACATTCTGTTTTTCAGTTCTCTTAAAAAGCATTGTTATGCACAAATTTATAATTTTGTCATTGTTAAGATGAAAACAATTTCTTAGTTCACACAGGAATGCAATTTTAGCCCATATTTTCAGCAGCGATCCTTAGCATTACTGTTTGTAAGCTTCTATTGCACAGTTTAAAATCAATGTTGGAACAGTCAACAAAGGGAAGAACTAGTCAGAGTATAAATGCCAATTAAATGGTGACTTTAGTTGGGAGTGTGGCCCAAAAAACTGCTTTATAGAAGAGTCCATGTGCAAAGTATTCCTCACTGTACAAAACATGAACCAGGTTTTTAAGCATTATTTTTGCCACATTTCACAACACTGGTTCATTTTCCCCCTCAAGAAAATCTGACTATACCTCCAATGTGGAACCTGAAGTAGTCCAAAGGATGTACAGCCTCTAAGGATAACCTTCCTCGAGGCCAGTGGTGGCGAACCTATAGCACGTGTGGCACAGCAGGCACGCAGAGCCCTCTCTGTCGGCATGTGAGCCAAGTTGCCCCAGCAGCGCCCCAGTAGCCGAGCATCGGATAACAGCGCACACAGGGGCCATGTGCATGCTCAGAAAGGAGTAGTGGTGCCAGGCGATGATGCCACAAACCGCGACTCATTAGCTGTGACTTGTCTGAGCTTTTGCATGGCCGGTCAGTGCACTGCCAAGGACATATATATATATATTTGCTTGGACTGGCTGTGAGTTGTTTTTTCTAAACTAAAACCTCAGTTTTCAGGTTTTATTGTAGTGTTAACACTTTGTGATAAATAGTGGGTTCAGGGGTGCAGTTTGGGCACTTGGTCTCTAAAAGGTTTGCCATCACTGCTCTAAGCCAAGAAAATATATTGGGAATACACAGATTACTTTTTACAGTCTTTGATGGACTGTGATTGAGATATCACATACCATTTCTACAGACAGGTTCGTGCAACACATTAAGCTTCGGTGGTTTGTGTAGCCGATGACAGCCACTTGGCCAAAGCTTTTTGCCACTCTGGCCACGCATTTGTTATTATTTGGCTTGACTATGGCTTAGTGTGTCATCTGAGTACCTGGAGCGGTTTCATTGCAGGCTGGGTTTGGAAAACATGCTCATCCGGTATAACTTCCAAGCTACTGTGTATTTAGAGTAGGCAAACTTGCCAGAGTTTTTTTTTTAAGTTCTCTGTGTATAAACCCTCGTTGTTTTTATTAGATTTATGGTTTTCCTTGCAAAAGTTAAAGTAAGATCTTCCCTGAAGAAATTTCCTATAACTAACCACATAAATAAAGACTTCAAGCCACAGTGGAGTTGTCTTGAAGTCCTCCACACCCACCAAATATGCTTAATTTATCAAGGGAGAGAAGCAAATCAAAATTAATAACCTGAATTTTTGTTCTCAGTTGATTATTCTCAGCTTCCTTTTTTTCTATCTGAAACTGCAGATGAGTTTGCACTGATTGAACTGATTCAGAATGGCGTGATGCTTTTAGTACATTTGCCTACAATATAAAGAAATCAAAAATAAATTGCAGCATCTGCGTAGCAATACCTCGAGCAAGCATTCAAACTGTCACACAGGTGGGGCTTCTCTTTCAGTTCAAGGACCAAATTCAATGTTGGAGAAGCTGTGAGGGGGCACATTCCAATGTTGGCTGGGGTCAAAGACAAATGGAATTGGCCCAAACTGTCAAAAATAAAGGGATATTTTAATTTAAAATAAATAAATGTCAACATTTTTAGAATGGGAATACTCTGTACAAAAGCTGGGAACTCACCAAACTATCAGCTGGTTGGGGAAAAAGCCCATGGTCATCTGGAGAACTTCAGAGAGCCAAATTGGGACCCCAGAAAGCCCATGGGCCTCATGTTCCCCTCCCTGTTGTATGGATTGGCTTTGCCCTCCCATTAACGGAAGGACTGCAATAGCGGTTCTCCCCGGAGTACAAAGAAATGCTGTATTTGTCAATTATTGTTCTCCCTGTAATTCCCCCCATCACTTCCCATACAAACCAGCAAAACTTCATCAGCAATCCTGCAAAAGCACAAGATGTTTGTAACAGATGCTTGAGGAGCAATGAACTGAAAAATATGCTTTCTCTTTCTGTAGGGAAGTCAGAATGCTCGTTGGCAAACAGGAGATCGCCTTGTCTGAAAGACTGCAATTTAGTGCAATTCTGTACAGATCTAGTTGAAGCAAACCCCACGGAGCTGAATGAAATTACTCCCTGGTAAATGTGCATAGGACTGTCATCTTAAAGTCATTTAGTCTAGATGAAATTGCTTGTAGATCAGTTTTATGTTTATAGTTGCACCCCATATTCTCTTCCAAAAGAAAGCTCAAAGCAGCCAACAATAATATATGAAAATAAATATTAAAAAACAAAATATGCCATCAATAAAATTGCAATACTTCAGAGAAATTAAAGTGGAGAAACCTTTCTAAGCATTAAATCAGTGAATTCCTATTGCTTAAATATTTCAGTAAGAAGGGAATAAAACAGTATGGCACATTCTTTATTTAAAATATACACTTTGAGGCTGCAATGCTATACTCATAGGGGTAAAATTGACATTAGTTCTACTTAGTTCAGTAGATCCACTGAAACGAATGGTATTTAGGTTAGACTAACACTGGATACAACTAATATACGTGGAAGTAAGGTTCACTGAATGTATTGGATTTATGTCCAAAAAGACAAATTTAAGATTTCTGTTATACCCCCTTACTAGCAAGTAACACACAAAGATACTGGGACACACTACTGTAAGTACAGTCCTCTTTACGTCTACTCAAAGCAAGATCCACTGAGTTCAGGGCAGCTTTCTCCTAAGGAAGTGGGCACAGGATTGCAGCCTACAGCAAACAAACCCCACCCTACAGCCAGCTAGACAGTGACAAGACAGGACTGGGCCTCCCTGAATCCTTTGATGAGGAATACAATCAAGTTACAAGACTAGGGCTACTGAGACTGAAGACTGAATATCTGCTCAAAGGGAAATTAAACTTACCTTCTCTTGCTGAAGCTGAGTCAAAAGTTCCACAATAGACCTCTCTTTCTCAATTACTTCATTTTTGAGACTCTTCAAATGGACAAAACAGCAATCAAATATGACATCAGAAAGAGATATTAAAGGGAAAAGATAGCACATGCATAGAAGAACTAGTGCAGGAATAAGAAGTATAATAGCTTTTATTTGCTGCCCTGGAAGTTTTAGCATGTTGTACACATGAAAACAAACACATATGTACATAACATCATGAGGCTTGAGCAGGGCAGCCCACCTGTGGCTCTCCAGAAGTTTGGGCCTACAACCTCTGACTGCTGCCCATGCCAGCTGGAGGTGACTGAAGATGCAGTCCCAACAGTTGAAATGCACTAGGCTGCATGATCTTTAGACTACCTGAAAGTGTGATCAAGCTCAATATACAAATGTTCTTACATGAATTTATCAGGGATATTGCATTATTACCTATGTGCATTTTCACAAGTAAACCCCAAATTCAGTGGCATGCATGAGCTATCTGCACCTCAGTCAGAGCAAGGATCTGGATTTATATCCTTTTCTCCTGCACAGAAACAACCCTGTGAGGCTGAGAGTCTGCGACTGGCCCAAAGTCACCCAGTGAGCTTCATGGCTTTGTGGGGACTAAAAGCCAGATCTCCTGGTTCCCCAGTCCAGCTCCCTAACCACCGCATGACACTGCCTTATCAGGTTGCGTGAATCCAGCCACTTTGTTTTAGTTTCCCTGGCCTAACAGCGTATCTCATCTTAGACAGATCGGGAGCGTGTGCATGGGGAGAGGCCACGCAGCAAAGAGCACGACACAAAGGCTGCACAAAGCAGAGCCAACCTCCTCTTTCCTGTTCTCGGGAAGTGCCTTGGCCTGCCTTCCACATCCTGATGTGCCTCAGATGTGTGGGCCAACAGCTCCCATCTTCCTCAGCCAGCATGGGAATCAATGGAATGTATTGTCACATCCAGAAGACACCAGTCTGGAGAAGTTTGCCTTTCAGGACAACACTACCTGCCAGAAAACAACACTTACAATGGTTTCTGTTTCACTTAAAGTTAACTTCTGTATCAAATCTTCAATCTGTTCACCGATGATCTACAAATGGGGAACCAGACAAAAATGATTCAGTGTCACCTAATACAGTAAGCAACACAGCAAAATAATTTACCTCCTGTAGCAGCCATCTCTCTAATATTTAAAAGAGTCATTCTATCTGTAAATAGCTAAGTGTCAGGATCCGGGCAGCTTCAAGGCCCCTCCTGCTGCCTAAACTCCAGAATAACAGCCCTGGTAGTTGCAGGATTAGTCCCAGACTCTGCTGCAGCTGTTAGGGCCTTTGTGAGCACTGCCTGGAAGCACTGGGGGAAGAGCTGTTTAAGTGCTGGCACTTCCCTCCTGAAGCTACCTTCGCAATGCTGCTTGCCCTGTGCATTTTGACCCCACTTTTGTTTATTGAACTGAACTATGATTGACACCTGGTTTTGATCCTGGCCTGTAAGTTGGACTCTGGCCTTGTAGCATCTTACTTTATTGCCTACGTTTTGTTGTGTTTGTCTAATATCTGAACCCCCCTGTCCTGGACCCTTACACT
The DNA here is from genome assembly GCF_004798865.1 of Varanus komodoensis. NCBI lineage: Eukaryota > Metazoa > Chordata > Lepidosauria > Squamata > Varanidae > Varanus > Varanus komodoensis. Next base: position 4,926,495 of record NW_025335641.1, read on the forward strand.
AAGGGCAAAGAAAAATTCTTCCCTGGAAACCAGCAAGTGAAAATTGTACAGTTAATGGCCTGCTTCAAACATCAAACAGCCCTTATCCTTTGCCTGTTTTGAGCACTGGTCACAAACCAAATGACTGGGGGAGAACTCAGGGTTGAAGTGTTGCTATTCCTGCAGCCCATGGGCAGGCAAAGTGGTGCCCACAGGCACCAAAGCATTCTGGGACACTCTTTTTGGTGTCCATTGATTTTAAAAACTGAGCACATTTTCTATCAGCAGCTGAGACTGCTATGAAATAGAAAAGTGTGGGTTCAAATAAGTCAATTTTGTGTGCTGGGCCTCAGACTCCACCTCTGCCTTATACTAACCCTTTGTAGCAGGTTTCTCATCCTTTGCTACACCTCCTCTCCAGGTCAGTTTCTCATATTGCCAGCTGTGCCCATGGCTCAAGAAAGCTTCCCAGCACTACCACAGGCCACCACTCTGGCACTTTGTGTTGGCATATCTGACATCATCCACGAGTGTGTTAATTTTAAGTAACAAGAAGTACAGTGAAGTTCTCTTTTGCAGGAGCAGCTTGACTAACAAGGCCCAAGCCAAATGCCTGACATGCCCGACGCAGCATCTTTTGTCTACCAATGGATGTACTGCAAGAAGAGAAATTCCACGCATCTTTTTGTAAGGTGGGAAGGATTGCCTTTGTGCACAGCATAGCTGGATCCTCTTAAGGAAAAATGCAGAGGGGGTCTTTGGCCTGGTGTTCTTGATCCTTTGTGAAATCCATTTAGAAGGAAGAGCTATTACCTGCCATATCTAGCAGGAAGGGTAGAATCCTTATTTGCTTTGCTGTGTAGAGCTACATGGAAACTTACCAGGGCAGAGGTAGGATGACAAAACTTGAGAACTAGCCACACCTCATTCCAGGAAAGAGAAGGTACAGGCACAGCAGTATATTATCTTAGCTGTTTCGTCTGTGAACCTTCACCTCTATCAACAAATCCAACTTCAAAATAATTAAAAATGCTTAAATGTATTAGTGATCAATGGTATATTTGGTCACAATTTTTGTACATCCTCTTACTTCTTTGTCCTTGCTTGATCTAAGTAGCAGTTGTAATAGTCCCTTCATAGTTTTGAGAGCCTGTAACTCCTTTACCAGTAAATCCTCTTGCACAGAAATCTTTATCATATCTGATGCAGAAATGTAACAAGCCTGACAAAATATCAAATTACAGTTAAATTGTTTGGCAAAACAACAACTCAAATGACTTTTCTTCAAACCAAAGTTGTCCTCTGGGTCTGGAGCTTTGTCCACTTTGCATTCAGCAAGTGCAGCGTCACACCATCTTGCCTGTGTCTGGCTGGCTAAAAGGCTGTGAAGGAAAAGCTCAGAAAGGCTGTGTATTTTGATATAAGGATGTGTTGGGACCATGGTGAGGAGGCGGTGGGAGCATTAAAGATCAAAGCTCCTGCACGTATTCCAGAGTACAAATAACACTGAAAAAAGATGTAGCTGCTAGATACAGGTTTAAAGCAATGGCTGTTTTGACCCCATAGACTTGGTCCAACAGGGCTTTGGCATGAATGGAAGCCGATTCTGTTCATGCCAAGGAAGGATCCACAATTCCTGCCTGTTTCCAAGCTTCATTCCATTGAGCTGAGTTGAGTGTTGTCCCAGAGGACCCCCTTAACCTCCAGAGAAGGGGCACTGAAGCCCTTTCAGTTCAAGGACTAAATTCCATTCTGAAAAAGCTCTTGGGATCCTCACTCAGTCATGGGTAGACCAAAGGTAAAAGAGAAGAGGGGGAAGGGGATGAGATGCCAAATACCTCCTTATTGTAGCTTAAAGACAGGCAGGTTGCTTACCTGTAACTGTCGTTCTTCGAGTGGTCATAACTGTCAGTAACTAAGTCTTGGGAAAAGCATTTCAGTGTTTTAGAAATGAAGGAAGAACTGCACAGAAGCTGAAAGAAAGGGGTGTGTCCATCTAGGAAATGCTGGATGGTGGGATCTGGTACCCAGAAGGGTCAGATTTCCCCCCGCCCCGCAAAAAACCCTCCAGAGTGACTCCTGAAGGAGGCAGGCAGCTTCAGTAGGAAAAAGTCTAGAAAAACTCAGTTCCACAGATATCTCTGCTACCAGTTTTTAAGCTCTAAGCCACAGCATATATTGGAAGGCATTTAATTCAGTAACATTTATTGCTAACTTGTCCAACTTACTTTAGAAATTCTGATAAGTGTTTCTTTAAATGATGGCAAAAACATTTCAGCTGAATTAATTGTCATCTCTGTTTCATGAAGTATTTCCTGGAAAGTGACTCTGCTATTAATGGCATCTTCCCATAACCTAATGAAAAGAAGATAGAAAGAAAAGGGCAATACATATTACCAAACACAAAGTTACAAGCACAAAAGTTTCAGCTAGTGCAATGTTAACAGTATAGTGATCGAGTTAATTATCCCCTAGGACTTGCGAAATGGCTTCTTACATTAAACTAAGACCGTGTTCCACAATCTGGTACCCTCCAGATGTGTAGAATTGGAGCTTCTGTAATTCTAATCCAAAGACTATGCTGCCCTGGGCATTAAGAGAGTTGTGGTCCTAAACATCTGGAAGGCACTAGGTTGGGGAAGGCTGAACTGAAAGATGTTCTGCTTGAGGAAGCCCAAGGATGCAGGAATCATTTCATTTAGCACTACTTCAAACATTAGGCATTTCTGACATAGAAAGCAATTTGTTCTCTAGCAACTAATCTGCATGTTGCTTGCATATGCATAGCATTTCTGCAGGTGTCAATGGCCAACCAAGGCTTGCCGGAATGTGGGTACACAGCAAACAAATGTGCAGTAGTTACATTTCTTGAACAATTTGTACATTTTGTATTATCACTATACTTTTATATATAGAAAATGCTTATTATGTGGAGTAGCCCATTTAAAGTACATGTACCTTTACAAAGGCAAGAAGAAGCATGCTGCTTTTTCCACAGCGGAACTTTTACAAATGAAAAGCAACTTATGCTTCCAAAATAATTCAGACATTTCTTTCCTTTCACAGAGCCATTCTTTTAACATTCTGACAGAATCTCTCGATTGCCCAGAAAATCCCTATTAAAATGTGTGTTCATCAGGAGTCTGTGAATTTATAAACTAGGAGACTGATCTTTCGGATTGTAAACTCTAACTCAAATTATTCTTTCCTTTCCTTAGGTAAATGAAAGTAACCTCCTGCAACTTAAAAGCCTGACAAGCTGACATCCTTGGTATGTGTTAACTCCAGAAAAGTCGGTCTTAATTTTACTTAGACTCATTAAAATGAATGGGACTTAAGTTAGCCTAATAGTGGACCCTGCATATGTCAGCTTCCTGCTTGGAGACTGAGCACTGGGCACAGCACTAACAACGATTTTTCTGGGGCATTCATAATTGAATGCAAAAGGGAAAAAGCTGCATATACCTGTGATAGATTCACCCGACCCCACTGGTTACGCATGGAATGGCTGGTGTATGCAGAATATTTAAGCTCTTCTTGCATACTTCCTTGGTGTGTCAGGTCTTCTAAAAAGTTATGTCTGTAAGCAGTGATTGTCTTTTTAAAGTGAGCATCAGTAAGTCCAAGAGCCCTTCTGGCTGAGGAGTGCGATAACAATTATTTCTCTCAAATATCTAACTAATATATCCAGTAATATGCAACAAAGATGTGTTTCTTTTAAAAGTGTGTGCTTTGTTTTCCCAAACTGATTTTGAGGGATAAATCAGTGTTTCAGTTTGTTTTAAAAAAACTTCAGATAATAAGTATAACTTCCTGTTTGTGTACCTTTCATTTACATACAATTTGGCACTGTGAAACAACTTGGATAGTCTGAGACCTGGAGATAATTACATCATATCATGCTTCAGCTATGAATAAGTTCAACAAAGAACAAATCAATTCTAGAGTAAAACATCTGAACTGTGGAATATGCATCTCCACCTCACTTAAACCATACCATTTTGTTTCACCTTCACTCAGGCTTTCTTCCAAAGAGGTTTGCTGGGATTTCCCTTTAAGACACGGCAACAGTTCTTTCATCCTGGTTCGGTGTTCATTCACAAGTCTGCTGTATGAACTCCAACTCTCCTTCAAGGATTCTACCTCTATGCTTTCTGGAAGCTTATAAAATATTGAATGTTGTTTCCACCCTTGTTCTTCTTCTACAGCCCACCCCATCCAAAGAATCCTTAAAAACAGATGCAGCATTAAAATCCAGAATAGCATTTTCTCTTGAGAGAGTCTCTTGCTTCTGTATCTACCAACTAGCCAAATGATATATTTTCCTTTCAATGAACTAACACTTTGGATTGCATCAGAAGTCATTCTGCCTTCAAAGAACCTCTTCATCACTAGATGCCCTGAAAGTTTGCTGTGTAAAACCCTGATGGCATGTCTTAGGGTGTATATGCAATTTACCAAGGGCAGCAGCAGGGCCTGTTGCCCTGAATGAGTGGATAACTATCTTATTTTACTGTAAATATTTTTCCACTTCAATTATGTTCCCAGGGTGATTTATCCAAAGAATATTTGCTAGGAAGCATGCGATCCAGCAAGACGTTAGGAAAACTAGGGCCAGTGTGCTGAAGTGTTGCACTGGGATTCAAGAGAATTGAGTTCTAGTCCCCTACTCAGCCAGCTCTCAGCCTAACCCAGCTCTCAGTGTTTGAGAAAAAAAGGAGAAGAGGAGGACCATGTGATCTGCCTTGTATTCCTTGCAAGAAGAAAAAAGGTGGAATATAAATGTAATAAATAAAATGAGCTATCTTTCAGGAAAGCACACTCCTTCCATTGCTGATTTTTCAGTGAGAAAGTCTTGGTACCCCAAATCACGAATTGGAAACAGACTAAAAATGGTATCAATGTGTTTAGCACTTGTGTTTGAAGGGGAAGGGGAGGAGAGAACATGGAACATGACATAAGGGGGAGCTAAAGGGAGCATGGAAGGTCAGGGTGGTGCACGGGAGTCTTGTAAAAGCATGGAGAGTTGCCCGATTAGCTCAACAGCCCTGCTAGAGCCAGACCTGTAGGTGCTGGTTTGGGGCCCTGCAGGTTGAGGAAAGCAACTGTGCCTTCCCAGTGGCAGTTGTAACAATGCCCCTTTTTTCTTTTCGGTAAGGCAGGCACACTCGCTGTTGTGAAGTGAAACTCCAGAGAATCATGCCTGCCATTTGCACTTCCCTGTGGGACCCAAAGGGACTCTCTGAGAAACAATCGCAGCAGGCACAACTATCTGGGACTTGGCTCCACAGTGGCCCATATGTCTCCCCTGCAAAAATGTCTTTGGAAAAAAAGAAACACTGCCACTGCTAATACCTGTGACCTGGTAAGGAGGCAGAGTGACATGCAGCCTGTAGCAAGAGACTGAACAGGATGCTTCAGGTCCATTTTGTCCCCTCAACTACCAGGTACAAAAGAAATGGTAGCCTTTTCCATTGTGTACTTTTTTTTTAAAGTGGGAGGGGGAAAAAGAAATCTTCACGTTGGTCTTTTTTTCCAGGAGACCCTTGAATCTGGCAGCACCTCTGGATTTAGTTGGATAGAAAAGGGTTTAGGAAAGTATAAAATGTAAGTGCAGTCATCCCAGACTTTAGTTTACTGTGCATCTCCTAATGGTCAATGCAGCCCATGCTTACAAGTGAGTACTCACTCCGATACCCAACTTTACACAGTACTGTTCACACAATATAACCATGGTAAATGGAGGCCACCCCGGAACTCTCCATGCCAATTAACCCACTCATTCTGTACATTATCACAGACATGAACAAAGGTAGGTTTTTACAAGTCATCAAATATGCAGCTAAAAATGACCATTTCTCTATTGATGAACAAAAGCTAGTAAAGAAGCCAATGCCTTCATTAACATTATTTGTACTTTTAACATCTCTTACATGATTCTTTGAACTGTTCGCATCTTCATTTCGAGAGCTCAAATAATTTCCAAGTTGGCTAGATGTTTCCGTCCCAAGACCATCTTTTTTAAAACTTGTATCACAGGACTGAATAACTGAACAACGTTTTTCTGCTTCCCCGTAAGTAAGGTTTGGCATAAGTCTTACGTCCTAAAAAATATCATTCACATAATATTACATGAATGTATGGAACTACATAGGAATCCCTGGCATTTCACTTTCACTCGATGACTTCTATTTTCAAAACAGGATTGAAAATGGCTGGCTGGATTTTAAATAGGTTCCTTCAAAACCAGACACTATGTAAAATATACCAAAGTTACACACACACATATACACAGAGAAAAAGAAAACCCAAAATCCATATTAGGGCAATCACGTTATTGGGTCAATTTGAAGTTAACAAAATAGTGTTGAAATTTTCAAATTCTCCAGAACAAAACTGTGTGTGTGTAATTTGTTGGTACTGAAGCCATGGGTACTGTAGCTAACTTCAAGTCTTAAGATAAAATTTGGATGGCATGCCAGGTAGTCAAATTACTTTTCATACATTAATAACTTTTTATCATTAAAATCTGATAGAAACTAAGTCATGTTTCTAGGTGAACTAATTAGACATTTTATTGATTGGTAGATAAGCAATGCTAATGATTAAATAATAAAATGTTTGTAGAGAATATTTTGAAATAGGGGTGACGGTGCTCCAATTGTCTATATGGGTGTGAATGTAACACATATTTCAGTAACAAAACCTTTTATAGCGTACCTTACAACTGCTAGAAGAAAATAACTCCCTTTGCACACTGTAATGGGACAGATCACTATTCTGTCCATACCAGCTAGATAGAGACCCATCCTCTTCCTTCTGACAAATAAACATACAAAATGATATGTGACTTTTTATTAAAGTTTATCAAATGCTAAAAAACCTGCACTGACATTTGTAGAGTACACACTCAACCTTAAAATTAAGTGAAAGGTTAAATGAAAAGCATTGTTTAATAAAGATAGCATTTCTGTAATTTTCCAAAGAAAATGAGAAATATTTCACAGGTTATTACTTATAACTTAATTCTTAAATATCTATTTAACTGATGCCCAAGTCCAATTCTATATATACAAGTGTGACATTTTCACAGTCTCTTAGGCACAAGCAAAGCTGTATCTACTACAGGTGTGCATTTGTCCAGGCAGCAGAATGTGTCAGGGGCACTTCTTATTTCCAGCAGTCAGCCAGGTTATATTTGAAACTGAGGTCTATCTCCATCTATTAATGCCAGCTTTAGGGTGAAATCCTATGCATGACTAGTCAGAAAAAAGACCTAAGATTTCCAGCTTTGCTAGGAGATGCAGGATTTTTTTCTTTATAAACTTGCATATGACTGTGCTCTAAATCAGTTTAAGATTTTATTTCTATAAAGGCCATGAGATTAGAAGGTAGCCAAACCCTAAAACAGAAAGTTGGATGATGAAGAGAAGCCAATAATACTCTACCCCATTTTGAAGGTTATTACAGTTCCCCTCCTGAGGAAATGAGACTTTCTATTTATTTATTTTGGAGCATCTTGGGATATAGAAATGCAGGTAAAACACAGCACCAGGAGAATGTGGGGGAGGGGGAGGCACAGGGTCGGCAACATGAATTTGAGGGGCGAGGACCATGCAAATAGCCTTTCCTAGTATTTTGTAAGGAGTAAGCACATCCCCCCATTGATTCTGTTTATGATTACAACATAGTACAATAGGTAGAATCCAAAGAACAGCTCTGTCACACACAAAATTGTGTTCTTTTTTCTCATTCCCTCCTTCCTGCTGCAGCTGCATATGTCCCCTGGAAAACTGGCTGAAAATCAGTTGATTCCGCTACAGATTAGAGTGGGACACTGCAGCTGGAAGAAGGAACAGGAAGAAATCAAAGAACTCTCCTTTGGTCTGGCATAATTATCTCATCCGTCATATGATAAGTCCACAGCAGTCCACAGAATATTTGCCATGGTTCTGCTGCATGCTGCATTTTGCAAACTCTGCATCCTAGACAGATGAGACTATAGTTGATGTACATACACATCCCTGTTTATTTCTGGCCAGGGAAATGGGAGAACTCAAGCCTGTTTCTGTTCTTTTTGTTGCTCTTGTTATTTACTATACAACTTTTCCATATAAATGTGTCCCAAGCAGCTCAGTACAAAATCAGCAATGCAAAAGACAGGTACACTTAACACAGTACCATTATGATAAAGACTGTACTACTGAGCCATTTCAAAACATAAAACTTTCAGCCTGGAAGCTAGACTCTCTAGGATTCCAGAAGCTAGCATCTGTTTATAGGGAGGGAAATGCACTTTGCAAATGCTCAGAGGAGCCCGAATGTATAACTGTAGATGCTAGTATAGATCTATGCCTGTATCTATTTTTATACCTTCCTAAAATAGAAAGCTCAGGCCTATCACTGCATTTCACTGACTTTTGATCTATCATTTGTTGCTCTATTGTTACTTTCCTGGATTTTATTATTATGGAAACTTCTTTGGGTGCATCCTTTTAAGAGGTAAAATGCTGGAATACAGCTATCGATAAAAATATGTAAAGTACTAAAAAGGAAAATGCCTTGAACGCGTGCACAGGGCTTGACTGTAAACCGAGAGATGATGGGGCTCACACCTCTCCGAAAACCCTTTCATACTGCTTTTCAGGCATCCGCACCGTAGCTCGGCATTAGGTTTAACGTAGCCGCGCTTCTGTAGTCTGCTTGAGAAGACCTCAACCACCCGTAGCCAAAACCAGCACACACGACGCTGAGAGGGCTTTGCAATCAAAGCATGAGCCCGAAGGCAGGGGTGTGCCCCGGTACCTCTTTAAGCCCAGCCACCAAGCACTGCCCTTCTTCTCCTGAGCGCGCCACAGACCAGCCTCCCACCGCTTCTGCCCGCCCAACATCCAGCTCCCCTCCCCTCACAGCACGGAGTTTCCAGGCGTCCTTTCCGAGGGGCCAGTTGGCGACATTACCCCGTTGCCCTCCATGGCCGCTCTCCGTCAGCTCCGCCCGCGATCTCCGGAGGGAAGGCGGCAAAGCGCCGCCTGGCAACGCCAGAAGGAGCCTCCGTGGCGGCCGCGCTCCGGACTCGGGCGACTGCGCGTGCTCGCCGCCTCCCCTTGGGCATGCTCAGGAGCAGCGGCGGAATCCCCGGCGCCCTCGCTTTGCTTCTTCCTGCGCATGGGCAACGTTTCGACCTGTGCAAGCGGGGCTTTCCCGCCCTCTTCTTTTTCTGGGAGAGATTGAGTAGCTGGAGCAGGGTATAGAGGAAGCAATATTTTAATTCCGAGAATTCAGGAACAAATGTTATGAGGAAAAATCTGATATAGCACAAATAAAGCATGCTTGGCGGTTCCCGATGAAACCACTATCATTATCCTGACCTCAGTTGATGTCAGCTTGAGCTAGAGCGCGATATTCCTGTTCACATTTTTTTTTTAAAGTGTCGGCTATATGTGCTACAGCAAGCCTTCCGCAATCCTGCAGCCTCTAGTTATGTTGGCCAACAACTCCCATCATCCCCAGCCACGACGTAATCACTCGTGATAACGACTGTTGTAGGCCAGCCCATCTGGAGAGCACCAGGTAGGGGAAGGTTGTGTTAGAGGGAACTGTGATTGTAAGAGTCATTTACTGATGGTGCTTAGGGGACAGTATCTGGCTCACCCCTAGTAATACACAGAACTATATTTGTGTTTGACTTTGCTTTGTACAACTTGTTGGGAAAATTCAAATGAATACTGGGAGAAAAAGGTTGCTTTTATGTGCCTGAGTTATAAAAACCCTGCACCTCTTTCTCAGAAAGCAGCAGAACCCCAGACTAGGCTATTGTTTAGCCTTGCTGATCCTTTAAGAAGTTGGAATTCTTAGCTGGACTGAGAAGTTGCTGGAGAATAATACCATCACTGAGGAAATACCGGTGTTCCCATCAGCTGCAGAGGAGACAAAGACATTCGTTTCTGAATGGTCCCATTTAATCATCTAGCTTAACAGAGGCAAGTGCCTGTGTAGTGTAGTTGTCAAACCAGTTTTCCTGAATGGTTCCTCCATCAGACACAATTGCATGTTTAAACAGACACAGGCTGATCCAAGCTGCAAAGAAATTAATTTCTTGACTTAATTGGCATGTCAATAAAGCAATCAGAATTATTTTCCATTAAATTTCTGGAAACTTAACACGCTGTATTGGAGTATGTGACTAGCAGGTTATAAAAGTGTCTGTACATGGGCTGTGATTTTGTAGTTGAGTTTGCCTTTACCCAGTAATGCATTATTGTTAGTGGCTGCAGGTACTGGGGCACCGATCAATAAAGCTGCGAAGTTCAAACGTTTGATCTTCCCCATGAAGCCGAGTGTTCATTCCTTGCAAATTAAAATTCGAAATCCTGTCAAACTCAAGCCAGAATGTGTGATTCAAAAGCCTGCTGTATTTTAAACCACCAACTTGTACATTAGAAGGGAAGAGCCATGGCTGAATGGTAGAGCACCTTCATTATAGGTTAGGAAGAATCCTGCCTGAAACACTAGACAGCCAGTCCTGGCTGTGGAATGATGAGTGTTATAGTGCAACACATACAGAGGGCTCCAGGTTGGGGAAGGCTGCTGTAAATTACAAATCCCACTATCTCTGGCAATGGCCATACTGAATGAAACTGATATGGGCACCAAGTTGGGGAAGACTGTTGCACGTAATACTACTCTAATGGACCAATGGTCTGAGTGGATAAGGCAACTTCCTAAGTATCATAGCAAGTATTGAATTGAGCCATTAACTGAGCCAAGGCACACTAGCATTCTATCTCCCCATGATCATCCCCAGATCAATCAATGTAAACTGATCTTCCATGCTATCAAGAGACTTTCTTCATGCCCATCAATGATAAAACTAAGGACTCCTGCCTATATATAGTTAAAGACGGGGAGGCCCACCTGCTCAGGACAGATGATATGCTGACATCATGTAATGTGCTACAAATTCAGAATTGGTACCTGGATTTGCTTGCTTTTTGTCTTCCTTTCCAATTCCATTTCTCTATTTGTATCCTATTTACTAAATTGTGACTTTCTTGTTCTTTCTGTACAGTGCTTACTAAATTTTAGGCACTTTATAAGACCATCAACATCTATTTCTGTCACCTTTTGCTTCTTACCTTTTGCTTCTTACCCGTCCTTAGCAAATGTGTTTCTTTGGTCATTTATCTAATCTCTCCCACCCCCCAAACATACACATATATTTTTTCCTATGGGAAGTCTTTTTGCATTCTTCCATAATAATTTGGGAATAATTTGCTGATATTAGTCCACAGTTGTTCTTCTCCATTCCTCAGGAGCTGTTTCATTGGCAGAATGACCTATTATTTTAATGATAAATAATAAATATTCGAAATATCATTCCCTATTCTTTCTTCAGTGTCCGGTTCAAGCCAAAGCTTGTTAGATGCTAGGATTTACTTAAACAGTTCAGTTTTAATTTCATGTCAGTGTGTTAGTGTGGGTAGCATTTGTCAAGGGGTAATGTTGAGAAATGTCCCTAGCTAATCTAGATTTGAAGCTTAAGCAGAATATTAATACACTTCAAGAACAAACCAGAAGATGTTTGACCATGTGATTCATGCTAATCTTGCTATCTCCTTTTTATTGATGCAAAGGAAATGCCCAGCAGATATTGCAAAACAGTCACTGACAATAAATGTGTAATATACACTAGGTCTTCTTCAGTTCTGTGCACATTACCTAGTAGTCACAGTGTGGTGTTGTTGGATCTTCTTGGCAAATGCGGATAGCCGATTATAGATGTGAAGCCTGCTTCTATTCCATCTGGGTTCACTCTGCTGTAAACCCCACTAAGTTCCATAAGGGATACTCCTAAACAGGTGTGCACAGAATTGCAGCCAGGCAGTGCAAACCTAAACATGCCAACTCAGATGTAAATCCCATTAAGTTCTTTGGGCTTTATTCCTAGGTAAACATGCAGAGAGCGCCTTCTCCAGCAAAAGGAAAAAGGCCAGATGGGCATGTTACAAAAGCTCTCAACAACTTGAGATGAGACATGAGAACTGTGGAAAATATCACTACCATTATCTGCTCCTTAAAAAAACTGCTGCTTTTACTACTTTAACTTTCTAGCACAGCCTCTCCTTCTCTTATCTTAATATCCCTTCATAACTTATCTCCTTCTATCCCTGCCTTTGACTTTCACTCTTCCAGTTCCACTAGCCAGGTCTTTTCTCCTGCTCCCTTAACTCTGCCCTTTCTCCTTTTGTGTGGTGTGTGCAGAAGTCCCTTCCAAAGCATCTAAACAACAGTGGTTTGATTCATATATCATTGCAGGAAGCAGGTTGAGATGTATGTTGGCAGTCATTTTGGATTTTCAAGCCATGGCATGGTTAATAAATCACCTACAAACTTAAAATAGGCCATGGATGCTGGGTGATTTGTGACCTATGACACGACCCCCATCAGTTGCTGGGTCTGGACACCATGATAAACCATAGTGACTGTCTACCATTTGTATATGGCCCAAATATTCAAACTGGCCACTAGCACCCACAACCCATAGTGATATAATTAATCCATGATGGATTGTGGCTACTGTGTGAACCAATCCAAGGAGGTTCCTATTACTTGTGGGCCAGATAACAGGAATGCTGGATGTTACTTAATTGTCTAGCTCTTTTGACCTGGTGTTGGATGACGAGACTTATTAAGTAATATTCCTCCTCTCTGGTCCTCCCTGTTCAGAGTTTCTCCCAAACCAGAGAGGGGCTGGTTCTTAGCAAACACTTGACTTATTTTGAAACTTGCTGGTATTGGTATTTCAGCTAAGAATTCCAACCCCACCTATTCTTCCCATTCAGAATCTGAAGTGTTCACCACTGAATGCTGTATTCTGGGAGAAGCAGATCCAATCCCTACAGAACCCTCCCATGTTTTTGTATGGCTTTTTAATTATTTGTTTGTCCTACCACAGAAAATCTGGGTGCTATAAAAGCATAATCATTTATTCATTTATACACAATTTTTTATGCTGCCTGTAACTGCCAGAATGTCCTCCCTTGGCAGCTCACACAATAAAACGACACAAAAAAGTCATATGGCATAAAAACAGAACAGTATAATAAAACCAATAAAGTTTTATTGCTTTGTGAATATCTAAGCATTCACAAAGGACTTAGATATTAAAGAATTTATTTAAAAAGGTATGTCTTCATAGCCATGTCTCATTCATGGAAGAAAAGATGGAATATCTGCCAAGTGCCTTCTGTTACTACTACGATGCCTTCATCTCAAAGTGCCTTAGAACAATTACCCCTGAAGGGTCTCCTCTAAGACATATGGGACCCTAAGATCAGTTGTGGCATTCCAGCAGGCTCACCTGCTGCCTACATCATGCTCCTTTCACTGACAGATTAATATCTTTAAATGCCTGGCTTTTTAGTCAATCAGATTTAAAAGTATCTTTTTACAGAACTGTGCACCACTGCTGGTTTTTAATTTGGGTTTGTTTCCTTTGATTTAATTCTATTTTAAACTAAATATTGTGTTATTACTGTATTTTAACATTTTGATTTTTGTTCGGTAACCCCCACCCGAGTGTTGGCGATGGGGCAGTATAAAAAAGCATTAGTGAAATCCTATGCATGTTTAGGCACAGCAAAAATGCCTTACAACCGCCACCCTCTATTTCATTCCTTTCCATGAAATTTCCATAGATGTAAGGACTGAACCAGCAGCCACGTGGCTCCCACCTACATTTCAGGAAAAGTACCCTGGAAGGGCATATTCGGACAGGGAAAGAGTCATCAAGCTCCTTGTTCTCCAGCCAGCCAGAACTTTTAAAATTCTGTCTAAGCATGCACTGGATTGCGCCGTTAAGAAACTTGCTTTTCCTTGGAAAACATCCTGCTCAGGGAGACAACAGCAAGGAGAGGATGAACAAGTTCGAATCCGCCGAGGGTAACAAGGACATAAATCCTTTAAAAACATTTCTTAATAGCATCCGCCTCATTTTGCAATTAAAAGCGTCAGTACCCGCCGCCTTCTGCTTTTCCTCCTCTATGTTGCAGGCAAAACCTGTTGGACACCGGCGAGCGGCTGCCGCAGAGTGAAGCACCCGAGGTGGAGCCTGCGAGATGCGCGGCAGGGCCGCCGAGGCTGTTGCCGCCGCGGCGCCCGCGCGCTGCCCCTTGCGCTCGGCTCTGACTCTCGCGTTCCTCCAGCTGCTTGTAGGGGGCGCCGCCGTGACGCTCCAGGGCAACGCTTACCATGGGCTGCTTGCGGCCATTAACCCCTCGGTCCCTGAAGATCAGAAAATCGTCTCTGGCATTAAGGTAACATACAAGCCACCCGGAACGAGCATCGCATTGGGTTGAGTTCGGGTCACGTGCTGCGCCACGGACCGTCTCCTCCTCGAAGAGGGTTCGTTGTGAATCCAAGCAGCTTTTATCTCTGGATTTTATTCCTCTGCCTTTAATGTTTCAACGTATCTTCTCTATTTGAAAGTGATTTGTGAGCTTATTACGGTGTTATATTAATTGCAATTTGTTTATTAAAAAGTTTGTTTTTTGAATCTCTGTAAGCTGCTTGGGACTGTTAGTAATAAGGTAGCCTGTAGCTTGTACGCATGCATAAAGGTAAGGTGCGGAGAGCTCATCCCAGTAGTGTTTCATCCCACTCTTCCTGGTGTCAAATTTTAGACTGCTGGGCACGAGCCTACTATCTCCTACTCTCTAAAGCAGTGCAGGGCGGGATCCACTCGAACTTTCTATCCTCAGGGCCCTCTTGATCGAGGAGAAAAAGGTGAAGGCCCACAGGTTACATCATGGGAGTATAAGGGCACAGCCAGGCCGAAAATGGCAGCAGATACAGGTGGAGTTTGGCATCAGCTGGCAATTTTTAAAATTTTGTGTTGCTACTTAATCCCTCTTTGGAAATTGCTAAATTCTTTGCCACAGCTATTATCCTGGTAGCATGGGGTTATACAATTCAGCTCAGGTTATGTACATGCATAGTCCCTGATGGCCTCATGAGTCATTTCAGGCTGAATGTGTAGATCTGCCTGGAGGACATCTTATTTTGTATTGCTTTCATCCACCCCCAATCTACCCCAAATACCTCTGAAAATTTTCTTACTCGTTTTGTGGCATTTCCTCTTCCCTACTTTCGTGCTTAACTTATAACGTATTCCCCGCATGACAGTACCTTTCTTTCCCTCCTGCCAGAGGTACTGGCTGGTCCCTCTGAGTCCCTTCTGAAAAATGGGCTGAGACCCATCATTTGTGAAGCACTGCTCTAAAACTCTATGCGTATAAATAGCACTATGTATGACTGCTAGGCTGAGACCTGTCAGTTTAGCTTGAGTAAGGCTGCTTCATCCTGTGCTTGCTTAGTTGGGCATAGTCCCACTGAACAGAGTGTAATTAACTTTTGCTCAAACATGCATATGATTGCACTGCATAACTGCAACCCTAAACACATCAAGAACTAAACCCCATTTCAGTTAAGACAAAAGGTCTTAAGTAAAGACAAAAGGACATTGCTCCAAAGTCAAGACAAAAGAACTTAGTCAAGACAAAAGGACTTTGGAACAAAGATATCTAGTGTTGCATTGTTTATCAATTTCAGTCTATATTGTGGGAACAGAGTTTATTTCCTGGCCTATCTTGGTAGTAAGCTTGTTCCCCTTGATAAAATAATTACTACAAATGAATACACATATATCACATTAAGGACTATCATGGTTTGAAACTGCCTGAGGGTTTCATAGCAGACTAGATGAAACATATTGACCCTGTGGTGTTTGAACATGGTTATTAAAATGGGAGAATTAAGGAGTGGCCTAGAAATGCTAGAAGTTTTCAGTGAGTGCATGTGAACATGCAAGAACAAGAAGCTACTTGTTTGGCTTTCTAAGCCCATGTCTACTTTGTGAAACTCACAGAAGCAATTATAATTGGCCAAGCAAGCTCTGTTTTGAATCAGACTTTTGCTGAAACTGCCTGTGAAGTGTGCACACGTTTCTGTCTTGAAAGGGGTGACCTGAAATCTGTAGAATGGCCTTTTCCCTACTGTACTTTATGGCAAAATGTTTACACAGTTAGAATAAGGAAGATGGTACATTTTGTCTCCTTTTTGTTATCATGGAGCATGATGGACAATGTTTTCATAAGCATCAAAGGGTTTTAGGAATGTGTTACTCCTGAGCCATTCTGGGCAAATCTTGATTGGCATTTGCCTCATCAGACTTTCAGCTGCTAATACAGTTTCCATTGTTTTTCCCTCTTTCTATTATCCAACATATCAAATTAGATTCTACCTGCCTTAGGTTCTATCCACCCAACAAATCCACCCCTTTGTCATGAAATGTCCCAAAGAATTCTTATTGGTCTTGCCTTGTCTCAGAGCTTCCTTGTCTCCCCTTCTCAGAACTATAATTTTAAATCAGTTGAGTTCTGTAGAATAGAAATGTCCTTTGGGTTTTCATACAGCTTGGCTACCATTGCTGGGCATCCTGTGCTTTGAGATTTAAGATTTTGGGAAGTGGCTGACCATTCAAACATTTTCAGAATGACTTGTGGCACAATCTTGTGTTTGTTTACACAAAAGAACATCCCGTGTTATTTAATGAGTATACATGGAATTACAGCTTTGTTGTGCAAGCCCCCCAAATTTTAGGCAGATG
The DNA here is from genome assembly GCF_004798865.1 of Varanus komodoensis. Lineage (NCBI taxonomy): Eukaryota > Metazoa > Chordata > Lepidosauria > Squamata > Varanidae > Varanus > Varanus komodoensis. The sequence continues at coordinate 4,943,143 of NW_025335641.1, forward strand.
TAAGCACTCTGAGTCTAGTGTGACTTAGAGTGCTTCCACACAAAGGCTTCTCCTTTAGCACTGTCAAACAAAAGGCATTTCTAATAGCTGTTCTAATTTTCTTTCCATGGTGGAGTGTGTGTGTGTGTGTGTGTGTGTAGAGAAAAGATGGAAGAAGCAATGAAAAAACATTGGAGGATTGCATGCAGACTGGAGGTGATGAAGTCAGATCCCTCTAAAATGCAGTGAATGAAGCAGAGCAATTCAGAATCAGAGCCTTCTTTGGAAGCACACTTAATCTCTGACAAGCATGCTTAGGGTAGCAGCCTCAGGCTCTGATCCTAAGTAAAACTATTTTGAAGTAAGCCCTGTTGAATACGCAAGTCAGGGGACAAGCTATATCAAGCTTGCCTGAAGTCCCAGGTTTTCCCCCTAGGTTTCTTGCAGTCACTAACAATAATAAATTACAGGGTACAGCACATGTACAGACGCTTTTATAACCTATTAGTCATGTACTCCAATAAAGAGTGTTAAGTTTCCAGATAATGTTGGTCCAATAGCATCTTGATGCATTTAGGCATGACATAATGTTCTAACCTGATCAGAAATACTGGTAACACTAGTATGGAAACATTGCTGATTGCTGTATTGATAGGTCAGTCCAGTAAATTCTTGACAGTTCAGGTCAGCTGGGTCTGTCTGTTTAAACATGCAAATGTGTCTGATGGAGGAACCATTCAGGAAATCTGGTTTGACAACTACACTCAGCAGGGGCTTGCCTCTGTGAGACTAGATATTTAGGTGGGTCCATTCAGTAACAAATGGACACCATTGTTTCCGTTTTTCTGCAGCTGGTGAGAAAACAGGTATTTCCTCCATAATAGTATTAGTGAGACTTCTCAGTCTAGCTAAGAATGCCATAAGGCAGCAGCAAGGCTAAACAGTGACCTAGCTTGGAAAGCTAGTGCCTTCTGAGAGAGTGGTGTAGATTTGATTTTATAATGCAAAGGCACATGTAAGCAACATTTTTCTACCAGGATTTATTTCCCAACAACAGAGACACTCCCATCCCCTCAGAACTGGTCATTTGGTGCTTTCTTGGCTTCTGTTCCCCCTCCACCCCAGTTGTAATGGGCTGATAAGGCTTAGTCCTGGTAGTAAAAGCTTTCAGTTCCAATATGTTTGCATTTTGGAGTGTTGTTCATATGTTGGTATTTTATGGGATATTGTTGGGACCTTTTCTGTGTGTTGTTACTTGATAGTTTTTTATTGCTTGGTTGTGTAAGGTATTCAGAGGACTTTGACTGAAGAGCAGCTAATAAATATTTTATACTACATCAATAAAGGCATGTCTGATTTGGGGCTGGGAACAAAGTGCCTTACAACCCATTTACATACTGCCTTGGTTTCTTTTCTAAGGCAAATTTGATAAAAGCAGATACATCTCAACTTCAGAGCAACATTGCCAGAACAGAATTTTTCTATTTATAACATCTGCTCTAAACATGGAGATGTGAAAGGCAGTAAATGAATATGCAGGACATGTAAGGGTGTTTAGCAAAGACCACCTCTGCCAGACTATTGCAGGTGTTCGTCTTACCATGGACTCTACCTAATGTGGCAGGGGCTTGAATTTAAGCTAGCTGATGGGCTTTCTTTAGATGAATTATTAGCTAATTGATACCCATTTAAAGGCTTTTTAAAATAACCAAGTATAATTAAGTCAAAATTGTTGTTATAAAATTGATAGAAGTAATAATAATTATTGACCTTTTGTGTAATTTCCCTTACTTAGTGCTATATATAATTTTTGTGTAAGGTCCCATGGTATCTTTTTTCATGTTACTTTTTCTTTATTTTCTTATCTATAAAAAGAAAAAAAAGAAAAAAATATTTTATTTAGAGCAAACTGTGGCATATTATCCTGGTTTGTTAGGAGTGCAAAAAACCAAGGATCCCACCTTGGATGTAACGTTAAACAAACCACGGATGGACATTTCCTGGATTGTATAGCTGCTCCTCATGAAGGAGAAGCGAAGCAGGAGCGAGTGGGCAGTGTGCACCAGAATGCTTTTATCCAATAAGCCAGAACCCGGAAAAAACCTGTCTTACTGTTGCATACAGACCCATCACAGTAGCTCCCGAAGTTCATAAGAAAAACGTTTGAAAGAAGGATTTCTATACTCACTGTTCTAGATTCACTAGATAGAAGATCACTCATTTTCCTCTGAAACATAATGCCAGTCTGATTAGCTAATTACCAAATGGTTTCTAACTACATATTTGCATGAACTGCTAATTCTTGTTAAGACACTTTCCTGTTACTACATTCTTTTATTAGGAAATGATGACTGAGGCATCCTTTTATTTATTCAATGCAACACAAGGAAGAGTCTATTTTGGGAGTATCAAAATCTTAATACCTGCAACATGGAAAACAAACACTTATGCAAAGCCAAAGCAAGAGCAGTACGTGAAGGTAAAAATTAAAACCAGTTTGTGCAATAATACACATCTGTTTTCCACTTGTCTGCTTAGGATGCTTTTGTTTATTCATAACTTGTGAATTAGGAACTTCTTGAATTCAGATGCAGGGAACAATGACCTCAGCAGAAGCTATTAGGAATAGGATAAACAAATTTTACATGTTGATAATTTATATTGCAAAATTTTACTGAACAACTATAACTGAAAGGTACAATTAAATCCAGAAAGAGGCAACTATGAACACAATATACTATTAAATGCAGGGGGAAAAACCCTTAGAGTTTATAAGGAAGAACTCTCTTTTGGTTTACTTGAAAAGAGAATATTCACAGATGGGTCAACTTCTGTAGAAAGGCTGGTCCAGGTAATTAACAGAGCAATCCTATAATTATGCTGGAGGAGATATGCTAATAGAATAGCTAACATAGACAATACGCACTGTGAAGAAGTGCTGCCTATGTAGCTACTTACGTTTTGCAGTGTGTGAATTCTTTGTGTGGGACGAAAAAAATCTGTTCAGATTTCTCTTTCAAAGGTCACAGCAGTGTCTATGACTTCAGAGGGAAACCTCTGAAATGTCTTATTGTCACCTGGAGACTTTTCCAGCCACCATAAGATTACTTCCTAAGAGGCTTATAACACTTTTTTGGAAAACTCCAAAGTAAATATCAGCATTCCCTGATGTACAAATTATTCTTGTATAAACTAGTATGTTTAATGCTTTGAATTGGGGCTATTCACACTTAAAGGTAGTAGCCCGCAGCAAATCTTGGGTAGCATATCCTTTAATAAATATAAGATTGTTCTATAAGTAATCTTCAGACTATCATCCTCAAAACCTTTCCTTAATAAAGCTTATTAAACCACCAGGGATGGTGGTTTAATAAGCTGGAATAACAAAAGACATCTTCACTAACAATTTTAAATATTACATTTGGAATCTTTTTTTTCTCCTGCAGCAGACCAAAAACAGTATGCAAAAGTAACTTGAAAATTATTAAGACTATTCCTTTCCTAAACAAACCTACCAACAGAAAACAAAAAAGATCAGACTCCTAATTCAAGGGGGAAAAAGATTAAATTGAGAGTTATCCTAGGCAACTCATCCAAAAGCATTGGCTCTAAGAAGTGTGAAGGGTTGTTAACATGCAAACATTGATATTTCATTGCTAAATTACACATTTTTTCATAGAATCATAGAATAATAGAGTTGGGAGGGTCCAGAGAGCCATCTGGTCCAAGCCCCTGTTCAGTGCAGGACACTGAGTTAATACATCCCTCTCAGATGGCTGTCTAGTTGCTTCTTGAATGCCTCTGGTGTGGAAATCCCACGAACTCCCTAGGTCCGTGATGAGGAACCTTTTAGAGACCGAGTGCCCAAACTGCAACCCAAAACCCACCTATTTATCGCAAAGTCCCAACACTGCAATAAAACCTGAAAACTGAGGTTTTAGTTTAGAATAACTACTCACAGCCAGTCCAAGGAAATATATATATATCCTTGGCAACGCACTGACCGGCCATGCGAAAGCTTGGATGAGTTGCGGCCAATGAGTCGCGGCTTGTGATGTCATTGCCTGGCACCACTACTCCTTTTTCGAGCATGCACATGGCTCCTATGTGCACTGTTATCTGATGCTTGGCTGCTGGGGTGATGCTGGGACAACTTGGCTCACATGCCGACAGAGAGGGCTCTGTGTGCCCTCTGTGGCAAGTGTGCCATAGTTTCGCCACCACTGACCTAAGTAATCCATTCCATTATAGTACTGCTCTAACAGTCAGGAAGTTCATGCGGAACCTGACTTGAGCCCATCAACCTGACTTGAGCCCTGCACTCTGGGATGATCAAGAGAAGATCCCCTCCTTCCACTTTGTTACAGCCTTTCAAGTGCTTGTAGCATGCTGTCATCTCCCCACTCAGTCTTCTTGAGGCTAAACATGCCCCGTTCTTTCAATCGCTCCTCACAGGGATTTGTTTTCAGTCCCTGGATCATCCTTGTTGCCCTCTGAACGCTTTCCAGAAGTAATCACAGTACTCCAGGTGAGGCCTAAACAGTGCTGAGTAAAGGGTTGGTGAACTTGAAAGGGCTGGTGAACTAGTACTTCAAATGATTTGGAAGTGATACTTCTATTTATGCAGCCTAAAATAGCATTTTCCCTTTTTGCAGCCACATCACATTGGTAACCCATAATCAGCTTGTGATCTACAACTGTTCCAAGATCCTTCTCACTTGCAGTATTGTAGAGCCAAGTATTCCTCATCTTGTAACAACACATTTGGTTTCTTTTTCCTGGGTGCAGAATTTTCCATTTGTCCCTACTGAATTTCATTCTGTTCTTTTCAGCCCAGTTCTCCAACTTGTCATGATTCACTTTGAATCTTCTTTCTGTCTTTCAGGGTAGCTATCCCACTCCAGTTTTGTGTCATTTGCTGAAATGATAATTGTTCCCTGAACGTCTTCATCCAAATCGTTAATAAAAATGTCGAAGGGCACTGAGCCCAGGACTGAACCCTGTGGTACCCTACTTGTTACCTCCCCCTGGTTTGAGAAGGTACCATTGATGCGGACACTTTGAGTCCGATTCAGTAGCCAACTGTGGATCCACCTAAGAGTTCTTCCATCTAGTCCACTTTTACCTAGTTTGCTAGTCAGGACATCATGGGGCACTTTGTCAAAAGCTTTTCTCAAGTCAAAGTTCATCAGGGAGGTTATCCACCCAATCAAAAAATGAAATCAGATTAGTCTGGCAAGATTTCATAGACGTATGGAATAGTAGAGTTGGAAGGGGGCGTGAAGGCCATCGGGTCCAACCTTCTGCTCTTGCAAGACACCAGTTAATACCACTCAAATGACTGTCCAGTTTTGCCTTGAATGTCTCTAGAGCCCATGACCTCTCTAGGCAACTGGTTATACTGCCGTACTGCTCTGGTAGTGAGGAAACTTTTCTTGATTATCTAGCCTGAATCTGGGTTGTTGCAACTTGACTTGATTATTCCGTGTCCTACACTCTGGTGTCAGTGAAAAGGGATCTTGACTTTCTTCTTTGCGACAGCCTTTGAAGTACTTATAGAGTGATACCACCCCACCCCACCCCCACCACCATTGTTCTTTTCTCAAGGCTGAACATGCCCAGTTCTCTCAGTCTCTCCTCAGTGGGCAGTGTTTGCAAACCCTGGATCATTTTCGTTGCCCTCCTCTGGAACTTTTCTAATTTTCCTGCATCTTTCTTAAATCTTGGAGCCCAGAACTGGACACAGTATTCCAGATGAGGTCTGACTAGTGAGGAGAATAGAGGAACTACTACTTCTTGTGATTTGGAAGTAATACTTCTAGTAATGCATCTCAAGATAGCATTTGCCCTTTTTGTGGCTGCACTGCATTGTTGCCTCATATTTAGCCTGTTGTCCACAAAAACTCCAAAGTCTTTTTCCTTTTCATTTCTGCTGAGCCACGTATTCCTCATCTTATATCGATGCATTTGGTTTCTTTTTCCAGGATGGAGGACTTGGCACTTGTCCCTGCTGAATCTGCGGCTTTCATGTTATCCCTTTTAATAGTGCAGAGTCTGTTAGTAACTTATCTGAAGTCTGTTAGATCTTACACCATAGATGTTACACCAGTAAATAATATGCATATATCTGTATTTATGATTAGTAATTTATTGCAGTGAGATATGACATGCAATAATTTATTTTTTGTATGTTTTTGCTTTGAATTGTTATCTTACGTGTGGTTGGAGTTATATACCATATTGCTTTGTTTTATTGTATAATAAAAATAATAAAGTAGGAAGGTTAACTGGATACATGGATAAGGGAGAATACAGGTACATATAATAGTCAGAGGATTAATGGGCTACTATGGCCAGAAGACTTACTAGTTCAGAGTGGGAAGAAAAGAAAATGTGCCTTCTATCTGTCTGTGGCCTCTTCATTGCATCTATCTCTGTAAAAGTAGTACTAATCATGGTATTCAATGCTGATATCCTTCAATGCTTTGTTAATAGGAATTGGACCGTGTGCTGTTTAAACATGCTAAAACTGTGGTTGATCCCAACTTTAGCAAGACTATTCCAGTTCTCCTGAAATGTTGGAGTCATATCTCTGCAATGCAGTGTGACATCTTCCTTTGTGACAACCATAGACGTCAATACTCCCAACCCACAAATTCATTCACTAACAAGCAAGCAAGCCTTTGCTCCAGTTAATGTGTTACTTGTCACGTTTCATAAGGTCTTCTTTGGACCAGTTTGCATGGGTTGCCCTTTCACAAAGACAGCATGGGGGACTTTTGAGTTGGATTCCGGCTATGGTGAGGAAAGAATGGGGCACAGGTAGGATCAAGACTCCTCTGCCTGCTATTTGCATGGGGCAGAGCTCCTGCCAGAATGAAATTGCAGGTGTGGGTCCCCCGTCTGGTTCAGGACTGCCCAGCAAGCAAAGGAATACAGTGTCCACTCCTCCCTTCCCCACTTTTTGGCTACGTAAAAGAAAATCTGCACTCATGGGCAACGCTGTGAATAATGATGTGCAGTTTGGTTCTTGGTGCAAAGTAGTGTGTGCACACACTCTCATGCACATGCACTTATATAAAATATGGGCAGTGGTTGATTTTTTTGTTGTGGGTATATTTTCATAATGCCTCAACTACAGGTACTAATTGCATTTATACTCCTGGTCCCTTTAGGAGCCACTTCATATATTATACCATTTCATTGCTGTGCCTTGATACTATTTTTGTAAATTAACAAGCAAGAAAAAACTATCCAGAGTACATATCTATGCACACTTACATGGAAATAAGACCTGCTGAACTCAGTGGGACTTATTTCTGAGTAGACAAGAGCTGTCCTAAATATTTTCTTTTAGATAATAAAGAGGATTCAGGTTGGTCTTCTTTGTTAAAAATATGTTTCCTGTATTTCCCAACAAATGCATTTGCTAAGCTTGTTGAAATAAAATGAATATTGTTAGGGAATTTGTGTAGGATACTGTGGAACTGTACTGCCCTTATTTTTCATTATTTAGTACATATACCTATTCACAACTTGTTCATAGGATTTTTATTTGTTTCTAGGCAGATGTCATTGTTGCTCCTCCTTACTGGAAACATGGACATGATCCATATACTTTACAATATGGAAGGTGTGGAGAAAAAGGGAAATACATACATTTCACGCCTGACTTTCTAGTAAACAATGGTTCAAGTGAAATCTATGGATCATCTGGTAATTCTAAATGTGTTTGTTTCTGTTAGTATTGTTTGTGTTTTCATACATGCTTTCATCAGAATTAACCATGTCTACAAAGTCCTTAATGATGGAAGGGTATCAGTGGCATGCCTCTTTTTAGCGTTTCAGTTCAGCACAGTGCTATATATTGCATTCTGTATTCCCATGTGATAAATGGTGTAACACTCTGTCTATTTAGATAGAAAAAGGGTCTACAATTTCAGCTGGTTGAATGCTGCATGGTTGGAGTTGGAGGCCTTTCTTCAATCTAAACAAGCAGTGGATTATGCACTAATCCATCTTTAGATAAGATTTAGCATCAAAATACGTAAATACAAATAAAAATGATTGTTGACTTGGGCACCAATAACATCAACTTTGAATTGCTATTCAAATTTCTTACTGAAGTGCATAGTAAATTTTAAAACTGGTCTTGGTAATGCACAGTATGTTGAGGTGCCAGAATATACACAGTGTTTAGCTCTATTACCAAACTCAGCCAGGCAACCATGAGGGCAAATCTGGGTGGACTCCAGACCCCAAACTGAAAGGAGCCTGAGATGAAACTTAGAGTCAGAAACAGTTTTATCCTAGTGCACTTTAGAATAAACAGAGACCAAGGGGAATTAGATTTCCCCAAAGCAGAGTCTTGCCAGAAGTACAGCAAACATACATTTATATACCCCAGTCACAAGCATGAAGTCCAGATACAAACTGGATACGTTCACATACTGTTGATTGTTTCCTTTTGATAGTTTACAGAAGAAGCCTTTATTCTTCCAAGGACTTCCCTTCCCCTATGTCTGCTAACAATCTCCCAAACATTCATACCCACCTCATGGTTTTGTACCTGCTGTAATTCAAACCGGTTCCAGGCCCCATGGGTTCTCCCCGCTTGCTCCTTTTGCCATTCTGCTGACAGGAGTTCAGTCCGGGTTCATCACTCTTTTTCTCTCCCCTCCCTCCTGGACAGGAAATGCAACATGGCTGTGGTCTTTCAGCTATGTGGTCTTTCTCAGGCTAACCTACATTAGGGGCTTTTGGGGTGCTGTTATTGGTAACAGCTTTGACGGGAATTCAAGTTTAGACAGGAAGACAAAATTGTTGTGGTATCTCGGAGAGCTCCAGTATCAGGTCAAGGTCAGGGAATGTCTGGGGAACAGTTGTTAGTCCAGGGCAATGGGGGTGATGGCCAATCCCAACCAGCCTATAGGAACAGGGAAATAGCACAACTGGTGAAGGTGACAGCCAGGGCTGATGAGGGCCCCGGTCTACCAATAACAGGATTGAAGGAGGAATCCGGGGCTGGGCAGGCCTCCCAGCAGGGACTGAGTAGCCAGCCTGGCATAGAAGTCCCTCTCCTGGCAGAAGTGATGCTGGTTGCTAGGAGACAGCCTAGGTGGGAAATGCAGAAAGGGGAAGGATGCAGGACAGTTTCACAGTGCTCTGCCTGCTGGGATGTGCAGGCAAAAGGGGTATAAGAAGTGGGGGACTGAGGGGTGTTACAGATGCCTCAACATTTCACACTGGGTGAACTCAGCGATATGGAACAATCAGCCTGAGGAAAGAAACTCAGGAGCGGCATGCTCACTCGGGAGGAGCGTAGCCTTACCTATACTGAACCCAAATATTGTTTGGTCCTATCTAGACTCTAGGTGGAAAACCATTGTTTCTAGCACCGTATTGCCATTAGTCCCAGGCTGTCCATAAATATTAGTGAGGCTGTAGCAGAGGGAGATGTGATGTGAAGCCACTCTCCTGATGGACTCCCTGCATCGGGCTGCTCCTTTCCCTGAACTTTATCTAGCTGGTTGTTACACCTATTACTATTTAGCTTTAAGAACTGATATCTGAGTTTATTTCTGCCTCTTCTGTCCCCATCCCCCTTTCTCTTATCTGATGTCTTTTGGACATAAAAGTCTGTGGGCGGGGATTGACTTGTCTTACAGATTGTATGGAAGCTACTCTTTTAGCTGAAGAGCAGAATAAAAATGCTTGAAATACTTTGTAATACTAACGCCTTATCTTCAGACAATGGACTAGGAGAAATATAGCTATTATACCAGAAGCATCAACTGCTGGCTTTTTTGTTGTTTTGTCATTTGTTTCTGGTTTGCTTTCTTCTAGCAATGCTTAATCCCAAGTAAATAAGGTTAAGATTATAACTCTGACATGTTTGTTTCTTTTCACCCCCTCCACCCCAAGATACCTAGTTATTGGTTTTGTTTTACAGGTGAGGAACGTTAGGTTGTATCCAATGCTGTCACTTCGCTGACAGAAGCAGCTCCATCAGCAGAAGTGGGAAGGGAGTGATTTCCTCACATGGTGTTCTAAGAAACCCTTCAGAAAACATTTCTGGGCAGAATTCAGGGTCGTAGAAGAAATAAAGAGGAGGGAATTCCTGTCACATTAGCAAATACCTTCTAGTGTAACATTGGATGCTAAGACTGCAATGTTTGACATTCCTGTTTGCTTTTAGGAAGTCCCATTGATTCCAGTGGAATTTACTTCTGAATAATCATGCATAGAAATGAACATTGAGATACAATATAATTAAGGATATACATTGCGCCCATGGTGTTGGGTGTCCTGCCTTCTAGGTGTAAATCATGCATAACCTATAATATACTAGGCACCAAAACTGGAAGGGGAGATGTTTTGAAAAGGATTGTCCTTCCACAGGAACCACTTATCTTTCTCCAAATAAGTTGCAAAAAGCCACTGCTACCTCTGAGCATTAAAAATTAAAAATGCTCAGATACCTTAAAATTGCTCTTCTGTTTTTGGACATATAAGTGCCTTCTAGCCATGCTGTTTCTCTAATATACTTTGAAGGCCCTTAGTAACATTTGCTCCTCGTCTTCTTTGGACAGGGTTCTAGCCCCTGCTCAGCCATGGAGCCAACTGGGTGATGCTGGGCCAGTCACAGACTCTGAGCTCAGCCTACCTCACAGGGTTGTTGCTGGGGGGATAAGACTGAGAGCAGCAGGAGACTGGTGTAAGCTGTTTTGAGTTCTTTACAAGAAAAAAGCCAGGCTATAAATCCAATAAATACATAATAAGTTAAAGAGCTACACCTGAATGTTAATTTCATGTCATTTTTGTGCTTTATACAGGCAGACTTTTTGTCCATGAGTGGGCCCATCTTCAGTGGGGGGTATTTGATGAGTATGACAGTGAAAAGCCTTTCTACTTATCAGGACAAAACCAGGTTAAAGCCACAAGGTAACATTTGTGCACATTTTTTGTGCTTCCTTGCAAATACAAGCTTATTCTCCACACACACACCCCCCACCCCACAAGAATGAAATATTTGCTTTGATCATCTGTACATGACATGTTCAAGTTCTTACATTCATTTCTAGGTGTTCATCTGAACTTACTGGAATTTATGTTTGTGAAAAAGAATCCTGCACCCAAGGCAACTGTGTCATTGACCAGGGGACTGGACTTTTAAAGGAAGGATGTGTTTTTATGCACAACAAGAATCAAAATGTGTCATCTTCCATAATGTACATGCAAAGCTTATCTTCTGTAAGTGGAATGAGAGAGATTGTTTTCAACACTCCCATAATTGCTGCTGCTTTTTGATTTATGAATTGCATCAGCCTTTGTTTCAATATATGAGATTGCAAAGTGGAGTGAATTTGATCCCCATAAAGGGAATAGGCTATTTCTTCTTACCGCTGTCCAGGGAACATGGTAATGCTAATTTGAGAGACTGGGAAGCTGTAGTTTTGATCCACCAATGCATACTGCCTCCTCAAAGAGACTCTCAGAGCACCAGTTAGTGACTGGGGAATACAAATCAATCTCTGAAAGATGGTGGTGTGTGTGTGTTTTTTAAGAAACTCTATTTTCCTGTTGAGTCTACTGAGATTCATTGTATGCTCTGCTCCAGGCTCATCACCTGCTTTTCAGAGATGCTCACAATATGACATGCCATCAGATTACTATGATCAAATTACATCATGAAATAACAGTATAAAATGATAAAATGATGGCTAAACAAGCCAGTCCAGCAACAGATAAAAACTATTTAAAATGGAAGAGAAAGAAGCAGAACAGCACTGATTAAAGAGCTGGGGCAAAAATAAAACAAATAATCTATAAATGGGATTTCTCAGGCAAATTATAAAACCTTGCACAAAATGTCTCCTTGGTGAGGACATTCCATAAATAGGCTGCTACCTCTGAGAAGACCATCTTCCCACTGGGGCTCATCTCCTGTCTGAAGACTGGAGGCATCTGGAGAGGCAAATTGGAGGAAGACCTTAAGATCCAGGCTGCTTGATATGAGCAGATTTATTACTAGGTGTGCACCTTATCAGCAAGATTATTTTCCAGGAATTCAGCCTCATGACCTTTATTCAGAATGAAAGGCTGACTGGGACAAACTATATTTGATGCAATATTAAGTACAACTTTGCATTTAACGCACAGATTTTTATAGCAGATTGTACCAGCTCAGGGTGATTAACAGAATCACAACAGGCAGGGAAGCTTCCATTTTCTAAAGTTAATATGTATATGTCTTTCTCCCACGCAACAGGTAGCAGCTTCAAAAATATGGTCTGCATTTATTGTTGTGTCCCAGTCACAATCTTTGTCTTTTTGCTTACAGTGCAACATATTTGGCCTAGAAAGTAACAAGTGTCACCAAAAGGCATGAGTATTACTAAAAGGCATGTGTTGGTGTTTACTTGATACCTTGAACCTAATGGCCATTATCTATTTGCAGTACTTAAGTTTCTGCAAACACTGATCTGGAAGCCTTTCCCTCTAATATCTGGTGTTTGTGAGATATTTGTAGGGCAAAATTGCACACTACATTAACTGTACAGCATGCAGATTATCCTAACTTTTTAAACCTTCAAGTACATTCATAAGGCCGCATCTGAATCAAGACAAGCACAGCTGAGTGCTAGTGGCTTAAACTTACCACCCAGCCATTTTCTCGCCCTAACCACATCCTGCTTGTGCAGGCACTAAATGTGGGTGGGAGGGAAACTTCACTGGCATCAATGGAGAGCTTCCCCTTCTTTTTAGTCCCCACAAAGGAAAGGGTGTGGCAAATTTAGAGGGAAAAGCATCAAGATGGAAAGGGTTAAACCTGCACATGTGCTGGTCTATATCCTGACTGGGACACTGCATGATTACATGATGGTTAAAAAAGTTAGGGTCTTCTACATGGTATGCATTTAAGGTAGCGTGTGCTTAGTCTATAGTTATTTCCTACTAGGTGGAAAAACATTCTGCAAGTGTTCAAGGGTGCTCTTTATCTTTTCTTTTCTTCTTCATTCTCTGCAGCTGAAGCCAAGATTCTCTAGTTCTATTTATTTGCCATTACTGTTAGGCCTACCGAGCTTTGAGGCTGAGGTGTGTAGCATGTGACCAGTGGGTGAGGCATCTAATGGGCCAGATCCAGAGGTATTTATGCTTAGAATGGTGCTTAGACCTATTGGAATAAATGGAACTTGACTTCAGTTTATAGTGACCGACAGGTGTTCCACTGATTTAGATGGGGCTGCTGTACCCATAAATAAGCCTGTATTTATCCCAGTGTTGGTAATTCTAAAGGAAGCTGTGTTTACTAGCTCAGGGTTCTCCAGATGTGCAGCTGCTGTAGTTTGGAAGGGACAGTCATGGTCTCTGGAGGGAGGGAGCAGGTACCATTTATTCCTGATCTGTGGAACTCCACATTCAAAAGTGATCAAGTACCAATTTTTGCAATAAACATTACAACACTGTGGTGAGTTGCTGTATCTCATTTGATTGTCTCCTGCTTTTAGGTCTTTGAATTCTGTGATGCAAGGAACCATAATACCGAAGCTCCCAGTCCTCAGAACCGCATGTGCAGCTATAGGAGTACATGGGATGTAATCAGGAACTCTGATGACTTTCAATTCCTGCTTCCATTGCGCAGCAACAGCTTCCCTGCACCTCCCACCTTTTCACTGTTACAGGCAACAGACAGAGTGCTCTGTTTAGTCTTAGATTTTTCCATTAGCATGAATAAGGTAAGGTCTGACTCTTCAGTGCAGAAATGGTTATAGAAATCTCTTGTAAAAATGTAAAGGCATTCGCTTTTTGATGCTTAAAGAAAAGATTAATCTCACAGTATGTTATAATGCTATCTAACTGTTTGAAAGATGCCTAATGGTATGGTATCTTCATCCTGCCCTCAGATTATTTCTTGTTTGGATAATCATATGTACTTCCATGTTCTACAGAACTCTTGGTCAAGCAGGGCATTCTGCCTAACCATGCTCCATAGAAACTTGGGGTGATATTACCTTTAATTGTTCCATTAAATGTTTTAAATCTTATACAGAACAATTGGCTCAATCAGATGCGTCAGGCAGTGGAAAGTTATCTACTACAAATTGTGGAAGAGAATTCCCATGTTGGAATTGTCACTTTCAGTGACGTTGGGGAAGTTAAATCTCCAATACATCAGATAATCAGTGCTGAGGTACGGAAGCAGCTTACTTCAGACTTGCCCATTGCTTCCTCTGGTAAAGAAGCAAATGTGTGTGCTGGATTACAGCTGGCCTTGGAGGTGAGAACTGCTTATTTTGGCTTCTTTCGCTGTGTCTCAGGTTGCTGCAGGATCATGCTGGGTATGTCATATGACTTAGCTGACCAGGAAATTGCTGATTGCCTATCTGTGCTTAAGTGTGTGAAAGCATTTGAAAGAGATAAGGACAAAAAACCTCAACATACAGAGGTTGATAAGAGATGCTGCATCCCTTTTTTTTTTTTTTTTTTGAATAAGTTTTATTCTAAACAAACCTAACAGGAAAAAAACCCCTAAAAACAACATCAATCATCAAAAACATCAGACCTGTTGGGTCAGCCCCCTACAATTCTTTTTATGTTTAAACATATTTAAATCTATGCGTAGTCCCGTTTCTCTAGCCAATAATAAAAAGAATCCCAAGTTTGATAGCAGTCTGCATCTTCTTTCTCCTTCAGCGACAAAGTCAATCTGTCCATTTCTGCACAGGCCAAGAAGAGATGCTGCATCCTAAAAGAGACAGGAATGATGATGGTTTCCCGGTGTGGCAGGCAGCAGAAGGGGAGCGCCATGGGGGAATACAGTGGGGAATACAGTACTATACCAACAACAGCCAGATGACTCTTGTACCACCCCTTTGATATTATTTCTAACTTAGTGACACAGTATATATGGGACTGCACTATCTTATGAATCATACCTGTGTATTTGTGTGTGTAGGGAGGAGAGCGGTTGCCCTCACTCCTAGCAGGTGAAGCATGGGCAACAGGCTGGTTAGGCTGCACACTAGCCCAGCCAGGTGGGCTGCTACCACATCTCGTGGTAGTGGGGGCTAGGGCCCTCTGCTTCTAAAGCTTAGCCACGAAACATGAAACAGTAGCATTAACCAGGAGGAAGATCCTGCATGTAGGACTGTGGCATTTTAGAACAGAGCACACAAATAATAGACAAATACATCCTAACCATAAACCTCTAGAGGCGTTCCAACTCATCACATATACAAGGATGACTGACCCTGCATAGGCTAAGGAAATGACCCCTCCCAGATAGCGAGGGAGGCCAGGATGGGGCAGCTGAAACTAGCTGGAGCCAGACTAGACTGGAGCAAGAATATGCCACTAGAACAATAGGTGGAGCAGAGGAAGCGGGGATAGAATGTTTAACCAGCAGTGTAAAAGTTAGGAACCTGCGCTGTCTGAGTGGGTGCTGCACATAACCTACCTTTGCTTGCGTGTATGTAGTCCCTTTCATTCCTGGAATAAAGCTGCCTCCTACTGAAGAGCCGTCTTGACTGGCTTGTTCTTGGTCAGCACACAAGGCAAACTCACCACCTTAGGAGGCTTCCCATATTTGGGTCACAAACTAACTACAAGAATGCATGAGCTTATGAAGAAGAAAAGGAAATAAAAGGCACAGAAACACCAGAACACATTTGAGAGCAATACTTCAAGGGAAAAATAATTAAGCCAGCTAAACCTGTCTGGAAAGTGAAGAGAAACTAAAGAGCCTCTTGATGCGGGTGAAGGAGGAGAGCACAAAAGTTGGCTTGAAACTCAACATTAAGAAAACTAAGATCATGGCATCCGGTCCTCTCACTTCCTGGCAAATAGATGAGGAAGAAATGGAGGTAGTGACAGATTTTATTTTCCTGGGTTCCAAGATCACCGCAGATGGGAATGCAGCCAAGAAATCAGAGAGGTCCACCTGGCACCGTCATTATTTGTTTTTCGGTGCCAGGCGAAGACCTTTTTAGTCAAACGTTATTTTAATTGTTAATATTATTTATTTTATTTTTCGGGCCAGGTCGACTCATATTATATTGTTTTATAATGTGTTTATTTATTATTGTGAGCCGCCCCGAGGCTTTGGCGAATGGGGCGGCATAGAAGCCTTCTAAATAAATAAATAAATAAATTAAAAGACACTTGCTCCTGGGGAGGACAGCTATGGCAAATCTAGACAGCATACTAAAAAGCAGGGACATCACCCTGCCAACAAAAGTGCGTATAGTCAAGGCAATGGTTTTCCCAGTTGCAACGTATTGCTGTGAGAGCTGGACCATAAGGAAGGCTGAGCCCCGAAGGACTGAGGCCTTTGAATTGTGCTGCTGGAGGAGACTCCTGCGAGTCCCTTGGACCGCAAGGCAATCAAACCGGTCAGTCCTAGAGGAGATCAACCCTGACTGCTCTTTAGAAGGCCAGATGCTGAAGATGAAACTCAAATACTTTGGCCACCTAATGAGAAGGAAGGACTCCCTGGAGAAGACCCTAATGCTGGGAACAATAGATGGCAAAAGAAGGAGGGGACGGCAGAGGATGAGGTGGCTAGATGGAGTCACTGAGGCGGTTGGTGTGAGCTTGGGTGGACTCTGGGAGATGGTGGAGGACAGGAAGGCCTGGAGGAGTGTTGTCCATGGGGTCGCGATGGGTCGGACACGACTTCGCGACTAACAACAACAAACCTGTCTGTGCACAGCTAGGCTACCATAGAGGATCAAAGCCAGACAGAAGTACTTGGAATCCAAAGCAAAGGTGAATCAAAGACAATGAGCAACTGGAAGCCTCTTGGTTATATGCCCAATCCCCTGGCACCTCTAAGGTGATCCTGGTTAGTTGACTGGAATAGTTTGCTCAGGCCCCTAAAAGGAGCCAAGGTTTTCCACAGAAATGCAGTTAGGATCACTCAGTCCGGTTACTTAGACCTCATCCTGGTAGCACAGACATCACCAGATGATTTGTGTGTAGGTGACCTACTACTACATGCAGCTTCAGCCTTACAAAATTGGAATATACAGACTGTTCAAATGCCAAAAGAATATGGGGGGGGGGTTACCAATGGTGAGGAGAGTATATTTTATCATTGTGTCACACATGGGCAACAGTACATAATTAAGGAAATCCACGCACAACCTATATGTTCACTTGGCTGACTACTTTATTGTACTATTGTATACATGTCTTTGGATACCACAAAAACTGCAAATGTGTGTATGCACATGGGCAAGTGAGTGGAAGCCAGTGCTTCTTTTGAATGTGGAATAGGTTACTTCTGACAGTACGCTTAGAAAAGTTCCCGTGTATTTTCAGGAAGAACTGACCCCCAGGGCTCTTATTGACTGTTGGGGTGTTAGCCATATTGGGAAAAGATACACTTAGTCATGCGTATCAGTGGTGGGATGGTGGGGGCCATATGCTTCTGTGCCTGATCCTGCCTAATCTTGGAAGTTAAGCAGGATTGGGCGAAATCTGGATGGGTGACTTGAAATGTTGCGAATTCTGCCTAGAGAGCTTCAACTACAGATAGTATAGATATGTAATGTAATTATAATGGGCTTTGTAAAACCCTTACAATTGTAAAACCCTTACAATTGTAAATCTATAAAAGGGGTAGAAGTTTTTATTTGGGATACCTATTTATGAATTACTTTGCTGCCTTAAAGGATCGCCAAGGAAATGTACGACTTAAAAAAACAATATTGACTCAGAAACAATTAAATTCTAAAGCAAGGATAGGCATCTTTAAAATATACAGAGAGCAGAACTAAACTATTTTAAGTACAACAAAAGCAGATCTAAACAATGCACCCTGTATTGCCCAGCTGAAATTAGACTAAGATGGAACCTTATCCCATGTCCCCACTAATCTAATGTCTGGGTGGTGGGACAAGTGACGGGGTCTTTAAGAAGACTGTAAATTACAAGCAATTTCACATGGGCAGAGATGGTCTTTCAGAAATTCTGACACCCAGCCTTTTAGGGCTTTCTACATAAGCACCAGCAGCTGAATTGGGCTCTGAAACAAACTGGGAGCCAGTGTTACATGGTCTAGAAAGCACAGACTGGAAAGCTGCTTATCACATTTTGCATCAGCTGCAGGTTCTCAAAAGTTGCAACAGGCAGCCTTGAATGGCAGACATCACAACTAGCAGTGATTAAGGCATGGATCACTATGGCTAGATTGTGGCTTCTTCAGGAAGGGGCGCAACTGAAGTTTGGCAAAGGCACTCCTGGCCATAGCTAGCACCTGATCCTCCAGGAGCAAAGCTACATCATTTATTCCTTCCTTCCTTTTGGCATTGTTTTCTTTGCCAGAAAAAAAATATGGAAAGTATTTTCAGTGCTGATTTGTTTGCCTGCAGGTAATTAAAAACTATAATGGTGATGCTTCTGGCTCTGAAATGATATTACTGACCAGTGGAGGCAAGGGTTCACTAAGCAAGTGTGCCTCTGATATCTTCAGCACTGGTGTAATAATTCATACTGTTGCCCTGGGGCAATCTGCCTCCAAAGAACTGGAAAAACTGGGAAGAATGACAGGTGAAGTCTTTGTTTTTTGAACTTTTTATTGCACAGGTTGATCCAGGCAATCAAACCGCTGGCCAAAATACATGAGTGAAGAAGCCTCCTAGTTCGGCTCCTGAATGTGTATGCTTTGCCTGCGGAATTGTCCCGCTGTAGAACTGTCAGCTAAGAAGATCTGTGAGACAAGAGCTGGCCAAGATTGTATCTGAGTCCTTGGACAAACATTGCCTTGTGGAAAATGATGGGCTATATCAATGCAGGCAACCTTGGAGGGTCTGGGGTTACGTTCAACCCCCTGGTTAGCCTCTGCCTTCCTACCACCACCCTGCTGCTGAATTCTGTGGAGATAGCGGGTGGGAGGGTGGGGGGGATCTGAACTTTTTACTGCTTTGCAGGTTCTTGCCACTAAAATTATGGGGGTTTTTTCCTTTTGGTACTTTTTGTTCCTTCCCATTGATTTCCATGGGATGAAAAAATGTCTGTGTTAGCCAGGGACTGGGGTAGGCAAGGGACCCATTGCTGGGGTCTCACTGGAGAAATGTGCATGGTCTGGGGCATGGGTGGCAAACACTTATGGCCAAGACCCCAGGACCAGGGTGTCAGTTCAGAGTAGAGTCTTGCAGCAGGTTTAGAGGGCCAGAGGCAAAAGGCATGTTTGTTTAACAGTCCAGAGTCAAAAGTCAGTTAGACGAGAGATCCAAGTAAACAGAGTCCAAGATTGCACAATTCAAGAGCACAGTCCAAAGGTAAAGACAGTCATGTTCTAGAGCAAGGTGAGGTCAGGGAGGATGGGAACAGATACCTGGAAATCAGGACAGACTGGAGACAAGGATGGAAGCAGGCAGGAACAGTGAGGAAACCACCAACAGTCGAATTATGCCCCCTAAGCTTTCCTTTGGTGTAATTGGAGCTTCTGGGCTTGATGTCCTCCCTCTGCTCCTGGAGCTCCCTACCATTTCCTTCTATCTTCACTCCTTCATCCAGCAGATCTGTTGCTTGGGATTGCTCTGTTACAGCATGTAAAAGTCTGGAGACTCTGGATTTTTTTATCAAGCACTGAGAAAAGTTTGCGGTAGTCAGTGAAGTTAACTTGTTGTTCAACTTTTAATACTCCAACTGTGCTCTCTTTTAGGAGGCCTTACTTTTTTTGCCAGTGGCAGACCAGACTCCAACAGCCTAATGGATGTCTTTATGGCCATTGTTGCAGGTCATGGTGACACTAGCCACCAGCCTGTCCAGGTCTGTACAACACAGATCCTCTTCTGTGTATCTTCACGTAGTCCTGCTCTGTGGGTGGATTTTCACATTTTGGTAACCTACTCTTGGTTAATAAGCCACAATAGGTTGGTTTTCTGCAGAACAACCCATGATAAGATGATCGGGCTGACCTTGAGTTAGGGATGTGTGAGGGATCCATGGGGGGGGGGGGGGAAATCTAATGGATTCTCTGGGGTCAGCTCTCTGGATTCTAGCCTGCTTTGCAACAGCCCAGTGTCCAAATTCCTGAAATAAAACCCGGTGACCTCAGACCTTACCTGAGGAACCATAAGATACTGGGGATTCCCCCACCAAGCTCAGACAAATGTGCTTCTCCAACCTCAACAAGGAGGGTAAAGAGCTAGCTCCCCCATTCCCTTCCAGCACAAGGCACTGTCCTGGCTACTCTCCATGCTCGGAAAAGTGACACCCAAGAGGGGGAAAGGTGGACAGGAAGCAGGGGGGAAGTTGGAGGAGGATGTTGCCTGGAGATATTGTCTTGCCAGGCCCTGCAAGCAGGGCTGTCAGCTGCTGGCTTCTGCCACCGACATGCACAACTGTTTCCCTCACCCCTTAGATGGGAAGAGGCAAGTGTGCAGGACACTGTAAGAACATTTCAGGGTCAGCTCTGCTGCTGTCAAATTGCTATCTGTCTTCACTCTCAGTTTAAGTTCACTCATTATGGGGGTTGCAGGGGCAAAGGTTAGATAGGTTTGGTTATAGGAACCAGTTTAAAAGAATGTCACATTTGAAGTTTTAAACTTTTAGTTTTTACATTTTAAAAACATATAATCAGACTTTTAATAATTTGAAATAAGTTAAGACTAAATAAGTTTGCTGAGATATTTGCATGAGTTTCAGTAGGCCCCTGACTAATGTGCTATATCCAAGCCTGTGCAGAGCTGCCTGTTGGTTGAGGAATGTCACCTAGGCACCTTCTTCCAGCATGTTCCAAGATGTACTGTATTTCTATTTACATAATGTAATTATTTTTAAATTTCAGTCCCTTTCTCTCTCTCTGCCTCTCTGAATTAACACGTGCAATTTATATGCATATCTGTCTTCTTTTGGGGTGGTTCATAAATGGCTACATTACTTCAGGGGGGAAGGATGGAAAGGTAAATAAAAAGTACCATCATTCTGATTTTGGACAGATTGAAAGTGCTGTGGAGCGGGTGAATGTCAACAGCCAGGTTAGGAGGACGACGACAATTGACATCACAGTGGGAAAGGACACGTTCTTTGTAGTAACGTGGCAGACAAAGGAACCTGCTATTGCTCTGTGTGACCCGAAAGGAAGAAGCTATACCACTGAAGATTTTAAGATCGATCCCATTTTGCATATTGCTCGTCTACAGATTCCAGAGATAGCAGAGGTAATAGTCCTTTGGCTGTTTCTAGCTGGACCCACCTTTGTAAGGAATGTCTACACCAAGTGTTAAGGAAGCTGAAAGTTAAATTTGTTTTTCAGGTTGGGGATTGGTCATACAGACTCAGTAACACTCACCCTTTCCCTGATGTTTTCGTAATGACTGTGACCTCTCGAAAAGCAAAGTCGGATGTGTCTGCCATCTTTGTGAGAGCCCACACAAATAAAGATGCAAACTTGTACCCCAATCCTGTGATTGTGTATGCACAGGTTAATCAAGGCTTTTCCCCCATTCTTGGTGCAAATGTGGCTGCTGTTATTGAACCAGAAAGTGGAGACCCAGTTATCTTGGAACTTTTGGACAATGGTGCAGGTAACAAGCATAGGTGGGAAATGATGGTGGTTATTTTGCTTTTGTGATGTGCAAGAAGGACAATAAAATCAACATTTTTACTAGCAAGAATGTTTGTACAGGAGCTGTGTTGAAGCTCCTTCTTCCCAAGCACCAAATTCAGGTTTAGAGACTTTCCCAGTGGCTCTGTTCCAGTGGTGGGTGGAGGTGAAGTCAAACGGGTACAGGGCCAAAAATATTAAAAATGCCACTATGTATTAGCTTAAAGCCCTTCCTGCCAGTGATTAAACTGAAGAGATGCGTTCCAGCCTTTTAGAATGGGGTAAAAACTATGAAAGCTGGGAAAGCCACTAGACGATTGGTGTTTAGGGCAAATGGGATGGGCCCAGGGAATGGGCATAGTCTGCTGGGGAAACCAAGGGACCATACTGAGACTCCAGGCAGGCTATATTTGGCCTACAGGGTGAGGTTCATCTCCCTGGTGTTGAGTGTTACAGCCTAAAGCAGTCTGAGCTCAGTCTGGTTTTCAGGAGTAATAGAGACACTTGCTTATCTATAAATTGCTTGTTAAGGCACATTTGAAAGGTACTACAGAACATTCATGTGCACTGCAAATTCCATACTCCCCTGGCTCTTATGCATATAAGCAAACTGCCTAGGTGGGGGCAGAAAAAGAATAAATCACACTTATTAATCAGTTTTACAGTGAAGTCTGCATAATACTCACAAGGAAGAACTGATAAGAAAGTATGAGTCTTGGTGTGCGTGTCAGTAAATTCATGCTGAAAGTAGGCCTGCCAATACACACCCAAGAGCTGCTGAAAACAGTACCTACATGCTTAGTTTCCCGTTCCTGTTCTGCTGGTATAACTTACCTCCTTCCTGCTTGGTGTCATAGAATGGTAGGGTTGAAAGGGCCAAGAAGGCCATCAAGTCCAACTCCCTGTTGGTGCAGGATGCCAGTTACACCCTCCCACTCAGATGCCTCTAGTGTGCAAGAGCACACAGCCTCTCTTGGCAGCTGGTTCCACTGTTGTATTGCCCTTACAGCTAGGAAATTCTTCCTTGTGTCTAGCCTGCACCTGCCGTACTGTACGTTAAGTTCATCATTCCATGTCCTACAATCTGGGATGAGTGAGAACAGGTCTTTTCATTCTTTGTGACAGCCTTTGAGCTACCTATAGAGTGCTGTCATGTCACCTTGTAGTCTTTTTTTCTCAAGGCTGAGCAGACTCAATTCTTTCAGCCTCTAATCATAAGGCTAATTTTCTAGGTCCTGTATCGTCTTTGTGGCTCTCCTCTGAACCCTCTCCAGATTTTCATCTTCCTTTTTAAACCTGGGTGCCCAAAACTGAACACTGTATTATAGGTGTGTTCTGACTAATGTAGAGGGGAATGAGTACTTTTCTGTTTCTGGAAATGACACAGCTGAGCGTTTCTCTTCCTCCTGCCAGCAGCAACCTACAAGCAGAGGAAGGACCTGAATCCCAAAGCCAACCCACTTACTTGGCCCCACAAAAGAAGAGCAAAATAGCCATATAAGCTTGCAATTTTATGTATGCTTACATGGAAAAAGACTAGGGAGTGGAAGATCAAGACTGAAAGTGGGCAACATAGTAAGAGAAAACAGAGGTAGAGGATGGGAAGGGTAGAAACAGCAAGATAAAGCAGTGGAAGACTGAGAAATTGTAAGGCTAAGGTTGGGCAGGAGAGAGAAGTACCAATGTAAAGGAGTACAGGGGAGAGAGAGGGCTAGGCCAGAGTCTAGGAGGAGCAGAAAAAGTCAGGTAGAAGGATGAGTGGGAGAGAAAGAGCTGGCTAGGTTAAAGAAGGAAAAATGGCAACAAAGCAGAGTGTTTGGAGAAACCCAGTGAGGCTACGAGCTGTGGATGGTGAGGGTTGGGATATCCTGTGGAATTCCATGGGATAATGAGCTTCAAGGAAGATAACTCTTCATTCTCATAGCAAATATTGTAATTCTAATTCAGTGGAAAATGTCCCACCTTACCTGCTGCTGAAAGCAAACACACACGCACATGTTTACGCCCAGTGCATGGCTCCTGCTGCCAGTGTGTGTCACGCTTAACAGCAGCTCCCACCTTGTCCATTACAGCCTGATGACGATGTGCCCTACACTTTGGTGGTGTGCTTGTCCTTACAGTGACCTGACTTGCTGAGCGCAAATAGATTCAGATTCCAGTGATCCCATTACAGATATTATAGGTCTGGTAGCATTCATGGTTCAGGATGGTAAAATAAGGTCACTATCATTGTCACTGGCTACTAAGGCTCCAGTACACTCTTTTTATTTCTTCTTTTGTACATTTATATTTATTGTGAATTTCTTCAAAACACAAAATAGGTGTAAGACACTCCCCTCCCCCACTGCCACTGCCCAAATAACACTTAGAGGTATGTAAATAGGCACACTCCTGGAGTTGTACCCTTGTGTAGTCTAATATTTGTATGTTAATGTTCCCTTGCTGCTGCAGGTGCAGATACTGCAAAAGATGATGGAATATATTCTAAATACTTGTTTTCTTTCACAACAAATGGAAGATACAGCTTGAAAGTGCATGTGCAAAGAGACAACGAGACTGTTGGCCTGCACCCTGTAGCATTGTGGAGTCATGCTATGTACATTTCTGGCTACATAACAGATGGTAAGATGCAGAGATGCTGGCCAAGTCCTGCTACTCCGGCTTTGTTGTTGGTTATGCTGTTTGTCACAGGAGAAATTCTGAGTGGATCCTCTCTTCAGTGGGAAGAACTGTTCTGAGTTCTCTTATGCAAGCATCATTAAAGAATACGGAGGAAGAGAATTATTTTGTGCCCAGACACTGGTTCTTTAAGCCAGTGGTTATCATCCTGTGGACACATTACATCATATTATAAACTGTACTTTACTGAAAGCTGAAGTTATAGTTTTTTAAAACCCCAAACTGATCCAGTTCATAAATTCTTTCAGTAAGTTGCCTGATGGTTCATTATCACAAAATATTTTCATGTGAATGCTTCTCCTTTCCCACAACTGTGAATTATAT
Source organism: Varanus komodoensis (assembly GCF_004798865.1). Lineage (NCBI taxonomy): Eukaryota > Metazoa > Chordata > Lepidosauria > Squamata > Varanidae > Varanus > Varanus komodoensis. The sequence continues at coordinate 4,967,684 of NW_025335641.1, forward strand.
CAACATATTTTGAGTTAAATATAATCATGTGTGATTATAAGAATTAAGCAAATATATCACACATGCACACATTTTACTTTGATACAGATAATGCTCCATTTAGTCTAGTACATTAGGGAGGGATGCAAAGATCAGGCCAGAATCCAGCTCTTTTGACTTCTTTCTTATACTCAGTCCTGGCCAGGAAGTGAGGTGAACTGAGATCAAGTCAGCAAATGCTCAGGAACTCCAGTGGTTTCTTTGTGCAACGTATACCAAGCACAACATTCTTTGCACAAAATATGCAAAGTACATAATTCTTTGAGCAAAGTGTGCGTCCTAGTAACCCTGACATATTTCACCCCTCTGCTAATGAGGTTGAATCTGAGGGTTCTCCATTAAAAGCATGGACTTTAACATGGGCCCCTCACACTCAGTCTTTCATTGGTTTTTTAGCCTGCTTGCACAAGCATCCATCAGTCACTGCGAAATAGTTCTGTGGCCAGCATGGCGAGTCCCTGCTCCACCTCTGCTCTTGCTTTTTCATATATTTATATCTTCACATATTAATGTGTTTTAGGTAAAATCCAAATGAATGCACCGAGGCCATTGATGAATAGCAAAGATACACAGACCAGATCAGGGAGCTTCAGCAGAATAGCTTCAGGGGGCACTTTCACAGTATCCGCAGTTCCCAGTCAGCCCTACACTGATGTGTTCCCACCGTGCAAAATCATTGATCTTGATGCCAGGGCAGAAGCTGATAAAGTTGTTTTAACCTGGACAGCACCTGGGGATGACTATGACCAGGGACAAGGTAGGCCCCGTATTTGCTTCTTTTCTGCTCGTCATCCTTGAAAAATATTTTAACCTGCATTCATAAAACCCACCGTCAGAAGCCTTGCAATGATTGATGATTGTCACTAGATATATGCCCTCCCGCCCCTTGAGATCAGCAACAGATGCCCTTCTCCGGGAAAATTCTGTGAATTGTATTAGGAGGGTGGCTACTCGGAGGAGGGCCTTCTCTGCGGTGGCGCCCCACCTATGGAATGCGCTCCCCAAAGAGGTCCGCCTTGCGCTGTCGTTATTTGTTTTTCGGCGCCAGGCTAAGACCTTTTTATTTAAAACTTATTTTAAGTGTTAATTTATTGGCTATTTGTAGGATTTAAAAAATGTTAAGCCGAGATGCACCGGGTTTTAATATTTTTATTGTATAACTTTGTTTTTGTTGTAAGCCGCCCCGAGGCTTTGTTGCGATGGGGGTGGCATAAAAATGTTTTAAATAAATAAACAGATGCTTTGGGTATATGAATAAATATGCTTCTGAATTCTAAATAGAATTCTACTTCAAAATGATTGTATAGAATAATTTTTATTTTTTTTTAAATTTAACCTTTTTATTTAACTGTCATTTTAAGAATTAGGGATTTTAGATGTTTAAGTTATCAGTCTCATTTTTATTTATTTTATTTATTTTCTTATGAATGTGATTTATTCATTTTTTGCTATTTATTATTTTAACACTATTATCGATCGTATTTTTATTATTGCTGTTGATTTTAAGCTTTGTAAGCCATCTTGAGACGTTTATCATGAAGGGCAGGATAAAAATATTTTAAATAAATATAAATAAAAACTGTATATCTCAGCCAGTCCTTTCCAGACTTGGACTCCAGTGACCTGATCTGACTAATAACAATCAAATCCTTACTGCCTCTTCTGAAATGTTAAGCAAAACCAAGAAGGTCCATGGTCCATACTGAGGCCAGGAGTAATTCGTCCTCTCTCTGCTTCAGTGCTTTGCCCCAGTCCAGCTATCCTCTTCCTTGTGCATTTCTTACCCTGAGTTTGTGGATCAGTTGTTTTGCATGCCTTTTCTATACAAACAAGACCCAGAGCCTTATTTTTAAATAAGTGCAGAAACCACTGGACTCTGCTGCTGCCCATGGATAATTGAGGAATCTGGCTTGCTTTTCCTAGAGTGGGTCTGTCCCTTCATGCTCAAGGAATTGTGCATGCAGAAATTGAAATAACAGTGCTAGTAGCCAGTTTCATCCCAGACTAAGTAGTCACAACTTAACACAGAGGGAGGCATTTTATCTCCTGCCTTATTTATTCCTGTGTTAAGGTAAAGATCTGGTTTTTAAGGATACAGTCCTTTTGACTGCACCCCGAGTGCTCCTAATCCCCTGAACTTGGAGGGCTGTAAGCATCCAGCGCAGAGTGGGAGGAGTGGCATTTTCTAGCTGAGTTGCTTCAGGAGGCTGGAGAGCTATCAGGATATATTGTGTCCTGGCAGTCATGGTCTCCCTCTCTCCTTGCCCCCGAGGATGCCCCATTCGCTCATTCTCTGAGTTCAGTTTACCAGCCTCAGTAAGGCAGCTGGCATGGTTCTTTCTGTGCTGGCTGTGAAAGGAGGAGTGAGACATTAGAGTATGCATTTCCAGTTCCAAGGTCAGAAGTCTGAGAATCTGAGTTATCCTGTGTTCCAGCCACAGTCCCAAGGATGTATCGAGGCCATAGGATCACTCTCAAAGAGTATTAAATTCAAAGAAATAGGCAGCTTAGTAGCAAATACCTACTGCAAAATGCAGGTGCAAATGCATCATAAAAGGTAGAACTACTATGCACTGTCTGTTTCTGTCTTTCTTTGAGCTGAATCCATTGCTTCTGATGGGTTCTAAGAAAGATTTCTTGTTTGCTACCACTGTCACCTTAGTTGACCAAGCCTGTGATTTTCTTGGCACTGTAAGTAGGTGCACTGAAGCATTTGGAGCCCTTACTTATGCCAGGTTATTCAGAAATTGTTTATTCTGGTAGTATTTCATTTCAGAGCAACTGTCTTTGAATGCCTCAGCCTGATGGCTGTCATAAGGAAACAGCAACAATTGCTTCTTCACTTTAAGCAGCCAGTCAATAGCCTGTCACAATTGTTGGGTTCATTTTTCAGCCTCAAGTTATGAGATAAGAACAAGTGCAAGTCCTCTGGAACTGAGAGACCATTTTGAAAAAGCTGCGTCCATTAATACCTCCACCCTGACACCACAGTGGGCTTTCTCCAAGGAAATATTTGTGTTTAAACCAGAAGCTTTGGCAAACATCACTCTCCTGTATATAGCTGTTCGCGCAGCTGATAAAGCCTTTCTGTACTCCGACGTCTCCAACATAGCACAGGTGGTTATTCTACCCCAGAAGAATAGTCATGCTGCTCCTGTTAAATATAGTGCTTCAGCAATAGCTTTGACAATATGTGGGCTATTGTTGCTGGTTGCATCTTGCCTTGTTTTAAGCACAGGCCTATGGACTTTAAAGAAAAGGAAGAGAATGACCATTGATGAGGATGTGCTATGACAGCTTTATCATTTACTGTTTAGGCCTTTTTATGTTTGTAAGTGGGAATAAATATAGAGATATGTATTTCTTAATTGTGGAGGAAGAAAGGGATATGTGTGCATTGTTACCTTCTTTCACATAAGGTAGAAGGCACAGCTAGGCAGGTTTGTTGTTTGTTGAGTAGCAAATAGTATGAATGCAAATCCAGAACTACCCATTGTGAGGCTGATGAATGCATTCTCCACCCGTTATCCTTAATTGGACTGTGAATAGAGTGTCTGTGGGAATTTTACTCGAGAGAGAAGCAGATTTTTAATCTCTCAAAACTGAAAGAAAATACCTTGTTCACTTTTGGGAGAATATGGGATATGGGGTGCAGGGGAGAATGTTTTTCCATTAACATTCACAAAGTCCTGGTATTGCTTCCCTAACAGAAATTTTTAGGAAGCCTGTCCACATTGGCAAAAATTCCCACACATCAGGCTCTGGGTATGTGCTCACTTTATGCATGCATGTGTACCTGCACTGTAAAGTTATATTCCGCTGAAAAACAGAGCTCCGGACCTTTCCTGCTGAAGGCCTGGATTCCATTTCAGAGAAGCAGGAGCAGCTCCCTTCTGTACCCCCTGCCTTGCCTTTGCCCCTACCCACTCTGCTGGGGAAAAGTCTTATTTCTGATCAGCCACATTTCTCTTCTGAACTGCTGAGGGGGAAAGGCATTCAGCTACAATCAGTGTTCCTCCATAGGAAAGAGACAAGAGAAGATGCCTGGCTGCATGCAGGACACCTTGGAGTTTGCACAGGAGGTTCCCCTTTTGTATTGGAGGTTCCTCTTCCCTGTGGAAAAGGCTGTTGTGATGTATGACTTGAATGTGAGGAAAGGGCACAGATCAGCTGCATTCAGTCAAAGCCTTTCAGTTTGGGTGAGCACAGGGCCTTGTCTCCCTCAGTAACAGGCCAGTATTCTCAACTTGAATCTGTAAACGCACTTCTAATGAATGCACAACTGAAATGCACAGAAGAATACAAAGCATGTTTTTATAAGGAAGAAAGTAAGATTACTAGAGCAAATACAGGAAATATTACATAGTAACACCACAGTGAGCTGCAGACATGAATCTGTGTATATGCTCATGCAGAGCAAACAGCAGTTTCCCAAGATTGATCAGTTATATGAAACTTCCCCAAGGACGATCTTTTCTATAAAGGAAAACAAACCTGTATTAAAGTCTCATTTAAATGCCAAAGCATGGGACAACTAATACTTCTTAATATCTGCAACCTGAAGTTTTTGCAGCAGTATTTTTTCTTTTTCCTCTTTCCCCTGTAACTTGGAATTATAATATCAATCTATATGTTATTGTTGTTCGCCGACAACAACAATATTGGGCTGTTGGGCTATTCAGTGACCTATAAATTTAAAAATAAACTTAAGCAGCTTAGAAAGTTGCTTAAAAGTTGTTAAATCTCTTGAAAGAGCAAAGTACTTCTGCTGGACACTTTGGAGACTCATACTGTAGTAAAACTTCTATGCTGTAAAAAATTTAGAGTTATTGTGAAGGAGAAGATGACTCCGTTTTGAGTTGCTGACCTTGGGAAAATAGCCAATAGCTGAGTTCACACAACATAGCAAGCCAGGGTTGAGCAGTGGCCTCTTTTAGGGTAGAAGGGGTAACATGGATAATTCTTTATTGGAGCATTCTTTAATATGTGCAGTTCCACAAGAAATTAAGGTTGGTGCACACGCAAAATTGCTACTTGTGACCTATGTGGAAATCAGGCACAAAATACTGCAGTGCTTCCATGTTCTTTTAATATACAGAGTGGAGCTCGCAATGAGTTTTTTTCCTCAAACAATGAGCTTTTTACATCTGTCTTGGGTGAGAGGTGTAACATTTCTCAAAATTTTGAAGGCATGAAACAAACTTGTAGGAGGCAGTTCTATTTCCCCTCAAGAAAGTAAGAAACATTTTGTCACAACAGGAACATAAAATATATTAAGGACAGTGTGGTTGACTGATAACATTGTCATTAAAATTTAAAACATTTTAAAACAAACTCAGTTAATTTGCAGTGACTGTCAAAATAAGCTATAGTTTCTATTTTAATAGCTCAAACATTATGTACCAATAAAGCCATACACTAATACCTTGAGCGAGCGTCACCAACTAGTCCCTGAAACATCTGAAACATCCTAGAAGCCAAAAGATGCAGGAAGCACTGGAAACAGAGGGAGGCTGATGTGCAGCATCTGTGCCTCTTTGTGAGAAATAACCGCTAGGAGAAGCAAAGGTTTTTAGTTCGTATTTATTAGAGTTATATCTTGCCTCTTATAACAAACTCAAAGAGGCTTAAATACTTCTCCTCTTGCTCTCAATCTTATCCCCACCACAGCAACCTGTGAAGTTTGGGCTGAGAGTCTGTGCTTGGCCCAGTTGGCTGTGAATGGGGACTAGAACCCAGATTGCCTGAGTCCCAGTCCCATGCTCTTATCCACTACACCACAATGGCTTAAGCAAGAGATACAAGCACAGGGACTTTCTCTTTATTTCCTACTTTCTTTCCTCTCTACCCTTCCTCATCTTTATTATGCCATAACCCCACCCACAATCTTTGGTGCCTCCATCTCTTACTGCTGTCTCCCTTTCTACTCCTTTATCCCAGATCCCCTCTTTTTCTTTCTTCCATGCATTATTTGTCCCCACATCTTCTTAGGGTTAAAGAGACAGGGTTAGCCACACAGACAGATTTGGCTTTTGGGGAGGAATAGAAAGGAAATAAAAAAATGAAATAATCATCACCATCCAGTCCACCACTCTGCCAAAGAAGCAAAAGTTGGGAATCCATTTTCACCATGTTTGTTTGTGTGAGGGAAGAACTAGAACTCTTTGTTGGGAGCTAAAAAGAAGTATGTGGGAGTGACTTACAAAATACAGAATGAATTACAAGATTAAAAATACAGCTGAGTCAAAACTGTGGGTTGTTTTTGTTTTTTTTAATAAACAAGGTCTCGTTTCATCTCGTCTTTCCGAATAGCTTTAAAGGGGGAGTGGAGAAATTCAGGCAGGAGGCTATCAGTGTCTACTCGTCTTCCAGGATATGTACTACCACCTTTACCAGAGGCAGTGTACCTGCACACGGCTGGTGCTGAGGAGCTGGGGCAGGTGATGGGGCTTGGACTCATCCTGCTTAGGAGATCCCGCACCCTGCTGGTCAGCCACCCTGGGCACACAACAGACCATTGGTCTGATCCAGCATGGCTTTTCTTGTGTTCTTATATTCTATTTATGGGCTTGCTGAAACTAGCCCAGCCTTCTGTAATGTGATGATCCCCAGATATTTTGGACCAGAACTCCCATTATGATAATTGCCCATGCTGACAGGCTGATGGGAGATACACTTAAAAAGATCCACGTGGTGGAGGTGGGGAGATGCCAGGTTGATCAAACCCATCCCGGTTAAAGCCAAGGACTATTCACAAATGGGCTTGACAAGAAGTGTTTGTCCTCTGGTTTTCATGTCACAGTGCATGATCCAACCCATTCTAGCGGCCATTTCTATTTGTGGACATGCCCCAAAATCCACTGTGGAAGCAACCATGTGGATGTAAGCATTCCAATGGCCATCCTGAAACATACTCCAATAGCCATTTGGAAGAAGCCAAAGTATTGGTCATCTTCTATCATTCTCCTTTGGTTATCCTTCTGATGCCATCACAGCTTGGTTGGCCCTGAATGTTACACTGAAGCAAGAATGTTAAAGTCCAACAGGGGAGTGTTTCCTCGTTCGTGACAGGTAATTACAACGCAATTGTGTTCTGAGCACTAAAGATGGGGTGATTGCTTCAAGGAAATAAAAGATAGGAGAGGATTGCTGGTGTCCTTTGAACATTCTGGTTTGATCAGTACTTACAGGCTTTCAAATGGCACTAATCACATCTCTGGCTTGGTTTCTTACATTTGTTTTCTCAGTTTACTGGCACTGCGGTCTGAATCATACTCTGTGACTACACTAGGGATGTCCCTGTGCTGCCCTTCCGTAATGTGTAAGGAGAGCCATCCCATCTTGGGGATGACAGTATGTCCTGCAGTCCCCCGACAGTGCCAGCAGGAGCCAATGTTGTGGAATGAACGTGGGGTAGCAACAATACTGTGAAAAGTGTTACTATAAAGTCCCACTATATGAGTGGAGAGGGAGTTCCCCAGTTTGCCTTGTAACAAACCTTTCACTTCTCTGAGCACCACCACACTTTCTGATTTGTAGGCATGCTGAGGTCTGCTGCCACCCCCTTCAGCTTTTGCCATCATCTCTGTGTTTAGCTGTAATCCACAAAGGAGTAGAATGGAAATGAAACTTTTCCCACAATAGCATATTGTTCCCTACTGCAATGTAAAGAAGTTTGTGAGATGATCTGGGCTTAAATGTTCAACTGAGATCCAGATGCTTTACAAAAGATTTGCTTCGAAAGGAGATGAAAGCTCCTAGAACAAGTTTGCTGAGAGCCATCAATACCACTGCCTGGATTTTTGGATTCTGCTTGAGGGTGTGGCTATGGGAGCTTTTGTGATGGACTTTTGCAGTGATTTTTTTGTAAGAAAAACGGTGCTGAAACTCATGAAATTATTTACCTTTCACACGTAGTCAATCACTGCACACATACCCACACACATCAGTTGCGTAACGAAACATAACAGTTGCTGCCCGCAGTGAGCACTCAGCGCACGAACACACAACTAATCACAAGCTGAGCAGCGCCACAAGCCGAGCAGCACCATCACAACCAGCACGGACGAAGTACGCATGCATCGGACTTGGCACACAAGCAGCCCACATGCACCGTTCTAATGATTTTGCTGCCGACCTGCTATGCTCAACAGGGTGATTCAAATCCGTGTGGACCAAACATCAAATTTTCAAAAGTTACTTTTAAAACTTGGAAAATCTGTTGAAAAAAGGTGCCGGAACTCTGTTCTGGTGCATTCTATGACAAAAAAAGCACTGGACTTTTGTGCTTCAGAATTGAATGCTGCACCATTGTGCTCGTGTGATTCCTAAGAACCAAACTTGTGGGCTGTTCTGCCAGTGCAGAAGTCTATCAGTGCACCAAACATCTTGTGGGTCGTGAGGTGTGGCTGAGAATGGCATGCCAAGTAGGACTTTGGGTGGATTGGTGCTGATTATTAATAAAATATTATAATTTATTATTTATTAGATGTAGATCCTTCCTTTTTCATGCAAAATGATCCACACTAGCCTTTCCGTCTGATACAGAAGGATAGAGTGGCATGGAAAAGACACCCTTCAAAGTGACATCTTTAAGAAGTAATGACCAAGGAGAAAATGGTTTGGTATCTTCTGAAATATTTCCTAATATAGTACTAGCAGAAATGACCCTTAGTGTAAATCACAAGAAATTAAAGCATTGAGAAAATGGCCAAGAGAAATATGCTGAGAGACTTAATTTGTGTGGGTGGGAGGCAGAACAAAGGAACACAATGGAAAGTTTTGTCCTAAGGAGCTTCAGGAAGTTTTCTGTATGTTAGGAGCAGCCTGGAACATTTCTACACAAGGCACTTAGTATGAGATTGTGATTCCTTCTGCCTCCTTACAAACATTAGTTTTTCTTCTTTTTTTTAAGAGTGGGAAAATGGAATATTACTTCTGAAGTCAGAAGAAATTATCTTTTCCTACCCATGTAACTGTGATGTTCTGCTAAACACATTGCCATCTAGAGATTATGCTGCAAAAAGGACAGAAAAAGCTGTTCTGTAGCAAAACCAAAGTAGGTGCAGCACTCAGCAGTCTTGTGTAGAAAAACTGTTGGTTTTCTTTATGCAATGAAAATACATTGTTGAACAGACTTTGAGAATAGCACCCTCATCGCCTCAACAGTCCATTTCATTTTCTAAGCCTCTTCTTCTTATACTCCTTGAATTGCTTCTATAGGAGCAGGAAGGCGCCTCTTCTTCCTCAGACTCATGCTAATAACGTGATGGGTGCTTGATTGTTCCTGATGACCTTTGCTATTTGCTGTCTGCTCCATGTTCATGCCTGTTTTCTATGGGTAAAGGGCATCTTCACTGTCTGTGCTGGCTGACTGCTATGGACGGGGTAATTTCTAGGTGTCTGGTGCTTCCTTCTTTTACCTCCAGTGGACCTATTCTGCTTGCTCAGGGAGCCACACCTTGCGCAGTCTTGTTGGCTAATCTCTGCAAGGGAAGTCACTTCAGTTTATGCATGGCCTTTGCCTGGTGAGAAATCCTCCATCCATCCATCCATCTGTCCATCCATCCACTCATTCTTACTCTTAACAAATGCCTGTAATGTAGTTGTGATAAAAGCAGAACAAGGAAATGCAAGCTTGATTCAGCTATGACATTCTTGAAAAATTGCCTCAGGTGGTTAACATATAACCAAACAAAATATTGCCACTAACAAAGAGTTGAATTTCCGTGATGGAACAAAGTCCTGTGATAAACATGCAGGAGTTTTCTCTGTGTGAATGCATATATAAGCACATGTATAAATAACCCTTC
>NW_025335641.1:4977634-4993778 GCF_004798865.1 Varanus komodoensis
TCCAAACTGGACTCCAGGGGCTCTGCTCCGAGCCCTGTGATCACAAGCGGCTCAACAGGTGGGGCTGAGGTGCATAGGCATTTCGGGGCGACATCCAAGCTGTGCACCGACCCCGGGGGGGGAGTTCTGGAGGATCCCCCTCCCTCTGGGTGCACATGTGCATTTTTAAAGTGATGCCTGTGGGGAGGAGTCACCCCCCCATCTCTGGGGCAACTGCACTCCAGGATGCAGCTCCATCTGACACAAAAAGGAAAGCAGGGAATACAGAAAGAAAGGATGGAAGGGACAAACTTTTTTTTTTTAAAAACGGGTTGATTCAAGGAGTTTTTGCAGATGAGTCTCTCCAAACCATGGCTGCCTCAGATGGGCAAGGAATGCCTGTAACGACATGCTTGACCTTTCACAGCTCTCCCACCTGTTGATTTGGATGCACAGAGCACCCTTCAAACACACTCAAGCACTGCATGGGGAAAGGAGGGCCAGGGTCGTTGCCTGAAGAGGAGGCTGCACTGAGTCTGGCAGGGTGAGGGCAGGGCGTCCCTGAGCTCCTTCCAGGGGAGGAAGCAAAGGCAGCAAAGGCAGTAGGCCCCAAACTCCACCCTGCATGCCCCCCCCCCACACCCCAAGAAGATACGGGTTTGCAATTCCTGGCCAACCCCTCTGCCTCTTCCTCCATTTGTCTTTAGGATCCTCCATTGTGTTCACATAACACTGTAGAACAGGTCCTTGGTGCCCGAGTAAAGCAACCCCTCCAAGCATGTGTGCATATCCCTTTCAGGGCACTCCCTGCTCTTCTCTGCCCTGCCCTTCCCTGGTTCCTCAGCACTGAAGCCCAACACTCGCCTCCCCCGTTGCACATCTGCTGGGTCTGTGAGACAGAAAGTGGCAGCTGTGAAGAAGTCGAGATAGGCAGACGGTTTGGGCAAGAGTGGAAGTGAGTGCAGTGTCTCCTTAAGGTCATACCTGACACTCTCTCATATGTGCACTGGAAGCAGCAGGTCCTAGCCTGGCCTGGGACTGGGAACACAACATTCATTTCCATCTTCCCGCTTGGTGACAAGTGCCCAGTCTCCGGCCAGTTTCCCAGGACAATGTGCTGGGTATACCTCTCAGAACTGTCAGAGGGTCTGGAAGACTGGCTGCCTTTCCATGAGTCTGCCAGGCAAATCAGAGATCCGGAGGGGGTCAGGATCTTGCCTGATGGAGACAGAAGACGGGAGCCTCTTCTTGCAGAGTCCTGGCTGCAAAGTGCCTTGCCACCTGCCTCTGAAACAGCGCTGAGCCTCTCCCACCCTTTCGCGGCCCAGACCGTTCTGGCTCCTTTGAGCAACACCTTCTCGATTCCGTGTGCCCCACTCTGCACACTGCAGCAGTGATGGAGGTGCAGCTTGGCCCAAGGGACCTGGCTGATCACTTCCTCCCAAGGGGACCTGTCTGCTTCTGAAGGCCAGCAGAGTCCCCTCCTAGGTTCCAGTGAATTCAGATGGGACCCATACAAGAACAGGGGCTGACCATGTCATCTCATGACCTTCAAAGCAGGTTGACTGTGGCGCTAAGCAGTTTTGTGTAGGAAACCTCAAAATTTGATCACCCACTTTCCTACTTAAAAAAACCTGCCTGTTGTGTATGAGTTGAAAATAAATATTGGTTTATTAAGTGCATTCTTGTACCACTCTTCAGTGCAAAGACTCCTGGAGCAGATCCCAAAATTCAGTCATTGATGCAGACCCTGTCATGAGGCTGAGAATGCAAAAGGATGTATGCCCCAAAGGAAGGGATGGGGTGGGGGAGAAGAAGAGGAAGAGGAAGAAAGCATTGGGAGGGAAGGCAGTATTCCTGTTCTGCAAGAAGGCAAGCTCAGCTTGGCATTGCATCTCTTGTCCTCCTGAGCTGGCAAGGGGCTTGCTGGAAGCACAGGCATCTCATTTCTCTTCGTTTCTCATCCTTTAGGTCAGGCTGAGCATGTTTTTTCTCCTTCCTTCTCAGGCAAGATGTTTCCTCAGCCGCCCCTCTGAAGGACCCCCAGCCATGTCCTGAGCCCACTTCCACCTCCTTGGGTCAGGCTGAGAGATGATTCAGGTTTAGGTGGTGAATTCCATAATCTCTAAATGTGGTCAGGCAACAGACTTGACCCACCCAGCCCTGCCCCAGGCATTGCCCTCTCTGTAACATAAAGCTGCTGAAGAGGAAGATCACAATAGAAGAAAACGCAAAACCTTTTCCTCTGTGGCTCAGCGCCACACTCCTCACTCTTGCACTTTCTGCCCTGCAATGGCAAATCAGAGATGTGTCAAGATGTCACTGATCAGACAGGAGCGTGCCAGGAGCAGGGGATGGGGGGAGTCTTGTTGGTTGGGGGGGGGGGGGGGGGGTTCCTGACGGTTTCTTGATTGTTTGGACTGCCTGGTGGCACAGCTAAAGTGACACACAACTCCCAGGGTGCATAAACTTTGTGTTCGTATATTGCATACTTGACATCTTCTCACTCTCAACATGGAGGGTCCATTACATTCTACGACCTGCTTTTTCTCTTCCAAGTGCCATTCCTCTTCCATTTGCATCCACTTCCCCTGTGAAGCAAAGAGGAGGAATAGTTGGTTGTAAGGGGAATGGAGAACAACTTGTCTCACGGCCACCTAGACGGACTTCATCTCTCTAAGGAAAAGCCACTGAGGAACGTGCTGTCTCTCCTTGATGCCAGTGCACAAGAATTCCAACAATGATTTGTGCTGTTGTGGCCTGTTCTGTCACGTGCTTCCTGCACCCTCCACAAAGATAGTAGACTTGAAGCAAACTTACATCCAATGCTTTCAGTGCTGCAGAGATGGCCCTGAAGAGCATCTCAGAGGGTGCAAATCCTTGCTGAGCCTGTGGTGAGAAGGTGCAACAGTACAATCAATGGAAAGCTGTTCTCCGGTTCTCGTGCTTACAAGACACAAAAGCATCTTGCTTGACTCTGTCCTTTGTTTACTTCAGCTCAGGGTGGGGAAAAAGATCTGGAATGTGAGCCACATTCCCTGCAAGGCCATGCAATGGAGGTACCCAAGTGCTAACTCAATGTCCTCCCACTGCTGTCGGGATGGGATCCTGGGGCAGGTGGAAACGAAAGCCTCTTCCAGTGTGAGAACAGCACTTCCCAGGATTTTAAGGGGTTTCCATGTTGTGTTGTGCACCAACTGAGGGAGGTTGGTGTTCCCCTGTTCCCCTCATCACAGTCAATTCTGCATAAATTACATTGGTTGCCACTTGAAAGCCCAGTCCCAGTTGAAATTGCTTCTTTGAATATAGGTTGCCCTTAATGGCATGGGACTAGCTACTTAAAGGACATCGTTTCCCAATAAACCTCTATCCACCTGTTGAGATCTGGGAATGAGATCCTTCTAAAAGCGACATCCATAAAGGAAATGAAAGGCATGACAATTGGAAATAGGGGCTACTCAGTGGTAGCCCCAACCTTGGGAATGAACTTCCTAAGGAGGCCTGCCTTGCACCATCACCACATTTGTTTCAGTGCAAGGCAAATCTGTCCTCTTTTGAAGATCTTTCACGTCTTGATTTTAACACACTGTGCCAGCAGATTTCCCCTTCCCCCTGTACTTGTAATTGACTTGTTTCATTAACTCATTAATTTAATTGATGAACTGTAATTAATGTATTTTAATGTATCTAGGCACTGAGAGAGCTTTGTTGCCCTGTCAGTGGCATATTAAGGTGAAAACAAAAAAACTAAATGAATAGGCAACTTCCCACTTTCCCCATGGAGGTTCCTTCCACTCCAGCATTTTTGGCTTGTGGGCTGCCATGGAGGGCTGAGCCTGCTCTGAAAGAAGAAATGAGTCTGATCCAACTGCCTGAAGAGAATGTAGCTTTTCAGGGAAAGCTCTCAGCTCCTTGACCAGGGAGAGGAGGACTCATGCACCTCTCCACCCACTCATCCTGCATGTTTATATATTTCCATAAGTGCACCTGGTGAGATGGTGGGGCAGCACTAGGTGCTGAAAGGTCCTCCTTCCTGAGCAGGGAGCCTGCTAATTCAAGCCACCGGGCCAAGCAACACAGGAGGAGCACAAAACACACAAAGACAGGGAAACAGACTTACCTGTGTTAAGAGTTGCACAGATGCAGTCTCCACTGATGTAGCTGGCGAAGATGTAGGTGACACCAATGCCTCAGATTCCTGTAATCAGATCCATGTGTACACTTTGTGGGTAACATGCGCAACTGACAACTTCCCACTCTCACCAAGGATGTTCCCTTACATTCCTGCCAATTTGGTTGGCGGGCTAGTCTGAGAGAAATGAGCCTGATCGGATTGGTCAAAATGTCTAACACCTTTCAAGGAAACCTCTCAGCTTGTTCTTAATGTCCTTGACCAGGGGAGGAGAGGACCCACCCACCCACCCACCATGCATTCTGCAGCTCCTGCAGGAATATATTTCACCATCGCCCCACCCTGCAAGGCACTGAGGCAGCCTTTGGACTGGGACTGATCCCTCTTCCCAGTGCAACACACACGTCTATGCTAACTGCTTCAAGGATTATATTGGAATATGGAAAACAAATGCTCCCCAAACACCCCACCCTCTTGACCACCACACCACCCAAGACAGGATGGACAAGCCCTGACCTCCTCTTTCTCCTCCAGCTGCATCCACTTGTTTGTAAAGCAAAGAGGAGGAATACTTGGTTCCAAGGGGGATGGAGAACACCATATTTCCAGGACCTCTGACAGATTTCCCCCTGCCCTGGGGCAGATACCAAGGAAATGCCCTAGGGAAAGCAAAGTCTCCCTGGCTGTGGCTGGCACAGGAATGTCACCAGGCGTGGTTCTGAGCCCTGTTCTAGTTCCCTGCACCCTCCAGGAAGATGCTGTATTTGAATCAGACTTACACTCAAGGCTTCCATGGCTGCCAAGATGTGGCTGGACAGCGTCCTTGTTGATGCCCGTCGCAGCTGTACCTGTGACAAAAGGGCCTGAGGATACAGTCAGTGGAAAGCTTTGTGTCATATGCCAGCCAAGGGAGGTTTCAGCAGGACAGTCCCCAGTATTTAACGCATGTCCCTGCAACATCAATCTTTGGCTGCAAAGCTGTGGGGCTTCGCAGTGGGAGGCGCATGCAAGAGAAAAAGCCCTGCGCCCAGGCAAGGGGTGAACCCAGCCCCACTTGGAGCACCCCTGCTCTGCGGAAACCAGGCCCAGACATGACAGAGGTGCTAGCAGGAGCGAGGGAGGCGGGGAGGACAGGCAGAAAGAGTTCAACCTGAGTATTGATGCATTTCCTTGAGTTGTCATTCCTCCAAGCCTAGACTGCAACTGTTTATTTCTTGATGGGGTTCTACTTGGCCTGCAGCAATAGCCCAGGAGGAAGCAGTAACATCACTGCTGTGAGTCTGAATGATGCCATGCTGAAGCTGAAGGACGCAGGCCAGCACATGGATATAGAACAGGAGACTGCTGTGCATTTTACTTAGTGTGGGGATGTATTTTAAACTGCATACTCCATGTTTGTGTGTGTGTTTGAGTGTGCACACACCATCATCCTGCTGCATGCTGGGACTTTTTCAGGAATGGGGACATCTCAATGAATTTTCTACTCATACCCTCCCACTGCTTTCCCACTGCATCTTGTATCTTTTTCTCCACCACAGACAATCCATTAGGTAAGAAAATACCAAATACTGGTGAGCGCATGCTCAAAGGGCCGTCTCCAAGTTGCTCCTGTCTTGCGTGGGGACCCCAAGGAAAAGAGCCATCCTTTCTGATGCGGCAAGTGCATGATCCCGTCTGCAAGGGCTGTGCAGCAGAGCCTGTGCCTGCTGCGGATCCTTTTGAGCATGTGCCCGTTCAGTCTTTCATTTCACATGATGGACATTCCTCCTCTGAGATATCACTAAAAAGCAGCTCCAGGTTTCCTGGATTTCATATTGGCTGCCTCTGTTCTTCCCTCTCCACCTTGCTGCCCTTTACAGCATTCAGAGACTTACCGGCAAGCGTTCTTCTTTCTCTGCCTTCAACTGCAGACGCAGACATCTGGCGGCGTTGTTGGTGTCACCCAGCGCCTGCAATGGAGAGGTTCAGTACCCAGTCAGCAGTGGACAGGTCACTTCCTCTGCCCCATTCTTCCCTAGCCAAATACTCAAAGCCAACTCAGCTGCTCCAATTCCCGTGTGAGACCCAGGCCCCCGCTTTCCGCCTAGCCGCCTCCACACACCTCCTGAAGGAGTCCCTTGTTACCTGGGGATGGAACGGGTGCATGGCCTTGGATTTTCTTTGGGGTATCATGCGCTGAGGGTGTGAAGGGGTGGGCTGGTGCAGAAAAGGTGGGGCTCACTACTGACTACTAAAATAAATACCAAATGAGGAACTACTAAACTGCTATGGAATTAAACTACCTAAAGGATGAACTACTACACTACTAACACTAATCTATGGAACTACTAAATGACAAACTATCACTTATCCAAGTAAACTATCTATCTGTTTTTATCTAACAACTAAAAATACCTAGGACTAAAGACAAAGAAGAACTAAAACTAACTGGCTAAAACTATGATCTAACTACTCTAAACCATTCGCCAACATGCCTCGCTTCACCTCCCTGCACTCCCCCACACCACTCAAAACCACACTCAGTCCAAAGGTCCAAGCGTCTGCTAGGACCTCTCCCAGGAGACAGTGGAACTCTCCAGCGCCATGGCAATTAGAAACACAACATCGGGGAGCATCCTCTGAGATTCCAGGTGTAGCTTTGATTTCCTTTTCTCTGCTGAGAAAGGCCTCAACAGGTGTCCACAGGTGGATGAAGAGGGAACGCCCAGTGCATCCTATGGTTTGCAACATGAAACACAATTTTACACCAGTATCAATGGTACACCTCAATGCCTTGTGTTGATTATTCTTTGTCTGTATCATAAGGAATATCTGACATTCTGAATTTGTACTCATGCCCTACTGACTTAATAGAACAATTCTCAGCCCCAGGTAGCACATTTGGCTCATTATGGCAACAGGGCCTGCAGGGCTCTGGAACTGCATCCCACTGCAAATTCTTCTGGCACCAACCATTCTTCGGTTTTGGCACCTACCAGAAGCAGGGCTTTTCCAAAAGCATTCCAGGCAGAGAATTTCTGTGCATGTTTTAGAGACCTCTTTAATCAAAGCTATTGTCAAACATGTCAAATAAGGAAGGCTTCAGTGCAAGGAAAAGCAGCATATGAAGCAATCTGAAAGGAAGAAAGCTGAAGTTGCCCATGAAACACTAATACATTAATACGCATCGATATGCTTGAGCCTCCATTTTCTTGCCAAGCCCCTCAATTCGGAGGTTTCTGATTGTCCAGTGATTTTGCCTTCCTGTCTTCACCCTCAATAGAAGCACCTCACATGGGGAGGAAATGAAGCTGGAAATTGTTTGAGAACTGCTCCATAGAATTTTCTGGGCAAAGTTTTCTGAGGTAGGCTGCTAGGTCTTTCCTCAACCCTCCCCATTTCTTTGGGCTTGAGACTGGCAGACACACATGTGGTGACAAGTGTGCGTGGCTGGATTGTTTAGTACTTACAGGTTTTAAAATGACACTAATCACATCTCTGGCTTGGTTTCTTACATTTGTTTTCTCAGTTTACTGGCACTGCAGTCTGAATCATACTCTGTGACTACACTGGGAATGTCCCTGTGCTGCCCTTCCCAGCTTCTTCCGTAAAGTGTAAGGGCAGCCATCCCATGCTGGGGGTGACAGCATGTCCTGCAGTCCCCCAACAGTGCCAGCAGGAGCCAATGTTGTGGAATGAACGTGGGGAAGCAACAATACTGTGGAAAGTGTTACTATAAAGTCCCACTATATGAGTGGAGAGGGAGTTCCCCAGTTTCCCTTGTAACAAACCTTTCACTTCTCTGAGCACCACCACACTTTCTGATTTGTAGGCATGCTGAGGTCTGCTGCCACCCCCTTCAGCTTTTGCCATCATCTCTGTGTTTAGCTGTAATCCACACAGGAGTAGAATGGAAATGAAACTTTTTCCACAATAGCATATTGTTTCCTACTGCAATATGAAGAAGTGATCTGGCCTTGGATGTGCAACTGAGATCCGGATGCTTTACAAAAGATTTGCTTCGAAAGGAGATGAAAACTCCTAGAACAAGTTTGCTGAGAGCCATCAATACCACTGCCTGGATTTTTGGATTCTGCTTGAGGGTGTGGCTACGGGAGCTTTTGTGATGGACTTTTGTGCTTCAGAATTGAATGCTGCACCATTGTGCTCGTGTGATTCCTAAGAACCGAACTTGTGGGCTGTTCTGCCAGTGCAGAAGTCTTTCAGTGCACCGAACATCTTGTGGGTCATGAGGTGTGGCTGAGAATGGCATGCCAAGGTAGGACTTTGGGTGGATTGGTGCTGATTATTTAATAAAATATTATAATTTATTATTTATTAGATGTAGATCCTTCCTTTTTCATGCAAAATCATCCATCTGACAGAGAAGGATAGAGTGGCATGGAAAAGACACCCTTCAAAGTGACATCTTTAAGAAGTAATGACCAAGGAGAAAATGGTTTGGTATCTTCTGAAAAATTTCCTAATATAGTACTAGCAGGAATGACCCTTAGTGTAAATCACAAGAAACTAAAGCATTGAGAAAATGGCCAAGAGAAATATACTGAGACAGTGAATTCGCATGGGTAGGAGGCAGAATCAAGGAACACAATGGAAAACTTTGTCCTGAGGAGTTCAGGAAGTCTTCTGTATTTTAGGAGCAGCCTGAAGCTTTTCTACACAAGGCATTTGGTATGAGATTGTGATTCCTTATGCCTCTTTATAGACATTAGTTTTTCTTCTTTTTTTTAAGAGTGGGAAAAATTGAATATTACTTTTGAGAGAAGAAGAAATGATCTTTTTCTACCCATGTAACTGTGATGTTCTGTTAGAATACATTGCCATCTAGAGATTATGCTGCAAAAAGCAGGACAGAAAAAGCTGTTCTGTAGCCAAACCAAAAGTAGGTGCAGCACTCAGCAGTCTTGTGAAGTGTCAGAGTCTCCTTACCAATGGCGGGAATGAACACTCAGACCCATAGGGAAGATTTAAATCGCCTTGAACCCCAGATCACCCAGGCTTCCTGCAGTTTACTTATGACAGCATGCTACCACCAACTACAAAATCGCAACCCATGCACAGACATTTTTATAATCTTCCAACCATGTACAGTGTATTTAAGTTTCCAGGTAATGTTAACATAATAGCATATTGAAACACACACCAAAAAATAATCCAATCATAAATGACATTGACAATAGGATAGAAAATTTCCCTGATTGAGCATTATTGACAAGTCAATTCAGTGAATTCCTGACAGTTTGGATCAGCCTTTGTGTCTGCTTAAACATGCAAATGTGTCTGATAAAGGAACCATTCAGAAAAACTGGTTTGACAACTACACCATGCAGGCATTGTCCTCTGTTGAGCTAGATGTTTAAATAGGTCCATTCAGAAACAAATGGACACCTTTGTCTGAGTTCTTTGCAACTGATAGGAACACCGTAAATCCCCACTGACAGTACCAGCCAACAGCAGCTTCTCAGTCTAAACAATAACCTGGCTTGGAATTCTGCTACTTTCTGAGAAAGAGGCGCAGGTTTGATTTTATAACACAAAGGCACATATAAGCAAACTTTTTCTACTAGGATTTATGTGAATTTTCCCAACAGAACCCCTTTGTCACTTAGCACAGCTATGTAACACAAACAAGTGAGTCAATCCAGATAAATCCTATTCCATACCTCCTCTCTCCCAGAAGGCAGCTCCCATCCCCAGGAGGAAATCAATCCAGGACTAAATTGGTGTAAGGTGTGAGTTATTGTGCTCGATGGGGAGCATGTGTTTGCTGAGAGTTCTAATAAATAAAGGGCAGGGAAAAAGGGAAACAATTTGAAAGGCAGCAAAGACAAAAAGTCCCCAATGCAGATAATCAACCCCAATGCCATTGCCCATCCTGGGAAGTCCCTTGGTCCCTTTTGCCCCCTTAGGCTACAAGTCAGTGCCAGCCAGCCAACTCTCATCCTTACCTGCTTCCCCACTTCCCTGCAGTAATGCCACCCAGTCTTTCTTGAGGCCTGGCTCATCGCTCCCCAGGTCTCTGTTGATCACTGTAGCAAAATAATTTCATCCTCATCTGGGCTGAGGCCCTTACGATGATGAATATACTGTCTGAGGCCACCATACCGGGGTGAAGTATGAGGTTGAGACAATTTTTTTCTGGCACCTAAGTGAGTTATTTGGCTTGCCTTTAAGGTAATTCTTTGAGATTTCATTGCCTATACTTCACTCAGTTTTCTGGGTGGAGCTGGTGGCAGAACATCCTTGCCTCTAATGGTTTGCCTGGTGTGAGTCCTTTGTGTCCTTGTGGATGATGCAAGGAGCAAGGCAGAACACAGAAATGGATTCCATCACAGTCATGGAGTTACTGGAGCCAAGGTGTTGCATGAGGCCATAGAGGCCTTTTATCCCAGGGCTGGAGGGAAAGAGTCTTTTCTCTGGGGTGACTGTGTGCCTGTTTGGTCACTCAGCTGTAATAGGTGGCACAGTTCATCCGGTGTCTGGAAAAGTGCAGCTCAAAAACAAGTGAATCAAAGAAAAAGGCTTTTACATTACAAGCACCCCTTCAATCAAGGAATTCCTGCCAAGTGCATCACCTTACATACTCTTATTCTCACATGGCACATATACAACATCCAGCAAAACATTCTTATTGCCTTTTAGTCTTACCCCACATCCCAAGTAGTTGCATGTTCAATAGGGGGAGAAAACAAACCAGCCAGGGGAGACAAAAATGTATTTATTACCTGCCTGGCAAGGTGGATTTTCAACAGCAGCCCTTGTGTGGGAAGGAAAGTGCAAGATCTGCACTCAGAGCTATTCTCTGTTCACAAGGTTTGCAACCCACCCCCCAACCGCCCTTGTGCCTCTGGGCCCTCTAATGACTTACTGCAATCAGTCTTCCCCTTTGAATTTTACAATTTCCCTCATTGAACTCCAGCCTGCTACTGCTCAGGCTAATTGCTAAACACAACCATTCAAATTTCCAGGAGTGTACCAGCCAATTTCCTAAAAATATAAAAGAAAACCTTTCCCTCTCTTTGCCTTTCCCCCCTTTCCTTTTCTTTATTGCTTTCTGGGTATCCTTTCAGGATTCCCACCCTGAGAATTCTCAACGGGGTTTTGGGGTTTTTTTGGACCTCTTTTTTCCCTTTTTTCTAGCCACTGTCCATCTGTTCATCTGCTTCCCCTGCACTTTCAAATGCAATCATTTAGTCCAGGGGTCCTCAAACTTTTTCAGCAGGGGGCCAGTGGAAAGGTGCCGGTGCCGGGTGCAGGCCGGAAAAATGGTGCTGGCGGCGCACGGGGGCTGGTGAAGGAGCGGGGGCAGGGCGTGTGGGCACCGCGAGGCGCAGGCAGGTGCATGCAGGGTGAGGAGGCAAGGCGGGGGCAGGCACGCACCATGAGGCAGCAGCTTGCTTGCTTGCTTGGCTTGGCGATCATTTTCTCTGAGCGAGTCCAAAACGATCTCCATGCGAGCAAGCCGCCACCTCCCCGCGTGCGGGGTGAGGCAGGTGGCGGGGGGCACGTGCAGGTGCAGCAAGTCTAAAACCTGAGGCGGGCCGGATAAATGAGCATGGCAGGCCGGATGTGGCCCGCGGGCCGTAGTTTGAGGACCCATGATTTAGTCTAACAAAAAGAGCTTCCTACCTAGGACGGCAGTTAGACTGATGGGGTGACTCAAAAAAATGCTGAAAAAGGCTAGTGTTCCCATTTTCTAGGGAAGGAAGGGACCCACATAAAGCTTTTCTCTATGTAACCACACTCACTCATAGGACTTTCATACAGGGTAGGCTTATTGAGGATGTCCAGAAAACCAGATAGGACCTGTGTTTGCAACAACAGTTTTAAAGGGCCACACATTTCCTCACTTCCCAGTTTTGGCTCATTTTTGTGGGTTGGGGGAAGGAAAGAACTACACACACACGTGCCCTGATCACTGCCAGCCTTGCTTGGGCTCAGGCAAATGACCTCATGGAGCTTTTTCTCAATCTAGGCCGGTTTTCACACATTCTCATTTCAGGATATCCATCCACTCCCTCACTTTCAACCTTGCCCTGGTCCTCAGCAATCAGCGTAGCAGGACAGGTTGGGGTGGCTGCAGGGGGAGCTTCTATTTCCTGAGGAACCTCCACAAAACCCACTCTGAGCTATGCCTACTTCCCAGAAAGGGGAACACTTTGAAACACAGACAGACAAGACAGAGCACACACACAAATGACAATGAACACAAAACTTTACACAAATCCCCAGTGCAAAGATGTCCTGCACTCACCCATGCAGATCTTTAAGCAAATCCTTCATTTTGTGCTTCTTGGTGCACCAATTACAAAATCTTGCCTGCAGATATCAAACTTGTTAGCTAACTTTTTTTCTTCCAACAGGCCAGACCAAACAGACCAGTACTCCAATTGCTTAAGGTAGCTGTCAATCAGACACTTTTCTAGATGTTGCAGTTGCTTCCAATTGAAAGTGCCCTCAGGAGACCAGCTAAGATTGGACTCTCCTGTGGCCAGTTTGGACCAAGCAGATAGACAAGACTCTCATGCATCACACTGCAATGAGTCGAACTCAGATGCCTGCAACCTTCCGTTATCTCATGTGCTGGAGCACATGGGGAAACCTCACAAGTTCCCAAATTCCCCATGCCTACCTACTATCCTCAGCAAACTGTGTGCAATGAGGTTCTAAGGCTGCCAGTCTTTTACCCTTGTTCTGCCCAAATACCCTCAGGATAGCCAGCCTATTCTGCCTAAAAATGGGGAGATTTTTGGCCGGACTTACCAGCCCTGCAGCCCAGGATATAGGAAAAGGAAACCACTGAAGCCCTGCCTTTGTCACCAAACTGTTGGGATGCCTCAATGGCAGCCACAAAACAGGATAAGGAAAGACCCCTTTTTCCTTGAACCTAAGCAGTTTATTGAAAAATCACCCAGGCCCCCTGCAGTTACTTACGACAGCATGTTAGTGGGTTGTGGTTCTTACTGCCAACTACAAAATCACAGCCCATGTACAGACACTTTTATAGCCTTCCAAACACGTACAGAGTATTAGGTGTAATGTTACCACAACAGCATCTTGATGTCTTAATACACAAAACAATACTCTAAACCCATCAGAAATGCCAGAGACAATAGAATAGAAAATGTCCCTGATTGAGTCTTATTGACAAGTCATTCAGTGAATTCCTGACAGTTTGGATCATCCTCTGTGTCTACTTAAACATGCAAATGTGTCTGATTGCCATTCAGGGAAACTGGTTTGACAGAACTAAATGACTGAGTCCATTCAGAAACAAATGGACACCTTTGTCTCAGCTTTTCTGCAGCTGATGTGAACACAGGTATTTTCCGACTGATAGTATCAGCCTACAGCAGCTTCTCAGTTCAGCTAAGAATTCTATCTTCTTAAAGTAACAGCAATGCTAAACAGTAACCTGGCTTGAAATTCTGCTAGTTTCTGAGAAACAGGTGCAGATTTGATATTATAATACAAAGGCACATACAAGAGAACTTTTTCTACCAAGATTTATTCTGGATTTCCCCAACAGAAGAAAAACTGTTGGCTTTCTTTATGGAATGAACATATGTTGTTGAAGAGACTTTGAGAATAGCACCCTCATCACCTCCATGGTCCTGCTATGCCGGGTCATCTTGGGAAGCAATGCAGCTTCACAGGGGCTGCTTGCCTTCCTGCTTCAGAGGGGTCTAAGTGCGGCGCTGAGGGAAATGTGCCCTAGCCTTGAATTCATGCAGACATGCAACTTATTTAGAAGAGTGTATTTGGAAGGAAATGCAGAGCAGGGAACAAGTACCCGAAGTTGTCTATGCGGCAAATATTCCTACTGAATCCCAACTTACTTTTTATTTCTAAACAAGTAGAAAGTCATTTGCCTAATGGAATAGATTGAAGCTAGAAGAGTAAGAGAGAAAGCCCAAGGGCGTTACCCATTGGTTGTCCTGTGCAGTGACTGCTGGAGAGCAGGCCCTTGTGAAGGCAGGAGGGGTGCGTGTTGCCAGGCCAGTGCATGGAGCTTGCCCACTTTCATTTGCCGAGCTGCTGGTTCTTATACTCCTTCGCCTGGATTTGCTTCCATGTGTTGGAAAAGAGGCCCGAATAAATCTTATTCAAACCTCAGGATATAAGGGGGGTTTTTTTGGAAAAAAAAGCATAGTGCAACTCAGGAATCCATTTAAAATGTCAAACTATGGATGTTTCTTTCCCTCCCCCTGGCTATGGGACAAGAGCAGAGAGAAAGAATTTGGGGTCTTCATTCAGTCAAATTCATTCACATTGTAGTTATCTAATCTCTTTTGGAATTTACCGCTTGTCAAGAAGTAGCTATTTGTCATACTTTACTCAGGGTCTCGGACTTCCTGAATGTAATACAAGAGCTTACGATAGCCCAAATTTACATGTCTAAGTAGACCTGGAGATGGATCCACGCCTCTGGAAGTTACTCCACTGATATGTCAAAATCGCCATGTGAGATAGTGTAATCTTATTGTCTGTATGATTGACGGACATTCCTGTATCTTTTGTGCATATGCTGACCACAGAACTTTATTGTAATACTTGTATTCTGTCCTTAATGGCTCTGTACGGGTGTACGTGACTGAGAGAGTATAAAAATTGCCAGTAGATAGATTAAAGCTTTGCAGCGAGTTTTACCTCTGCTTGCCTGGTAAGGCCTTATCGTGAGTCAACAGCGGGAACCTGGGATAGACAATAAAGACATGGAGGTTCATAACGATTGATCTTTCCCACGACCCCGAGTTGTATTTCCTCTCACAAATTGAGATTTCGGGATTCTGACACATGTGAGCAGGAAGGCGCCTCTTCTTCCTCAGACTCATGCTAATAATGTGATGAGTGCTTGATTGTTCCCGATGACCTTTGCTATTTGCTGTCTGCTCCATGTTCATGCCTGTTTTCTATGGGTAAAGGGCATCTTCGCTGTCTGTGCTGGCTGACTGCTATGGATGGGGTAATTTCTAGGTGTCTGGTGCTTCCTTCTTTTACCTGCAGTGGACCTATTGTGCTTGCTCAGGGAGCCATACCTTGCGCAGTCTTGTTGGCTAATCTCTGCAAGGGAAGTCACTTCAGTTTATGCATGGCCTTTGCCTGGCGAGACATCCTCCATCCATCCATCCATCCATCCATCCATCCATCCACTCATTCTTACTCTCATTCACGCTGGCATGTGCGATGCACCCCATGGCCCGTGAGCATGTTCCTTTGATGTTTGGCATAACAGGCAATACCAATATTAGTTCCCTGAGTCGCACCCAGCAGCAGAAAGGCAAGAAGGGGGTACATGCAGGTGCCCAGGCCCAGGGCAGGCTCCTGTGGATGATGCTTTCCCCACGCGTCCTCACTGAACGTTTCCCTTCCCCACAGATGAGATGTGTATGGGGAGGATTCCCCATGGGTGCAGTTGCCCCACCAGAAGAGCCGCAGCGTCCTGCTGCCGGAGCTGCACCTTCTTAGTCATACTCAGCAAGCTGCCAGTGCTGCTCTCCTACCCAAAGTTCACTGTGTCAGCTCACATACAAGCTGATACTTCTACTGGATCACAGTTCTTGCTAATTCTGTTAGAGCAAAGTGGTTTCTTCAGAAAAAGAGAACTCCTCTTTGAATGCATGTTTTACCAAATGCTGAAATGGTATGAGCAGGTGTGGCACTGAGAAGACTTGTTCAGGCTTTGGGGCTTTTAAGGGCTCAGTCCTTAAGGGCACATTGAGACAGAGAAAAGGCATAGAATTTCATAGACAGGCAGAAGGACAGACAGATAGAGAGACATAATTACTGATGTAATGTCCATTGACCACAGATAAATTTGATTGACAGATAGACACTCCAAACTTCTGCTATAATTCGCTTCAGCTGTTTAAGAAAGCAGAACAAGGAAATACAAACTTGATTCATCTATGGAATTCTTGAAAAATTCCCTAATTGAAGAAAGAATTGGCACTAACAAAGAGTTGAATTTCTGTGATGCAGGGGCTTTCTCTGTGTGAATGCATATATAAGCACATGTATAAATAACCCTTC
>NW_025335641.1:4993878-5009832 GCF_004798865.1 Varanus komodoensis
AGCCACCTCATCCTCTGCCGTCCCCTTCTTCTTTTGCCATCTATCGTTCCCAACATTAGGCTCTTCTCCAGGGAGTCCTTCCTTCTCATTAGGTGGCCAAAGTATTTGAGTTTCATCTTCAGTATCTGGCCTTCTAAAGAGCAGTCAGGGTTAATCTCCTCTAGGACTGACCGGTTTGATCGCCTTGCAGTCCAAGGGACTCCTCCAGCACCACAATTCAAAAGCCTCAATTCTTCGGCGCACAGCCTTCTTTATGGTCCAACTTTCACAGCCATACATTGCAACTGGGAAAACCATTGCCTTGACTATACACACTTTTGTTGGCAGGGTGATGTCTCTGCTTTTTAGTATGCTGTCTAGATTTGCCATAGCTTTCCTCCCCAGGAGCAAGCGTCTTTTAATTTCTTGGCTGCAGTCCCCGTCTGCGGTGATCTTGGAGCCCAGGAAAATAAAATCTGTCACTACCTCCATTTCTTCCCCATCTATTTACCAGGAAGTGAGAGGACCAGAAGCCATGATTTTAGTTTTCTTAAGGTTGAGTTTCAAGCCAACTTTTGCGCTCTCCTCCTTCACCTGCATCAAGAGACTGTTTAGTTCCTCTTCACTTTCTGCCATGAGGGTGGTATCATCTGCATATCTGAGGTTGTTGATATTTCTCCCAGCAATCTTAATTCCAACTGGTGATTCATCTAGCCCCGCCTTTCTCATGATGTACTCTGCATATAAGTTAAATAGGCAGGGCGACAGTATACAGCCTTGCTGAACTCCTTTCTCTATTTTGAACCAATCGGTGGTTCCGTGTCCAGTTCTCACTGTTGCTTCTTGACCTGCATATAGGTTTCTCAAGAGACAAATAAGATGGTCTGGTATGCCTGTCTCTTTAAGAACTTGCCACAATTTGTTGTCATCCACACAATCAAAGGCTTTCACATAGTCAATGAAGCAGAAGTAGATGTTCTTCTAGAACTCCCTAGCTTTCTCCATGATCCAGCGTATGCTGGCAATTTGATCTCTAGTTCCTCTCCCTCTTCAAAATCCTCCCTGTACTTCTGGTAGTTCTTAGTCCACATACTGCTGGAGCCTAGCTTGTAGGATTTTGAGCATAACTTTGCTAGCATGTGAAATGAGTGCAATGGTGCGGTAGTTTGAACATTCTTTGGCATTGCCCTTCTTTGGGATCGGAATGTAAACTGACCTTTTCCAATCCTGTGGCCACTGTTGAGTTTCCAAGTTTGCTGGCATATTGAGTGTAGCACTTTTACTGCATCATCTTTTAAGATTTTGAATAGCTCAGCTGGCATACTGTCACCTCCACAGCCATTTTGCTTTCTTGCATTTCTTTTTCTTTGGGATGGTTTTAGTTGCTACCTCTCGTACAATGTTGCGAACCTCCATCCATAGTTCTTCAGGTACTCTGTCTATCAGATCTAATTCCTTAAATCTATTTGTCACCTCTACTGTATATTCATCAGGGATATGATTTCAGTCATACCTGAGTGGCCTAGTGCTTTTCCCTACTTTCTTCAATTTAAGCCTAATTTTGAAACAAGAAGCTCTTGATCTGAGCCACAGTCAGCTCCTGGTCTAGTTTTTACTGACAGTATAGAGCTTCTCCATCTTTGGCTGCAG
Source organism: Varanus komodoensis (assembly GCF_004798865.1). NCBI lineage: Eukaryota > Metazoa > Chordata > Lepidosauria > Squamata > Varanidae > Varanus > Varanus komodoensis. Next base: position 4,995,508 of record NW_025335641.1, read on the forward strand.
AGCACATAGTCAATCTGATTTCTGTGTTGACCGTCTGGTGATGGCTATGTGTAGAGTCGTCTCTTGGGTTGTTGGAAAAGAGTGTTCGCTATGACCATCATATTCTCTTGTCAAAATTCTACCAGCCTGTGCCCTGCTTCATTTTGTACTCCAAGGCCAAACTTGCCTGTTATCTTTTGGCTTCCTACTTTAGCATTCCAATCCCCCTTGACGATAAGGACATCATTTTTTGGAGTTAATTCTAGAAGGTCTTTTAGGCCTTCATAGAACTGGTCAACTTCAGCCTCTTCAGCACGAGTGGTTGGGTCATAGACTTGGACTACTGTGATGTTGAATGGTTTGCCTTGGATTCGAACTGAGATCATTCTGTCATTTTGGAGATTGTATCCCAGTACTGCTCTTCCTACTCTTTTATTGACTATGAAGGCTACTCCATTTCTTCTGAGGGATTCTTGCCCGCAGTAATATACCTGATGGTCATCTGAATTAAATTCACCCATTCCTGTCCATTTTAGTTCACTGATTCCTGAGATGTCGATGTTCAGTCTTGTCATCACTTGTTTGACCACATCCAGCTTGCCTTGATTCATGGATCTTATATTCCAGGTTCCTATGGATCTTTGCAGCATCGGACTTTCCTTTCACCACCAGATACATCTTCAACTGAGTGTCCTTTCGGCTTTGACCGAGTCGCTTCCTTCTTTCTGGCGCTACTAGTACTAGCCCTCTGCTCTTCCCCAGTAGCATATTGGACACCTTCCGACCTGAGGGGCTCATCTTCCGGCATCATATCCTTTTGCCTTTTAGTACTGTCCATGGGGTTTTCATGGCAAAGATACTGGAGTGGATTGTCATTTCCTTCTCCAGCGGATCACATTTTGTCACAGTACAGTACTGTATACTAAAATGAAAACTGCATTTATTGTCTGAAATTTTTAGTGAGGAGTGGTGAAGCAGAAAAGTATTGTAAAGGCACTGAAAAGATTAAAAAGGCATGCAGTGAAAAGGCACAGATGCGATGGGAATGAGCTTGGGCGCAGAAGTGATGACATTTACGCAGCAACCACTTTTTCACTGTGCCTGCAGTTCCAACTTAGAAGTGTCATTTGAACTTCAAAGAGATTTTATCTCGACTCTAACCTTCGAACTCTGGATCGTTCAAAGTTAGAGTTGTTTGAACTACGAGGCATCACCATACTGACCATCTGCCAGCAGAATGCAATCTGCTGGTGGAACTGCTTCCTCCCCCAGATGCTGCTCCTCTTTTCCCTTCTTTCCTTCAGATACACAGACAGCATGACATGCCCTCCTTTTACTTCCCATGCCACCACCATCTCTAGTTTCTATCCTCCCTCCACTTGTGGCACTGACGCTCCCGTTCTCCTTTTTTTCCTGCAGCAGTAGCACAAGCAGTTTCCAGGACTGCATCCCGGCCAAGTCCTCACTCTTCTGAAGGGCCCCAAGAGCTGCTGTTGTTTATTTTCCTCTCTCCTTCCCACTTTGGAAATAATGAAGGTGGTGGTGGTGAAGACACTACAAATTTTTTTCATTTGGGACCATGACCTAATAAGAATAATGGGAAAGAATAAATAAGAGGGAAAGCAAGTGCTTCAGCTTTCTGCCTATTGGACTGCAGAAGAGATCAAACAAACAGAATTATATCTGGATACCAACTGTGCAAAGCTCATACCTTAAACCAAATGAAGAAATGCAGAAGCTGCAGTTGAATATAAACATAGGAAAAGGAGAAACTCATACTCCAGATCAGCAAGGGAAACAATGATGATTGCATATTTGTCTCAGTATAGACCAGCAGGACAAGAAGAAAGTTTGGGGGTTTGTTGTTACATGCTGTGACCCGTCTTATCATAAATCCTATTGCACAGGTGAAATAAAAATGAATCCACCAAGACCAGAGCCAAGTGTGAATGACACAGAAGCCCATCTGGGAAGATTCAGCAGGACTGCATCAGGGGGTTCTTTTGTCATGTCAGGAGTTCCAGATGTCCCCACAGATGTCTTCCCACCCTGCCAAATCACTGACCTGGAGGTGCAGCTCAATGACGACGATCAGTTCCTTCTATCATGGACAGCCCCTGGGAATGACTACGATCTAGGACAGGGTAAGTGCTAAGCTCTGAGCTGAGCAGAGGATGCTTACTAATTGCATGCAGTTATCCAACATTCCACCGCAGGTAGACCAATCAGAAAAACAGCTTACATAACTGAAAGGGTTAGGCACCTGCTTCATCTTCAGCAGCACTCTCTCCCTGAAGCCTGTTATAATAGCATTACCTTGTTGCAATGGAGAGAGGAGGCCCACCCTCCACACGAGCAGGCCTGGCAATAGCCCTTGTCCTGAGTGGGGCAGGCAACAAGTTGCTCGCTACCCACAAAGGCTGGCTCCCTTGGCATCCCTTCCTCTGGGAGCATCCTTTGTCAGTGCCACTCAAAACCGCCACTCCTGCGCCTCCTCATGCACAATACGGCCACCATTTGTATGCCTGGCATGCAGAAAGGGTGTACGCGTGGGAGAGCAGGCAGGGGCATCTGCTGCCCCCACTGCTGCTCCTCCCCTGCACTGCTGCCTGAACCAGAGTCAGAGACGGGCAAACAAGCAGGTCACCATGCTGACCTGCAGGGGAATCTTGTCGGTGGGAACCTGTTTGGGCCTTGGGCCAACCCGAAGTGTGAAATCTGCTGAGAGGGATCTGGGCCAGCCTTAGTTTTGTTTCTGGGCTGGGCACCTTAATTTCTAATGTGCTGTTTGTTTCTGATTTCGCAGCTGAAAAATATGAAATAAAAATGAGTGAAAATCCCTTGCAGTTAAGAGATGCTACATTTCCTGATGCCATCTCTATGAACACTTCTGGACTCATGCCTGCATCTGTGAGAGTGAAACAATCCTTTAAGTGTAACCCAGAAATCTTTGAAAAGGAAAATGGTGCCTTAATCTACTTTGCCATTCGAGCCATTGATAACAGCAGCAATGTTGGTGAAGTATCTAACATAGCAAGAGCAGTAGTGCTTCTTTCCTCACTGCCCACAACAGCCCCTAATAAATTAAACAGCAATCATGTGTTAAACACCCTAGCTGGAATCATAGCTTGTACTGCTGCAGTTATCATTTGTGCTATTGCAATTTATGTTGTACAGAAGTGAAGAAATGCACGTCCTCAAACAGCAATGCAATAATAATAAATAGAACTAGTAATTTATACATTGGAGAGGGAAATGAATATAGCCAGTGCAATTTAGAAACTTGAAGTGTTAATGTAATTTCTGAGTGTTAAGTATCCATCTCTGACTGATAACACACATACACCACATTTTGAGATGCATTTTTGTACGTTGAAGTCCTATTCATATTCTTTGTAGTCCTGATCATATCACATGTCCTGATATCCCTACAAATTCTGTAAAAGAACTCTATGGTCCTGGATCTGGGAAACTGTTTCCCCTCATGCATCAACGGAGAGGTAGGCGTAGGAATGCCACATACTCTTGTGTGTTTCCTTGGTCCTGTGAACAGCAACTAATGAAGTGGAGTAAGAATGCGCTCCCCAGAGAGGTTCGCCTGGTGCCAATTTTATATTCTTTTCAGCATCAGGTGAAAACCTTTTCATTTGCCCAGCATTTTAAATGTTAGGAAATTTAATCTGGTTTTAACTTTTTCACAGTCACATTTTGATTTTGCTTGTTTTTGCTTTTGATTCTGTTTTGATTTTGTTCCCGTTTGTAAAATGTTATTGGTGGTTTTATGTACATTTTTAATTATTGTTAATTGTTGGATTGTTTGTTTTGATTTTTGTAAGCTGCCCTGAGACGCTTTTGCGTATAGAGCGGGGTTTAAATATTATAAATAAATAAATAAATAAATAAATAAATAAATGTGGGTAAAGAGCAAGTCAACTGTACAGGGGGGAAGTGTTGCTCTATATGCTGTGAATTAAAAGGGAGGAAACTCAGCTGAGGGACATCAGATTTTTACACCCTTTGGAAAAGTGGGTGGTTGTTCCCAAATCATTATAAATTCAGCGAACGAAAAAGGCTTTCAGCTCCAGAAAGCTGAGAACTTGCAGCCTAGGGCTGATATGTCAACTGACATGCTCCGTGATCTGTGATGTGGTACAATGCCACGAATGATGTTTGCTTTCAACCTACCCCATGCACCCTAGTTCTGAGGCCCAAATCCAGAGGCTAACAATGGAGTTCCTGGGATCGGCGAGGATGCTCCACACTTATCTAATATATATTTTTATTTTCATAAAATGAAACAAATAAATACACAGCTAAATTATACTAAGCCATAAGAAGAAAAGTGTACCCAATATCAGGACCATTAGGCACTTATTAAATCGTATACCATTTCAGGAAGCCCCTTTCCCCTTTCTAAATTGCAATAAATCTTGTGAAGATTCAAACCCCTTCCCTTTTATTAGTACATACTTAACAAGTGGTCCCCAAATATAATCAAAACTATTATTTGTAAAGCACCTTTTCACTTTAATATCACATGTTAACTTATCATTAATTATACTTCAAAATTCTCTGTACCAATCAATTAATAATCAACTTTACTTTCCAACTATTTGCTATAATTAAGTTTGCACCTGGTAGTAAGTTACTGTTTAATATTCCATCTCCATTGATCCTTATCAAATATGGACGTTCCAGGATTTGATGTTCATCCATCGTTTTCGATGAGGACCTTGACATCTAACGGGTTGTGAGCTGTCCACGGTGTGTCCACAGTGGCTGATAAGGCCAATACGGGCACGGAGTGTTCTGCCACATGTTGGGCAGACATGTGTGGGCACCACTGTTGCAACACTTGCAACTCTGGCTTTACAGAGTGCTTGCTTCTCTTGTGCTATGGTTGAACTGCTGCCTTCAGATGTTTGGCAGCCTTGGTGGATCAGTGTGCGCCATGTCGATTGGTCTCGTGCCAGGGTCTCCCAGGAGGTGGTGTCGATAACCAGGGACTTGAGAGAGGCTTTCAGCGTGTCTTTGTATTGCTTCTTTTGTCCCCCGTGTGATCACTTTCCTTGAGACAGCTCACCATAGAAGAGCTGTTTGGGGATGTGGTAGTCTGGCATCCTTGCAACATGGCCTGCCCAGCGTGTCTGGGCTTTCATCAGCGGGGTGTGAACTGACAGCAGGCCTGCTCTGGAGAGGACTTCTGTGTCTGGCACCTTGTCCTGCCACCGGATCCTCAACAGTCTGCAGAGGCAAGTTGTGTGGAAGTGGTTCAGTTGCCTAGCGTGCCTCCTGTATACTGTCCAAGTCTCACTGGCATACATGAGGGTAGTTAGCACTACTGCTCGGTAGACTTTAAGCTTTGTAGCAAGGCTTATTCCACAGTGGTCCCACACTTTGGTCAGCAGTCTGCCGAATGCAGAGCTTGCCTTGGCGATTCTGCAGTTGACCTCTATGTCAATTGTTACTGTGCGGGAAAGGGTGCTGCCAAGGTATGTAAATTGGTCCACTGTTTGCACCTTTTGTCCCTTCACTGTGATGGTGGGCTCTTCATGTTGGGCTTTCGGAGCTGGCTGATGCATCACTTTGGTTTTCTCTGTGTTGATGGGGAGGCCAAAGTTGTCGCATGCTGCTGCAAATTTGTCGATGCTGATTTGCATTTCCTGCTCTGATCCAGCATTCAGGGCACAGTCATCAGCAAAAAGGAGGTCTTGTAGCACAGTCTACTTTATCTTGGTGACAGCTTGGAGTCTTCGCAGGTTGAACAGTTTTCCATCGGTCCTGTATTTCAGGCTGACTCCCAAGGAATTGTTCTGAAAGGCATCTGTCAGCATGGCTGAAAACATTATGCTGAACAGCGTCAGTGCCAGCACGCACTGTTGCTTGACACCGTTTGTGACGGGAAAGGCCTTTGAAGCTTCTCCGTCGTCCAAAACACGAGCTGTCATGCCGTCGTGGAACTGACGTACCATCAGGATGAATCTGTCAGGGCACCCAAACTTTGACATGATGTGCCACAGACCTTCGCGACTCACAGTTTCAAAAGCCTTGGTGAGATCCACAAAGATGGTGTACAGTACACGATTCTGCTCTTGACACTTCTTTCGGAGCTGTCGGGCTGCGAAGATCATGTCCACAGTGCCACGCTCTTTGCGGAAGCCACACTGTGTCTCGGGTAGTAGACCCTGTTCCAGGTGGTCAATCAGGCGATTCAGCAACACATGTGCAAGGATCTTGCCTGCGATGGAGAGCAGTGATATTCCTCTATGATTATCACAGACTTGTCGATTTCCTTTCCTCTTGTAGAGGTGTACGATGGATGCGTCTTTCAGTTCCTGAGGAATGGATCCTTGACTCTAGAAGGACTGGAACAGCTGAGTGAGTTTGTCGACAAGCACTGTACCACCTTCCTTATAGACTTCCGCTGGGATCACGTCAGATCCTGGGGCCTTGCCATTGGACAGCTGGCTGATGGCCTGTAGGGTTTCAGTCTTTTGATGGTGGGACGTCCAGGCTGTGGTTGATACCCGCCTGGGGCATTCTGTCAATCTCCTCGTTATTGATGGAGGATGGGCAGTTCAGTACAGATTGGAAGTGCTCAGCCCAACGCTGCAGAATCATAGTCTTCTCAATAATGAGAGTTGCATCATCTGAATCCAGTAGAGGGGAGCTCCCTGAGGGCTGAGGTCCGTACAAGGATCTGAAGGCTTTGTAGAACCGTTTGGCATCGTTTCTATCAGCAAACTTCTGGATTTCATCTGCTTTGGCACTCAAGCAGGAGTCCTGCATCTTGCGAAGCTTGCTCTGTACGGTCCTGCGAGCGTTGTTGAAGGCATTTTCTTAGCTGTTGACAACGGGTTGTTCTGATGAGCACGGTGAAGGCGGTGCTTTTCAGCAAGTAAGGCCTTGATCTCTTCATCATTTTCATCAAACCAGTCCTGCTGTTTCCTGTGTGAGGGTCCAAGCACCTTTACTGCAGAAGAGTGCACAATATCCCGGAAGTGTTCCCAGTCCTTCTCAGAATTTTCCTAATTGCGGCTCTGAGAGTTGGTTGTCAAGATCTTCTGCTAATGAAGCTGCTGTGTTAGGGTTCCTCAGTTTACTGACATTGATCTTTTTCATCACAGCTTTGTTTCCCTGCGGACGTCTCTTTGGCTTGATGTGAAGGTTTACTTTGGAGATGATGAGTCTGTGGTCAGTCCAACAGTCAGCACTCGGCATGGCCTTGGGCACCCTTACATTCTGTCTGTCTTTCCTCCACATGATGACATAATCAAAGAGATGCCAGTGCTTGGAGCGTGGGTGCATCCAGGACGTCTTTTTGCGAGTGGGCAGGCAGAAGATGGTATTAGTGATGATCAGATCATGAGCTGCACATGTCTTCGGTAGTAGACATTTACATTTGCCAATTCCATTTTTTCCAATGACGCCATCCCAGGCAGAGTGATCGGATCCTACTCTCATGTTGAAATCGCCAAGTAGAATCAGCCTGTCGGTGTACTTCACGGATGAGAGTAGGGCATCGAGATCTTCATGAAACTTGTCCTTTACTTCATCCAGATTCGTCATTGTGGGTGCACAGGCGCTGATCAGTGTGACTTGCTTTCCTCTCAGTAGTGGGAGATGCAGTGTCATAAGTCAGTCATTCACGCCCATGGGAAGACTGGCAAGTATGGGGACAAGACGATTCTTAACCGCAAAGCCAACTCCAGATTCACAACGTTCGTCACTGCTACGTCCACACCAGAAGAATGCGTAACCGCCTCCTGTTTCTGTGAGCTGACCTTCGTTGGCTAGGCGAGTTTCACACAGGGCCGCAATATCGATGTTAAATCTTGCAAGCTCTCTGGTGACCAGGGCTGTTCTTCTTTCTGGTCTATCTGCTGAGGGGTTGTCTTGAAGCATGCGTACGTTCTATGTGCCAATAGTGAGTGGTGTTACCTTGCGTTTTGTTTTAAGTTTTGTTGTTCGACTGCATGAGATGGGATCCCCTCCAGCCGCAGTAAGCTGGCCAGGGTTCTGTGAAGCAAACAATGTTTAGGGCACCTTTTCTTGCCCCTTCCTCTTGCTATGGAGGTGATCAGTGCAGTCCTAAAGTGGGCTGCTCAGTCACTCAGGTAGACGCCGAGTCCAGTCGTTGCTTCGGTCAGCAAGAAGACAACCATTAGACCTGAGCCGCCTGTGTGCGGGTCCGCGGCTACAGCGCCCAGTGTATCCACACCTGCTGCTTCGTCGCTCGCCCATCGCCACAGAACTTTGAGGTTTACGGGACTTGGGGATGTCAAGACTTGCACATGGATTGGATTAAAGTGAGGGAGAGGTGTACATAGTCAGCTTCACTCTCTCTTCCCAGATTCCATCTTGCTCCAGTGGCAGGACAAGAGTCGAGACGGCTGGAGACGGGCTGGGCGCAGTGGTTGACCAGGGCGTCTTCATGTCTTGCCATGCTCTTAGCATACCACAACGCTTGCAGAAACCACCTTCATGACCGTTGGTCCTATTCTCGTAGGTCTCATCCGCTCAATCCACCGGAGTCTGTCTTCACATGCTCGGGACAGACAAATCCCTATCTCACCGAAGATCTTGACCCAATAGCTACCCTCAACCTGGTTTGGCCAGCCTGTTGAAGCTGTTGCCCGGGGTGTGGCTGCTGTGCATGCTGCAGCTACTGGGAGCCTCAGGTGAGAGCTGGGTGACAAGTGGGACGAGCTGCCCTAAGAGGACATGACATGCCCCTACACCAGAGGTGCTACCCCTCCCTGATCACCCCATACACATCCAGGATTTACTTCAATATTTAAACACATTAATACTTTCTTTAAAAACCTCTTTCCAAAATTTCTTTACATATTCACATTCCCAGCACATATGGAAGTATTTACTCATTCCCCAGCCACATCTCCAACACAGAGGATTTAATTATCTGTATGATTCAGTTTTACTGGGGTTAGGTACCACTTCCATACCAGTTTATATTTTTCCTTTATTTTTGCTGATATACATTTTAGATTTCTTATACCACATATTTTCCCACTCTTCATTACTAATATTTCTTCTGAAGTAAGTTTACTATAATACTTTATTGGTCCTCTTCTTCTAATAACATTTTATAAAATTTACTTACTATCCCTTTCATCTGCATATTATCTTGTTTTTCCTTTTCCACTATCATATTTTCAAATTCAGTGTAATCTCTACATTTATTTAACTAATCTTTAGTCTGACATTCTGAATCATGTTAAACCAAATTATGTTTCCCCTTTGAATACCACCTCTACCTTTTCCTTATTATTCATTTGCTCTAACCAGGCTTTTAACTTAGTAATGTGTTTATTCTCCAACATTTCCCCCAAACTTTCTCTCAAATGTACTTGAAATCCGTCTAATTCTATAATTGGATATAATGGTATTTCTTGTTCCAAATTTGTAGCATATTCTTAAGGAAATGAATTTCTATCTTTTTACAATATTCTAATTATCATATTGTTTTTAAAAAATTAACAAGGATATAGCTGCCACGATGAGGCGGCCAGAGCTCCGTTTAAACCGGTAAAAAGGGGTGCCAACCGCCCACAAACTGGCCCATATGCCCCTTATGCCCCCTGCAACTGGGGGGGCGGAATGATTCCCCCGTTGCCCCACCTCGGAGCCCCACAATGCTTTTCTCAACGGCAGGGAAAAGAGGAACTAACAGCCCTCCCTCCCCCACCCCGCGCCGCCCAAAGCGCGCAGCCGCAGCACCGAGAAGGGAAGAAAGGGGAAAGAGCGGGAGCAGTTCCAGCGGCACGCTCCGTTTCTGACCAACACGCTGCCAAGGACTCTGAATCTGGCGGGCGACCGGGGAGGGAAAGGAAGCAAGACCCACTGGGTCCACCTTCGCGTGTCAGCCACTTTACGTTCCCCTCCCTCCACAAAAGGGCCCTGTTGGGCAAAAAGAGCCGACCCCCGCCTTACAAAACAAGCTTTGGAGGCCAGCAGCAGCCCCACAGTAGGAATGCCTGCCTGCACCCATTCTTCGTTTCCCACAGGAAGCACACGCGAGTTCCCCCTGCTGCAGCCCCCATGGGGAAAAGTTCCTGCAGCAAGCGCGATATATTGGGCGGAGAGCGCCCCCTAGTGTTGGGGCGCTGTAATGACTGGAAAATGGACGCTTTTCTTAATGACAACACCCAGCTTTACTGTTGCAATCAATGTCAGCAACATGCCCTTCCTAGAGGAAACGTGAAGGGCAGTTGAACCAACCCTGGGCAAAAAACTTGCGCTCCCAGGGGGTAAATTGAAGATGATAAAGCTAAGTCTAGCCACTCTTAATCTGAAAAAAAAAGATGAGGCATTTGAGGGGCAGCAAAAAACTAAGACTACACACAGGAGAAGAGAAGAGAAGAGAAGAGAAGAGAAGAGAAGAGAAGAGAAGAGAAGAGAAGAGAAGAGAGCTACGGAGGGATTAGAAGTTATACTGCAACTGAAGAAGTAGTGAACATTCAAAGTGCTTCAGATACTTGCGGGTAAGACGTGAGAACCCCCAGACACAGAAAAACTGATAAACACACTCAGGAACCCTGAAAATGAGTCCAAAGAAAAAAGCCAACCACAGAATGACTCCACCAGAAAACAGAACAGGGGTGACAAGACCTGACTTTGAAGCAATACAGCACCTAATATAAATAATGATACACAAGCTTGTGGCAGCAAAAAGAGAAAAGTGCTAGTTATGGGAGTCTTTCTATGACATGAATGGGAAAATATGTACACAAGCTGACCCTGAGAAATGTCAGGTGTGCAGTCTACCTGGAGTCAAGGTCAACAATATAAGCAGTAGATGCTTACTACTCATAAAACCTACTGATGAGTACCCCCTTTCTCTTCATGCCTGTGGGAACAAATGATACAGCCAAAGAAATACAGAGGAAATTACATCAGACTTCAAAGCTTTGGGCAGGAAAATTAAGAACACTGGGGCCCAGATAGTCTTCTCCTAAATCCTTCTACTTAGGGGAAAAGAAAAATGACAGAGAAAGAAAAACACTCCAAGTAATTACCTGGTTAAGTCACTGGTGCTAAAGAGAGAAATTTGGGTTCTGATACTAAAAGATAAACTTCTTGGATGATGGACTACTGGAAAACAATGGGTTGCATCCCTCAAAGCAAGGAAAACAAGTTCTTGGCCACAAAATAACCTCTTTAGGAGGTCTTTAAATTAAATCATGCAGTGGAGGAAAATGTACAGCAGGGCACTACGATAACATGAAACACAATAAGCCCCACAGCAGAGAAAAAAAGTCTAATAAGAGCTTACCAAAAAACATACCAAAAAACCCAGAAACAAAACCATGTCACAGCCCAAGTGAACTGCAATATTTCTACACTGATGCCCAGAGCATGGGTAATAAGCAACATGCACCTGAGTTCTAAGTACATGAAGGCAACTACGATCTTGTGACAATTACTGGAACGTAATGGGAAGGTGTCATAACTGGAATTCAAAAAATAGATGGGTAAAGTCTTCAAGGAAAAATAGAAGGGATAAAAAGGGAGGTGGAGACGCACTATATGTTAGGAATACAGTGGTGCCTCATACTTTGAACTTAATTTGTTTCAGGAGGCTGTTTGAATTCTGAATTGTTTGACCTCCAAAGCAATGTTCCCCATTAGAAATAATGGAAAGGGAATTAATCTGTACCCAGTCCCTGAACAATAACAAAAGGCACTCACTGAAAAGGCACTGAAGAGATCAAAAAGGCACTCACTGAAAGGGCACTGAGGAGCTTGAAAAGGCATTCAGTGAAAAAACAGGAGATTGAAAAGGCGTTCACTGAAAGGGCACTGAGAACAATTGAAAAGGCACTGAAGCATTTTTTTTTTACTGTGCCTGCAGTTCAAACTTAGAAGCATCTTTCGACATTTGGAACAATCTAATCTAGATTTTAGCATTCAAACTCTGGAATGTTCGAACTTAGGGATGTTTGAAGTTTGAGGCACCACTATATCTGCAATGAAGTACAGGAGGAGGAGCTAAGTAGTCACCTTGACTGCCTCTGGCTCAATCTAAGAGGAACAAAAAACAAAGACAACATAGTCATTGGTGTCTACTACCATCCACCAAATCAAAGAGAAGCTGGGGACATTATCATTGAAAAACAAGTAGCCAGTGTTGCAATGAGACATGACATGGTCATCATGGGAGATTTCAGCTTCCCTGATATTAGCTGTGAGAAACATTCAGCCAAACATGGCCCTTCCAAGAGATTTCTCACATGTGTAGATGTTAACTTCCTCCAGCAGAAGGTGGAGGAAAGGATGAGGAGAACAGCTACACTAAACCTAATCCTAATCAAGCATCCTGGAAGTCAAAAGTTACAGGAAGCACCGGAAACAAGAGGATGACTGGTATGCCGCATCTGTGCCTCTTTGTGAGAATCTGGTTGGGGTGAGGTTAGGAAACGGTGCTCTGAAGAAAAAGCTACTGAGCACTAATTCATCAGGGGAAGAGTCTCTTACCTATTATGAGTGGTGACTAAGCATCTTTACTTTAAGAAACTTTAAGCAACCAACTCATTATTGAAGAGTGATAGTGTAACTCTTATGTAAACAATACCCATTCATAAATTTCATAATGCTTGTTCATTTTGAAAGATGGTCTTGGTGGTGATGGCGGTGCATGCCTATGCCATAGGGACCTTTTAAAAGAAAGTGTCCTTAAAACGCTTCTTTTTAAGTATATATAGCAGTTTTATTGTAGTGGCATTGGTTCAACATTTTATAGCCAAGGCAGTATCTCCTAACACTGAGTTCTGCCTTCATTAACAACTGTGGGAATGATTCCAAGCTTCTGAATTGTTGGTTTCTTTGTATGTGTTGGTAGTGCCAGATAAACTAGAGTGTTTCATTCACAGGTGGGCTTTGGAACTACATTAATTGGTTGTTACGGATGTTAGCTTCAGGGAGTGTGTGACTTGGACTAGGGCCAGAGTGTAGGGCAAAGAGCTAAACCTTGCAGCGTAGCTCTTGTCCAGATGGACACTCTGCCATTCTTGCTATATGAAATTTAAACTGTGTCATGAGTGCAAAACACAGAGCTTATGTCTTTCCATTTGACTTGGCTGGGCCCAGTGTTTCTTGTTTCAATGTAATATATTATGGGGGTGATTTCTTTCCTAGTAGTGTTGGAGTGAGTCTTATCAGAAGTAAAGTTGCTACCACATGTATTTCTAGACCCATTGACTTCCCCTTCCTTTTACATGGATAAAACTGTCATGGGAAATGGATAATTGATGTATTTATCCCAAGAGAAAGGCATGTGGCTTTCTACCAATAGCCACCATCAGATCCCCCCAAGTATAAAAATGGCAATTGTCCAAGCATCAGCAATTCTGCAGAAAAGGTCCTCCTGTTTTCTGCAAATTCTAAATTACTTTTATCTGTTCCCTCACCTGTTTTTGGAGACTGGCTCAATCCCTCCATGAAGAATCACAGAACACTATTCCAAGAGGAATCTCATAATCACCAAAGTCTGTTGCTGGAGATAGGTTTGAAGGTTTTTGGAAATATGGTTGAGTTCTTTGACAAAGCTGGTCTGGAGTTCTAAGTTAGTGGGGTTGTCTTCTCATACTTCTGGCAATCTTTGCGGTTATCCAGAATAAGTAGATCCATTCATTTCCTTTCGGAAAAAGGCTAGTATAGCAAAGATACATTCTGTTAGCAAGTCACTCATCTTTGCACACATACAAAATATACAATTAAGCTATGAGGCCAGGAAAATGATAACCAGAATATGCTGGCTCATGCTCTCTTGCCTCATTGTGAGTTTGAATGACTTCTGGGAGGTCATTAGTGGGGCATAAACAGAAAAGCCCCACTGGTTGTGTTTAATATTGTTCTGTGAGTAGGCAAGTTGTTGAAGATGGTCATTTATTTAAATATTTAGAGTCTATTTTTGGAAATAACTTTGAAGTTCTTAGGAAGCTGAATTGAGTTCTTTAACAAATCTGACCCAGAAGCTTGTTCTAAGATACTGGGGTTGTTTCTTTTATCATAGATCAATTCTTTGAGTTTCAAAACAGCACAGCCACTCATCTTTGTATGCATACAAAATATACAATTAAGCAATAAAGCAAGACAGTGATGACTAGAACATGCTGGCTCATCGTTGTCATAGCTGCAATCCCTTGCTTCATTTTTTTTGCTATGTGACTGTGTGGAATTTCCAAATGGCCCTCGAAGCACGTTGAGCCAAAGGGAACTATATGGGTGGCTATATGAGACTTTAGGAACTGTTCCCAAATAGCCAAACACATCATACTTCCCTTCTGAATGGCCACTGAAATGCCTGCACACAGCAGTTGTCGA
>NW_025335641.1:5009932-5041264 GCF_004798865.1 Varanus komodoensis
ATGGTAGATACAACTTAAAAGTGCGTGTCCAAGGAAAAGACAAAACTACCAGAAGAATCCACAGGCAAAATCATGCTTTCTATGTACGTGGTTATGGTAAGATTCACTATAAACTAGCATTGCTTCTTCGGAAAAAAGCAGAGGAGTAGCGTTAACGTAGAATGGAGTCCACAGTGGAGATGAGAATTCTTGATGGGTAAAGCTGATGTTGTCAGGAGAACAAAGATTTCTCCTTGCCAGTCCCTTCGCCATAATTGCGTGATGTAGGCCTTGACTGAACAAGGAGAGTGAAGCCTCACACACATTCACACACATACACACGTCCCTACCTTTTCACCTGCAATATTCTAAACAGATGTCTGCCTGCCAATGGAGTGCACTGCCTGAAGGTGTAGTTTTGAAAAATATTATTCTGGCATCCCTCTCTGGGTATCATAAGGCATCCTCAATTTGCATCTCAATGTTTTCCAGTACTGACCATCTGCCAGCAGCATGGAATCTACTGGTGGAACTGCTTCCTCTCCCTCTTTTTTTCCCTTCTCCTGCAGCTGCACACACAGCCTGCCATGCCCTCCTTTTACTTCCCCGCCACTGCCCTCTCCAATTTCATTCTCCCTCCAGTTCTGGCAGTGATGCCCTGTGGCCCCCTCTCCTTCTTTTTCCCTGCAGCAGCAGCACCAGCAATTTCCAGGACTGCCAAGTCCTTCCTCTTCTAAAGGGCCCCTAAAAGCTGAGCATTTGCTGTTCTGTATTTTCCCCTCCTCCCTACTCTGGAGGTGATGGTGATGGTTATGCTACAAAAATTCTTCATTTAGGATCATGGCATGATAAAAATAGTGGAAAAAACAAGAGGGAAAACAAGTGCTTCAGTGTTCTGCCTATTGGTCTGAAGAAAAGAAGCGAAAGATCAAAGAAAGGGAATTATATCTGGATACTAACTGTGCAAAGCTCATACTGCAAAGCCCCAACCTTTTTGGCACCAGGGACCATTTTCATGGAAGACAATTTTTCCCTGCACCAGCAAGTGGGGATGGTTTCAGGATGATTCAAGCACCTTACATTTACTGTGCACTTTATTTCTATTATTATTACAGTGTAATATAGAATTATACAACTCACCATAATGCAGAATCAGTGGGAGCCCTGAACTCGTTTTCCTGCAACTGGAGAGTCCCATCTGGAGGTGATGGGAGACCGTGACACCCGAAGTCTCTGCTAATGATAATCTGTATTTGCAGCCATTCCCCAGTGCTAGCATCACTGCCTCAGCTCCACCTTAGACCATCCAGCATGGGATTCTCATAAGGAGAGCGCAACCCTTGCATGTGCAGCATACAGTAGAGTTTCCACTCTCATTCACCCAGACAGGCAAGGTCGCGTGAGTCTTTGAGTCTGCTGGGTGGAGGGAAACATGATGCCATACGCACTTCACTTGTCCGACACTCCCGTGACGGAGGGCGCGCCGTGCAGCCACTGCCTCGGCCACCCAGCCAGCTCCCACGCGGGAGGGGACGCATTGGGGAGGTTCAGCAGCGTAGTGGTTGCAGTTATGGACTGGGACTTGGGGCAACCAGCTTCTAGTCCACACTTGCCTGTGAAGTTCACTGACTGAGCTTGGCCCACCCACTGATTCTCAACCTAGCCTACCACACAAGGTTGGTGTGAAGATAACATAGAGAGGATCATGTAAGCTCCCTGTGCCTTGTACGTAGGGGGGGAAATATACAAACTTAGGCCAACCACCTTTTCTCTCAACCACCGGATAGCTTGCATTGCAAGTCCTATCATCCCGGTAATCCATCCATTTGGAAGGTCGCCAAGCTAACCTAACTTACAGGGTCATTGAGTGTAAAATGTGGTGGGTGCAAGCTGGGATCGTGGGAAAAGAAAGACAGCCATGCCAGCTGCCTGCTACTCCTTGTGAGGAAAGACGGCTTTAAGTGTCTCATCACTTTGCCTGTATTCAGAGCTGCCCTGGCCAAAGAAGGCCACACCTGCCTCACCTGGAGGTGCAGATAGTCAGCCTTCCTGCCTCCTCTTCCTATCCAATCCAGCTCACACGCACCCACAGCGAATACCTGACCACAACCAGCTCAGATCCTTCTGCTGTCGCATAATGACCAATACATCACCTATCAATGGCCAGGCGTTTAAACTGGAAAAAAATGGATAGGCTCATCCCACTCCCTCACCTCAACCCACCTGCTCCCATCGGTCATTCCACCTGTTTTATTGGAACGTCTGCCCCGTGCCCGAGCCACAGTCCACACATGCTATTGGATACTGTTGGCTGAGGGCAACTTGCAGCGTCATCTCACTAGAGAATCAAGGCATCTGTCAGAGGAGCTTTAGCCCATTTGAAAAAGATTAGATTGGGTTGGTCAGAGAGCTCTTGACGTCCCACCTCCTTCTCTTGTTCCTTGGCTCTGCAGCAGCCTGCGAGCGGAAGGAGGAGGAGAATTGTAGAGGTTACGCCCACAGATGACGCTTCACTTGCTTGCCCACTGTTCACCTCCTGCTCTGCAGCCCTTTTCCTAAAAGGCCGTGGACAGGTATCAGTTCATGGCCCATGGGTTGGGGGCCCCTGCTGTACACCAAATGAAGAAATGCAGAAGCTGCAGTTGAATATAAACATAGGAAAAGGAGGAACCCATACTCCAGATTAGCAAGGGAAACAATGATGATTGCATATTTGTCTGAGTATAGAACAACAGGACAACAAGAAAGTTTGGAGGGCTGTTGTTACATTCATTCATTCATTCATTCATTCAAAAGGTCTAGACTGTCCCATTATCGAAGTCTCGGGATGGTTTCACAATACAAAACGTAAAAAATTTAAAACACATGTTGTGACCTGTTTAATTTCATAGGTGAAATAAAAATGAATGCACAAAGACCAGAGCCAAGTGTGGATGACATGGAAGCCCAGTTGGGAAGATTCAGCAGGACTGCATCAGGGGGTTCTTTTGTCATGTCAGGAGTTCCAGATGTCCCCACAGATGTCTTCCCACCCTGCCAAATCACTGACCTGGAGGTGCAGCTCAATGACGACGATCAGTTCCTTCTATCATGGACAGCCCCTGGGAATGACTACGATCTAGGACAGGGTAAGTGCTAAGCTCTTATTAACCGTATGCAGTTATCCAGCATTCCACCTCAGAGGGGCCAACTGGAACATTTGTTACTCAAGCTGAAAGGGTTGGGCACCTGCTTCACCTTCAGCAACACTCTCTCCCTGAAGCCCATAAAAGTAGCATTACCTTGTTGAGATAGAGGAGGCCCACCCTCCACACGACCAGGCCTGGCATTAGCCTTTGCCCTGGGTGGGGCAGGCAACATGTGGCCCGCCGCCCACAAATGGCTTCCCCCAGGCATGCCTGCCGTGAGGCCTGCTCCCTTGGCATCCCTTCTTCTGAGTCTCCCTTGTCATTGCCCCTCACACCAGCCCATCGAGGGCAACACAACCGCCATTTGTGTGCCTGACATGCAGAAAAGGTGCGCATTCAAGAGAGCTGGCAGGGCATCTGCTCCCCTCCTCCCCTGCACTGCTGCCTGGACCAGAGTGAGAGGCGGGCAAACAAGCAGGTCACCATGACGACCTGCAGGGGGATCTTGTCATTGGGCCCTTATTGGTGGTTTGGGCTAAACAGAAGTGTGAAATCTGCTCAGGGGGATCTGGGTCAGCCTTAGTTTGTTTCTGGGCTGGGCACCTTAATTTCTAATGTGCTGTTTGCTTCTAATTTCGCAGTGGAAAGATATGAAATAAAAATGAGTGAAAATCCCTTGCAGTTAAGAGATGCTACTTTTCCTGATGCCATCTCTGTGAGCACTTCTGGACTGATACCTGCAGATGCGGGGGTGAAGCAATCCTTTCAGTATAAGCCGGAAAACTTCGGAAAGGAAAATGGCACCTCGATCTACTTTGCCATCCGAGCCATTGATAACAGCAGCAATGCTGGTGAAGTATCTAACATAGCAAAGGCAGTGGTGCTTCTTTCATTAGCCCCTAATGAAGAAAGCAGCAATCATGTGTTAAACACAGTTACCTTAATTGTGATCATCGCATGTATTGCTGCAGTTATCATTTGTGCTATTATAACAATTTGTGTTGTACAGAAGCGAAGAAATGTACGTCCTCGAACAGGAATGTAATATTTATAAATAGGAGAACCAGAAATTTATACATCAGAGAGAGAAATGAATATAGCCGGTGCTATTTAGGAACTTGAAGTGTTAACATAATTTCTTACTGTGTGTCAAGTATCCATCTCTAAATGGTAACACACATGTACAGACACCACATTTTGAGATGGCATTTTTATGCATTGAAATCCCATTCATATTATTTGTAGCAGATTAATCAAAACCAAGATACTGGTACTTGATGGCTAGATTTATTATTTGTTTTCAAAAGAAAGGAAGTTCAGGATTGTTGTGATTTGCAAATTGGACCTTATGGTCAATTTAACAAGTGTGTGAGGGGAGATGATTGCTTCAGCACAGAAGAATTTCAGTCCTCGAGGCAGTAGTGAGAGCTGAGAAGGTTTCCTCCTTTGGTATTCCACATATGCTTTGGGGTCAAGCTAAATCTGACAATGTATGATCCAGTTATTTAAAACTTGGGAACACTTTAATCTTATATATGCAAAGAATGGATTCCAATTGCCTTTTAAAGAGGAACATGGGTGTGTTGATGAGGGCCCTCATCCTCCAGCCATTGACGTTCAACATTTCTCTGCAGTCCGTCTATCCAGACACTTTTCTCCTTTGCTCAGTTCGAATCTTGAGGGCGCACAGCTGGAAGGAAACAGATTTAGGGAGAGCCCACATGTGGCAAAAACAGGACACCTCTCCCACCCATTTTGTGCATATATCAGGCAGACATGGAATTAAACAAACTGGTCTCACAGTGTCACAGCTAGTTTGGTCATTTAAAATCTCAGGAAACCTTTCAGAGGCTCAAATGCATCACTCTGGGCAATGGGAGGCCATTTAAGTCAAATTCTCTTCCTAGGATTTGAGAATAGGTGGGTATGTGTTATTGCTGTTTTAAGACACAGGATTATTGCTTCCTGGTTTTTCACTTAGTACAGGTTTTAGAGCTGAATAAATGAAACTAAATCTCCAATGGTGTTGATTTTCTTGTGCAAATTCACTGCCAATAGAGGCCTTTTGGGCAAACTGGAATTATGCTGTTCAGTTCTTGTTTCTGCTGTTGGAGGGCAGAATCACACTTTATAAATCCTATGGACAAGGGATAATAGAAGGCATTCCTGCCTTGGAACTACCCAATTTTTCTCTACTGCGTGCAAGAGCACCCTACATGCACTCGCACACGTGTCCTGATACCCCTACAAATTCTGTAAAAGAACTCAATATTCCTGGATTTGGCAAACCATTTCCTCTCATGAACCAACAGGGTAAGCCACATACTCATGTGTTTCCTTGGTCCTGTGAACAGCTGGGAAAGAAGTGGAATAAGGGTGGGGAAAGAGCAAGACAACTGTACAGGGAGGAAGTGTTGCTCTATAGCCTGTGAATTAAAAGGGAGCAAACTAGCCGAGGGACATCAGACTTTTGCACCCTTTGGAAAAGTGGGTGGTTCTTCCCAAATCATTATAAATCCAGCAATCAAAAAAGGCTTTCAGCTCCAGAAAGCTGGGAACTTGCAGCCTAGGGCTGATATGTCAACTGACATGCTCCGTGATCTGTGATGTGGTGCAATGCCACAAATGAGGTTTGCTTTCAGCCTACCCCATGCACCCTAGTTCTTTGAGGCCCAAATCCAGAGGCTAACAATGGAGTTCCTGGGATCGGTGAGGATGCTCCACACGTATCTAATATATATTTTTATTTTCATAAAATTAAACAATACAAATAAATACACAATTAAATTATACTAAGCCATAACAAGAAAAGTGTACCCAATATCAGGAACATTAGGCACTTATTAAATCATATACCATTTCAGGAAGCCCCTTTCAAAATTGCAATAAATCTTGTGAAGATTCAAACCCCTTCCCTTTTATTAGTACATACTTAACAAGTGGTCCCCACATATCATCAAAATTATTCTTATTTGTGAAGCACCTTTTCACTTTAATATCACATGTTAACTTATCATTAATAATTATATTCCAAAATTCTCTGTACCAATCAATTGATAATTTACTTTACTTTCCAACTCTTTGCTATGATTAATTTTGCAGCTGTTAGTAAGCTTGTTGCTAACTGTTTAATATTCCATCTCCATTGTTCCCTATTAAATATTGACATTAATGCAATTCCAGGATTTACTTCAACATTTAAACACATTATTTTTAATAATTTCTTTAAAAACCTCTTTCCAAAATTTCTTTACATATACACATGTCCACCACATATGGAAGAATTTGCCTACTCCCCAGCCACATCTCACACATAATTATTTAATTAATTTATTTATTTAACGTTTTTGTATGCCGTCCCCTTGCTATATAGCCTCGGGACAGCTCACACAAATAAATAAATATAATACAAATACAGTTAAAACCCGGAAACACCCCAGCTGCACAATTAAAACCTATAAATATTAAACATTATTAAAATATTGTTTGAATAAAAAGGTCTTAGCCTGACGCCAAAAAACAAATAACGACGGCGCCAGGCAGACCTCTCTGGGGAGCGCATTCCATAGATGGGGCGCCACCGCAGAGAAAGCCCTCCTCTGGGTGCTCTGCTTCCTGATGTCTCTTCCAGAGGGCTCCCGGAGGAGGGCCTCTGCTGCCGATTTCAAGGGGCGGGAGGGCAAATATGGATGCAGGCGTTCCTTTAGGTGTCCAGGTCCCAAGCCATTAAGGGCTTTATAGGTGATTACCAACACCTTGAATTGAACCTGGACTTCGATGGGAAGCCAATGAAGCTGGTAGAGGACTGGGGTTATATGAGAACAATGCCCAGTCCCCATCAGCAACCTGGTTGCTCTATTTTGCACCATCTGAAGTATCCGGACTGTCTTCAAGGGCAGCCCCACGTAGAGCGCGTTACAGAAATTAGAGTATTTAATATCCGTATGATTCAATTTTACTGGGGTTAGGTACCATTTCCATACTAGTTTATAAAAAAATTCTTTATTCTTGCTGATATACATTTTAGCTTTTTCTTATGCTACATATTTTCCCAATCTTCATTACTAATATTCCTTTTTAAGTTAGTTACTATGATACTTTAAGAGGATCATATTGGTCCTCTTCTTCTAATATCTTATAAATTTTACTTACTGTCCATTTCATCTGCATATTATCTTGTTTTTCCTTTTCCATTATCATATCTTCAAATTTAGTGTAATCTCCACATTTACCTTTTTTTCTTTAACCAATCTTTAGTCCAACATTCTGAATCACATTAAACCAAGTTATGCTTCCCCTTTGAAAACCACCGTTATCTTTTCCTTATTATTCATTAGCTCTAACCAGGCTTTTAACTTAATAATTTGTTTATTCTTCAATATTTCTCCCAAACTTAAGGAGAAATTAAGAACACTGGGGCCCAGATAGTCTTCTCCCAAATCCTACCAATTAGAAACATAGAAACAGAAAGGGCCTCCCAGGCCATCTAGCCTGGCTGCTGGCTCCAGCTGGCTCCATTCCAGGGCCTGGAAAATAAATCTTATGATTACAGCCTGAAAAAACTGGCCCTGTTCAGCCTTAATAAAGGAAGACTATGAGGTGACATGACAGCACTCTACAGGTTCCTCAAACGCTGTCACAAAGATGAAGGAAAAGACCTCCTTTCACTCATCCCAGATTGTAGGACACGGAACAATGAACTTAAAGTACAGTACACCAGGTGCAGTCTAGACACAAGGAAAAATTTCATAGCTGAACCAGCTGCCAGGAAAGGTCGTGTGCTCTTCCACACTACAGACATTCAGGAAGACGCTAGACAGTTATCTGAGTGGGAAGGTAGAACTCCTACCAGCACCAGCAGAGGGTTTAACCCAAGGACCTTCTTGACACCTTCTGACCCTACTACTCTATGATTCTATGATTCTGTATCAAGTTGATGAAATAATATCTGATATATTCTCACTTGATTTGCCACATAGTACAGCTTTAAATTGGGAAATACCTAATTCCCCTATATTGTCTGTTTTATACCATCCTTGCTTTTTTATCTCCATTACAAAACTTGTTAATCGTATTTTACCATTATTTCAAATCTTTATCTATTATTTTAATCAGTAATATCATAAACAAAAAGTTTATCTTAGGTAAGATTTTCATTTTAACTACTGCTATTCTACCATACCATGATAATCCAATCTTCCTAAATCCATTCATTTCTCTTTCATAGTTTAGTTTATCAAAACTATTCTTTTTAAAATAGTCAATTTTTGTAATATTTATATCTAAGTACTTCAATAATTCTACCTATTTTAATTTCAAATTTGCTCAGAAAATTGACACCCACGAGGGGGAAAGGTGGACAGGAAGCAGAGGGGGGCAGTTGGAGGAGGAGGTTTCCTGGCAATATTTTCTGGCCTTTCAAGCAGTGCTGTCTGCTGCTGGCTTCTGCCACCGACATGCACAACTGTTTCCCTCACCCCTTAGATGCGAAGAGGCAAGTGCACAGAACAGAGTAAGAACATTTCAGGGTCAGCTCTGCTGCTGTCAAATTTATTTTTTTAATTAAATTTCTAACCTGTCCCATTAACCATATGGCTCCCAAATTGCTAACTGCCTTCACTCTCAGTTTAAGTTCACTCACTTACCAGGATGTAGGGGCAAAGGTTAGATAAGTTTGGTCATGGGAACCAGTTTAAAAGAATGATGCATTTGAAGTTCTGCCAAATTTCATTTTTACATGTTTCAAACAATTACCAATTGTTAAAACTTGAACCTAAATAAGATCACTGAGTTTTTTTATATGGGTTTCAGTTGACCACTGAATAATGTGCCATACCCAAACCTGAGCAGAGCTGCCCATTGGTGTTAATTTTGAGGAATGGCATCTGGGCATTATCTTCCACCATGTGCCAAGACATACTGTATTTCTATTCATAATAAAGTATTTATTTGTAAACATGCATCCCCCCTCTCTCTTCATATGCAAAATTTATGCAAATCTGTCCTGTTTTGGATTGATTCTCACACGGCCATCTTATTGGACTATCTGAGATTTTACCCCTGCAAAGTTTTTCCAGTCAGTTTTCTGCTAAGCTTCTGTGTCACATAATGATACCCAATATCACAAGAGTGAAAGGCAGCCCACGCTACAGAACTTTACCTTTCTGCCCCTCCTTCAGCCCTCCTAAAGCTTCCCAGAGGCCTGGGAAAACCTTCTTGACATTGTGGTCCGTGTCTTGTGGGTTTGCTGTGAGAGGGAAGAATTGTGTGAAAGCCGGAACCCTGACCTCAGAGCCAGAAATCAGTGCTTCAGTGCCTCACTCCTTCCTTCACTGCCAGCATAGAATTTTTTTAAAAAAATTGCTAACAATTATATTTTAATATGTTTCAGTGGTATATTTTATAAAATAATAAATAAATAAATAAAAATAAGTGAACTTTTTACATATTTCTGGGGTGAGAGATATAATGGTTCTAGAAATTTTGAAGCCGTGAAACGAACATGTAGGGGGCAGTTCCATTTTCCCTCAAGAAAGTAACAGACATTTTGTTACATCAGAAACATTAAATATATTAGGGACAGTATGGTTGACGATAAAATTGTCATTAAAATTTGAAAATTTTTAAAGCAAATGCAGTTACTTGCAAATACTATCAGAATCAGTATGGTTTTACTTTTAGTAGCCCAAATAGTATTTTGTGAACAAATCAAATATACATAATATATTTAAGACCCTGAAACATCTGAAATATCCTAGAAGTCAAAAGATGCAGGATGCACTGGAAAGAGAGGAAGACTTGTGCTCAGCATCTGTGCCTCTTTGTGAGAATCTGGTTGGGGTGAGGTTAGGAAACGCTGCTCTGAAGAAAAAGCTACTGAGCACTAATTCATCAGGGGAAGAGTCTCTTACCTATTATGAGTGGTGACTAAGCATCTTTACTTTAAGAAACTTTAAGCAACCAACTCATTATTGAAGAGTGATAGTGTAACTCTTATGTAAACAATTCCCATTCACAAATATAATGCTTGTTCATTTTGAAAGATGGTTTTGGTGGTGATGGCCGTACATGCCTATGCCATAGGAACCTTTTAAAAGAAAGTATCCTTAAAACACTTCTTTTTAAGTATACATAGCAGATTTATTGTATATCACACTCTCTTGCCTCATTGTGAGTTTGAATGACTTCTCGGAGGTCATTAGTGGGACATAAACAGAAAAGCCCCACTGGTTATGTTTAATATTGTTCTGTGCGTAGGGAAGTTGTTGAAGATGGTGATTTATTTAATTAGATTTGGAAATAAGTTTGAAGTTCTTAGGAAGCTTAATTGAGTTCTTTAACAAATCTGACCGGAAAACTTGTTCTAAGATGCTTGGGCTGTTTTCTTTTACTTCTGCCAATAACTATGGTATCTAGGCTATTTTATCAAAGATTTATTCTTTGTGTTTCAAAACAGCACAACCTCTCATCTTTGAAATATACAATTAGGCAATAAAGCAAGATAGGGATGACTAAAACATACTGGCTCAGCATTGTCATATCTGCACTTTGCCTCTTTTTTTTTTTTTTTTGCTATATTATGCTTCTACGCTGAATCATAGCAATCGCAATTGCTCTTCTAAATTTTAATGTGTGCATTTAAGATTTATTTAATTTTAACTTTTGTTAACCACCCATGGAGCCTTTGCTATTGAGTAGTATAAAATGAAATAAATAAATGATTGCCAATGTGAATGACTTCTCTGAGGCCATCACTGGTGTGTAAACATAGAAAAGCCTGGTAGTTCACGTCCCATATTGTTTCAACCCCCAACTTCATTTCCTCCAGATGTGTAGATGACAGCTCTGATCATCATTGCCTAAGATTCATAAGGGTTTTCCTTTGGCTTCCCTTGTTTTGTACATACTATGATCACTATTTTGTAATGTGTTGATTGATTTCCAAGAGCAGCAGATCAACAGTATGTGCCCGATTCTGCTTGTGTGCTTTTGTGTGTACAGCCTCACAGAGTATTCTTCCCACAATGACTTTCACCAGTTCCAGCATTTTCTGCAGGTTTCTCTCTTAACTGACCAGGGAGCAAGGGCCCCCTACATAGATCTCAAAGGCCGGGTAGGCACATACGGGTGCAGGAACTCCCTAAGATAACCGGGGCCTAAGCCTAAGTTCTGATAGTGTCCTTAGCTCCAGGTCCCAGTTGCTTAGCCATGGTCGTACTTCCTCAGCAAGTATTCCCCAGGCCTAGGCCTTGTGTGTGGGATAAAGCACCTTGGCAGCTCTTGTGGGACACCACAATTAATCCTCCTTATGGTTTCACACTTGGGGCTAGCATTCATGGTGGCTTTTGCTGCCATGCTTCCTTCAGAACTGGTTGAGACAGGTTCTGTGCAAAAGTTATTTAGTCCCTTTGTGTAACTCATCATTTGGCATCCAAGAAATCGTGCACACAATGCAGGACTAGCCCTGGCATCAGTTGAAATGAGCGCAAACCCTATGCCTGGGCCTGATGGGCACTTGCCCGTGGGCCCCATACTGTGTATGTTAACCCTTGGAAAATTGGATAACTTCCAAAATTAACAGTAGTTGTAGTTGCTGTAGGGGCCCCAGTACACTGCTTTGCCCAGGGCCCATAATGCTGTTAAGACGGCCCTGACCCTAGGGGGTTCCTTTCCCTTAAGTTGTGCCTAGTACTGCAATATCTGGAGTGAGCAAAATCTGCTTAGTTTAACCCGGATGCAGGCATTTACTTAACTGTGGGGTGTGGGGACAGCTGCTGTCAATATACACGTCAAGCAGGGGAAAAGGGAGGCGGCAGCTGTGACTCCTGCCTTGGCTTTTGTCACCTTTGGGAAGGACCTTGCTGCATGTGGCCTGCGTGCTGTCCGAAGGGAGACAAGCATCAGATAAGCCATTGTCCAGCCTTCTGCTGAGCCACCCAGCAGGTAGATAAGGCTGCGGGTCCACTCACCCTCATTGCAAGGAGGTGGAATCCTTGCAGCCACTCCGATGGCTCCCCAGGGGACACGCTGCTAGCAAGCCCCAAGTGCGTCTATCCTGAACTCCGCCTGTGAGCTTGCACCATTTGCACCTACTTTTCTGCAGGTACCCTGTCTATTTTTCCTGCATAGGAGCCTTTCTAGCTCCTTTCTCATCCTCTGACTAACAATGAGAACTATAAGAAGCGACAGGGGCCACACTGACTTCCCCTTTATTTCCTACTTTCTTCCCCACTCTCTACCCTTCCTCTATGTCTTTTTTGCTGCCTTCGTTAGCCACACTGCAATCATTTGTGCTTCTGCCTCTCACTGCCTTCTCCCTTGCTATTCCTTTATCCCGTAATTCCTCTTTCTTCTTCTTCTTTGTATCATTTGTTCCTGCCCCTTATCAGGGCTAAGGGGACAGAGTTAACTGCACAGAAAACTTTAGCTGTGAGTTTGCATTTGTCCTCTCCCCATATCACCCCAGTTCACTGCTCTGCCAAAGAAGCGGAAGGGCACACCTTTTATAAATAAAATATTGCATTACAACACATTAACAATATTAATGTGTTGTAGTGCATATGAGTAAGGAATGGTGGGTATTTACCTGAGGATGGAGAAGAAAGAGGACTCTTTTGCTTCGGTGTTAAAAAAAAGGATGTGAGAGGTGACTCCAAAAAGATAGAGTGCACAAGAATGAATCTCAAGATAAAGTATATAGTTGAGTTAAAATGTATTTTCTTACCATAATCAAGTTCTTTTTTTCAGTAGCTTTAAGGTTTTTCAGTCTCTGTTATTAAGTTAGCAATTTATGGTTTTTAATAATAGAGTAATGATACAGAAAACAGAGTTATAGTCATGTTTATTTTCTGAAAAATTAACATGTTCTGACTTTTTGCATAGGTCAATAGAAATAGTCAGTGGGCACCCTTTTCAATATGCTTAATTTAAGAAGGTGGTTTTATTTCAGACTTTGGTGACATCACTGACATTAATGGCATTGCTCTAGCATAAACCAGTCAAGCAGAGTATCATTCATGCTTTGTAGACAAGAGTGAAAAGCAATTTTTCAACAAATTTAGCAAGTGCCAAATATTTGCTGTGGAGGCTGGGCTTCCTTATCTTCTAAAAACATATTTCCCATTAGTCTTTCAGCATTCCTAATCTTACTTTGAATTTCATTTTCGGTTCCTTGATCCGCTGGGAGAGGTATCTTGTTTTTCCTCTTTGCTTGGTCTATTCTATTTATTTGCACGGGCTACTGTAATAGTTCTTTCTGTTTCTATGGGTTAATTGCTGAAAAGTTGCATCCAGACCCTATATCTGACCACCTTTGCTTTTCCTTCTTGTCTGTCCTTAGCAATTGTGAATGTTTCTTCTGTGATCCATCTAGGCTCTTTTTTCTTCTTACTGCAGGAATTATCTTTTTTCATTCTTCCCAAATAATTTATTTGGTTTCAGACCATAGTCTTCTGGTTCATGGCCAGTTGTGTTCAATGATATAAATCTGTTCTTTGTGTTGACTTTACATTTCTCAGGAATATTGTTTAAGTTGTATATTGGTATGGTTTTTCTGTTACTGATCTTTTTAATAATTTCATCACCATTACCACAATCTTCTTTTGGTCTTGTTTTAGAAGACAGAATACACTTTCTTCATCTCTTGCTTCAAATTACATAGCCTATCTGGTTTCAGTGTTGGCCATGGTCAAGTATATGCAACAGTTCAGTTGCCTGAAGTATGTATATGCAATTAATAGATGATTGGCTTCACAGAATTCTGTGAGTCATTCTCCTGCTTCATCTCTAGTCTGTAGGCCACATTCTCCTACAACACTGGATTCTGCTGTGTTTACTATGTTTGTGCTCCAGTCACCTATAATTATCAGCATGCCTTGTTCTGGTGTGTTATCCATTACATCATGAACACCCACATAAGAGTTTTCAATTTCTTCCTCTTCAGCATCTGTTGCAGCAGCCTAGATGTGAATGATGGGCATGTTAATAGGGTTTCCAGTAATTCTAATTGATATTATTGGTTCAGACTTTGCAGACATTTCCTGCCTATGCTACCTCTTGCCTCAGTATTAGAGCCACTCTGTTTCTTCTGAAGTTGTCATTTCCAGGGTATACACCTTGTCTACGGCAAATGCCCCATTTCATTCTATTTCAGTTTGCTTACACCAAGTATTGGATCTTTTACCGTTCCCATTTCTTGCATTACAGTTTCTAGTTTGCCTTAATTCATATGTCTCACATTCTATTTCCCAAATGTATGTGTTGTGCAGCATCAACCTTTCCTTTCACCTCTGTGTAGCCAAGCTAGTAAACCCCATGTTGATTTTGATCTAGTTGTGTCAGTAGTAACAGGGCTATTCATATTTGCCCTGTGCTCTTCCCCAATAGCTGGTTGAATGCCGTCCAACCTAGGAGTCTCACCAGTTTCAGTTTGGATTGTTTCATCACAAGGTTTTCAAGGGAAGGGTTGGGGTTATGGTTAAATGCATTCTTCTCCACACTACAAACCAGAATTAGCTTGAGCGTCTCTGCCATTGTCTGTGAAAGATCCTTGACAAGAGGATTTTGGGTCCATGCTGTCACATATAATCTAGTCCCTCCAGGTTTGACGACAACAGCTGACAGCTCGTGTCAAGTTATGCTATTGTTGAAGAAATTTTCTGGGTCAAGTTATGTTTTATGGCTCATGTTTTATCATTAGCTTATGTCCTGATTAAAGGGTCAATAAACTTGAGAAAGGAGAAGGTAATGTTGCTGGAAAAAGTGATGAGGTTTGCAGTCACAATTAAGAAATCCTCTGGCATAGGATACAGTAGAAATCACAACATGATAACTCTCTCATATCACCTCCTCTTTTCTTTTTTTTCTTTCTTTTTTTTTTGTGTTCTGAAAGAAAGCAAATCTAACTGATGTGACATAGAAAAAGCTGTGGCTGTAGGAGAAGGTGGAGTTGCTCCAGGCTAACAAGGTTAGCTAAGGACCACTCCCCACAAAGGTCTATTTGGATTGCAGCCTTTTCTTAATTGGACTGGACCTTACATTTGAAGTGTTTCCTTCCAGCTTATGTGGCATAGTAAGTCTGTTTTTAGAGAATGGATACATGTCTGTGAAATGGCCAAAGGCAGACCTTGAAGGCTGAAAAGAAGCTGGTAAACAAGGAACTGCTACAAGGAGTCCAGGCACCAGGTAGCGATACTGGCTCTGAGACTTGTCTGCACGATGCAGCCACCAGCTCTGCTAAGCATTCAGAAACAGGCAGGTGCCCCAAGAGCACGAAGGAGCAGCAGGATGAAAGATCTACAAGCAATGCCTACATGAGCCATGGGGCAAGCTAATACCACCAAGGCAAAAGTGACCACAAGGATTCCAACTTAGGTCAGGCGACAGGAAGTTGTTGACATGTCAGGCTGCCATTCAGAGAGGTGTAGATACGGAAGCAAGAGAATAGAAAAGGGGGCAGAGAGGAGAAACCTCTAAGAAACTTCTATGCGCAACCAGTGGGATAATCTCATATATGTGCAATCTACGTTTCTGTATTTCTTTTCTACTTTTCCTACTTTCAACACACTGCATGTGAGTTGGCATGCTAAGTACAGTGAATGTAAGTATGCAATGAGATTAGCTAGAATTTGTTTAATTATAGAATATGCATATAATTTCAAAATTTAAAGTTGCACGAAAATACTCTGTGTCTCATTCTTCCCAATGAGGTTTGTGCAAATTGAGTAGCTTTTAAATTAGGTAAAGGCAGCGTGCAACACTGCATTCCCTTATTGTTCTTTCTCTCGCCTCATCTCTTTGCCTTAGATATTTCTTGACCATGGCACAGCGGGAATCTGGAGTTTGCTATAATCCTTTGGCCATCCATTAAAGTTTCATTAAATCAATGGCACTTTTGAGCAAGCATGAATGGTTGGGCTGCATACCTAATTCCTTATTAGTGGGCAAAGCATTCTAAACCCATAGAATTTAGTGTAGTTTATGGCAAATATTTATCTCTGCCCTGCCTCACTTCTTTGGATTCTGGAAAGCCAGACCTTTGGCCCTAATGGGAGGTGAAGCAGCATCATAGTCATGTGCAGTATTTTTTCTGCAACAATACTAATCTAAAATGAAGTAATTCTTTGAGAAGAGCTGTGTGCCTGTTCAAGGCACTGTGTATTTTAATGTGAGTTCAGAGCATCATTTCCTTTTCTGCTGCAGGCTACGAAAGGACTTAGACCAGGCTTGCCCCAAACATCCTCAATATTAGCTTTGTATGAATCTTCTTTGTTAGATTCATTTCCTTCCTACCCCAGTAATGAGTAGCATTAAATTCAGTGAAATGGCCTTGCAATACCTGGCTTCTTCCCAGTGGCCATGAGACCGTGTGGAATTTCCAGATGGCCCTCCAAGCACGTTGAGCCAAAGGGAACTATATGGGTGGCTATATGAGACTTTAGGAACTGTTCCCAAATAGCCCAACACATCATATTTCCCTTCTGAATGGCCACTGAAATGCCTGCACACAGCAGTTGTCGAGGAGCCGGGGCGGGTGAGGGTCACCTACTCACCCAGCGTGGGGGATCCTGCACACAGCTGGTCTGCCACCACGTGAGCAGAGCGCCGCACATAATGGGCCACTGGTCAGATCCGGCGTGGCCTTTCTTGTGTTCTTACGTTCTGTTTAGGGGTTTGCTGAAACTAGCCCAGCCTTGCACAAAATGATTATCACCAGATGTTTTGATCAGAACTCCCATCCTGCCTGACAACTGTCCATTTTGACTGCGGCTGATGGGAGATACAGGTCTTTTGATGTGTATGGGGGATGGGGACGCCTGGTTGGGCTAGGCTAATCAAACCCATCCCAATTAAAGCCAAGGACTATTCACAAATAAATTTGACCAGGTGTTTTTGTCCTGTGGTTTGCATGTCATGGTGTGCAATCCAACACATCCAAATTCTTTCCAGTGGCCATTTCTTTTTGTGACGGCCTCCAAAATCCACTGAGGAAGGAAGCAATCCCTTGGGGTTTAAGCATTCCGGGGGCCATCCTGAAGCATACTCCAATAGCCATTTGGAAGAAGCCAAAGTATTGGCCATCTTCTGTCATTCTCCTTTGTTTATCCTTCTGATACTGCCACAGCTGGGTTGGCCCTGAATGTTACACTGAAGCAAGAATGTTAAAGTCCAACAGGGGAGTGTTTCCTCGTTCGTGACAGGTAATTACAACGCAATTGTGTTCTGAGCATTAAAATGGGGTGATTGCTTCAAGGAAATAAAAGATAAGAGAGGATTGCTGGTGTCCTTTGAACAATTCTGTTTGCTCAGTACTTATAGGTTTTAAAATGACACTAATCACATCTCTGGCTTGGTTTCTTACATTTGTTTTCTCAGTTTACTGGTACTGCAGTCTGAATCATACTCTGTGACTACACTGGGGATGTCCCTGTGCTGCCCTTCCCAGCTTCTTCCGTAAAGTGTAAGGGCAGCCATCCCATGCTGGGGGTGACAGTATGTCCTGCAATACCCCAACAGAGCCAGTAGGAGCCAATGTTGTGGAATGAACATGGGGAAGCAACAATACTGTGATGCTGCAACATGGAAAAGTGTTACTAAAAAGTGCCACTATATGAATGGAGAGAACACAACATGGGGCTGCCCATTTCGAGCAGCAGCAGCTCCATCATTTTGTAACATAAATTTAACATCCCTGAGCACCACCACACTTTCTGATTAGTGGTCACGCTGTGGTCTTCTCTGAGCATCTCACTGCCCAGAGAGCTTTGGCTGTGGAGTGGTATGAAAATAAGTAATAATATTATTACTACTAATAATAATAATTAATAATAAATTATAATAATCTGTCACACCCTTGAAGCTATCCTATTCCCTCTGAATTTAGTGATAATCCTCACAGCAATTGGATAGAAATGCACTTTTTCTGCAACAGTATATTGTTCCTACTGCAATGTGAAGAAGTTGCACATTTAAGACCAGATCATCTCACAAAGACCTAGATGCTTTACAAAAGACTTGCTTTTAGAGGAGATGAAAACTCCCAGAACAAGTTTGTTGAGAGCCATCAATAACACTGCCTGGATTTTTGGATTCTGCTTGAGGGTGTGGCTACGGGAGCGTTTGTGATGGACTTCTGTGCTTCAGAACTGAACGCTGCACCATTGTGCTCATGCCATTCCTAAGAAACTCCTTTGTGGGCTGTTTTGCCAATGCAGAAGTCTTTTGGTGAACCAAAACTTCATACATTCCAACTGTTTTCTTTGTGTTAAGATGTGACTGAGAGTGGCCTGCCAAGGGAGTAGTTTGGAATGGTTGGTGCTGACACTCTGTTCCTACCCAAAACCATCCACGGTAGCCTCTGGGTCTGGTACAGAAAGATAGAGTGGCAAGGGAAGACACCATTGAATGTAACGTATTTAAGAAGTAATAACCAAGGAGAAAATGGCTGAATAATTCCTGATAATACTACTAACAGGAATGACCCTTCTTAATGTAAATGGCAGGAAAATAGAGGATTGAGAAAATGGCCAAAGAAATATATTGAGGGACTGAATTTGCATGGCTTATAATTTCAGATAGATAGACAGTTTCTGTTTGTGATTATGTTAAAAGTAGAACAAGGGAATGCAAGTTTGATTATTTATGATGTTCTTTAAAGATTGTTTCAAATGGTCACCATATAACCAAAGAATGTATTAGCACTAACAAAGAGCTGAATTTCCATGACAGAACAAAGTCCTGTGATAAACATGCAGGAGTTTTCTCTGTGTGAATGCATATATAAGTGCATGTATAAATAATCTTTTGGTGCCATTTGTCCTGTCAGGTTGGTGTGAGTGGCCCAAGCAAGGATGGTGTTTAATCGATGGCTACTTCTAATGGCGCTGGAGCTGCTAAATGGGGCAGCAGGTACCATGATAAAGCTCAACAATGGTGGATTTGAAGACATTGTCATTGCCATTAATCCTGAGGTACCAGAAGATGACAAAATAATTGCCAGCATAAAGGTAAGACTGTAAAATCATATAGGAACTTGGCAGTGTGAGCCTTAGTTACTTGAGAGAATTGTGAGAGGCGAGAGAATTCAGCTTGCATTCTGTCACCACAAAATGTCTAGGCTGCTACAGGAAATCTCCTTCTAGTGCTACAGGTTTATTCAGACAGGATCTGCAACAAACTGTTGCAGTGTGGTGTGCTAGTGTTCACTGAACCTGTCAGCTATCCCTGTCCTTTTCTAGGCTACTCTATTTTGCTCCCCCTCGTGCCTGGTTTTCAGAGAGCATTTCATTCTCACTGAAAATGGCCAGCCCTCCTTAGGTTGTTCTTGGGGGCTCACCCCTTTAGGGTTTTAGAAGGAACACTGGCCTGTACCCCAAAAGAAGTCCGTGTGCTGGACTTGCATTTCCTGTCTAGTGTTGGCATGGTTCAGCTATTTTGGTGTACTCATTTCCCCCTGCCCCCAGTATTGAAGGAAAGATTTACAAATGTCCCACTTCAGTCACATTTTAAGAATTAATGTAGTTGCGTTAGTCTGGAGGATGGACAGATACCGTTTCATGGCCAGGATTCTCTTGTAGCTGTGGGGGTCACATGGTAGTAGGAAAACCAACCATTAGGCAGGTAGGTTTGCACTGGCATGTCAGCTGCTTGGTGAATTACCTACCTGGGTTTAGGGCTGCAAATATAACAAATAATCTGTATAGCCTGGTAGTTCAAGTTGGGCAGAGTGTTACTGAACTTGTCCAGATATTTGGAAAAGGTGCAGAAAAGGACAGCCAAAATGATCAAGGGGCTGGAGGAACTTCCCTATGAAGAAAGGTTGAAATCTTTTCTGTCATAGAAAATGGATTATATAAAATGTGACAGAGTTGTATAAAAAGATTTTGGTGTGGAGAAAGTGGATAAGCAAGGATTTTTCTTCACACAGCTTGTGTGGAAATAGAGGATAATGCAAATTTAAATTCTATCAATCAAATTGCAAATAGCAGAAACAGACTGAACATTGCTCTAGAACCCAAAACATGCCCTTTGTTTTCTTTCTCTGTTAGGATATGATTGGAGAGGCGTCTGCGTATCTCTTCAATGCTTCAAAGCAAAGGTTTTATTTCAAGGCAGTAAAAGTTGTAATTCCATTGACATGGACATCTAAGCCTGAATATAAACCAGTAACCACAGATTCCTATGAAAAGGTAAGTGTGGAGTATTCATTCTTTGATTACTCATTCATTTCATTCTTTGAAATGCAAATGTAGTGGCACTATTTGTATAAAACAAACAAACAAACATTGTGCAGAAATTACAAAATACACCCGCAATCTGATACAATACTTGGTGGAACTCAAATACTTTGAACACCATGGGATTTCTGAGCATAAGTCCTCAGAACTGGGCTGTCAACAATTTATTGACGTGATGATGGCTTTGAAGAAGGATTAGGCCCATTCTAGCTCAGATTTTATCCCTCCAGGTTGAACCTCTGTACATTTGAGCAGCAGCAGCAGCAGCAGCAGCAGCAGCATGCCAGCTGCTGGGCATGGTACCGGCTGCAGGTTTCCCCCAGAAAGTACCTTGATAGACTCTGTTGCAAAAGGGGTGTTGAACTCATTGTTCCCTTGGTCTGATCCTGCTGGCTTCTTTTTAAGTTCTAACATTGTGGCTATAATTAGTTACAATAAGGCTTCGATCCTACATATGCTTGGTTGGATGACAGCCCAAGTTAATACATATTTGATCAGTCATGTGTCCACTTTTACAGAGGAAAGATCTCTGTTTCAACAGCTTCCCTAGGAATATATAAGCATGCATATTTGTGAACAGCACGTTTATGTGTGCTAGGGAAGTGCTTGCATTCATATGCAGCCTCCAGTTCCTTATTATGTGGTAGGACTAGGAACCAAAAGTTGGGTGCTCCTCAACTAGAAGCTTTTTGCCATGGCAAATATTGTCATGTAGTGTGAATATTAAAAGTACTTGTCATTTCTTTTCTTGGTGATCTTTAAATCGGGTCCTATTTATTTTTAGGCGGATGTCATAGTAGCTGATCCCTTCCTGAAACATGGAGATGGTCCCTACACCTTGCAGTATGGAGGGTGTGGGGAACAGGGGCGATACATTCATTTTACACCTAACTTCCTGGTGAATGACAAGTTTCAAGTGTTTTATGGAACACGAGGTAGTATTTGTTAATTTGAATTTCTATTTTTTTGTTATTAAAATGTTTGATAGTCAGGATTTTGAAAAATAATAGAGTAAGAAATAGCAGAAATAAATAAAACAAATCTTTTTTGCAGTGATCTCTCTAATCTTAAGAGTTTCCTTTAAAGTCTAAAAGGACCTACATTTATGTAGGAATTAGCAACATTCCATGTTAGGTTCATCAGTACATTTTCAAAAGCAGTCTTCCTGGGCCGAGCCAGTCCAGCCCTCGACCAGCTTTAGCCAGGTTACTGCACCATGTGCTTCCAGACCATGGGCTATCAGGTCAGCCCTACCTTTAGGTGGCAGGTGCAAAGCAATGGAGAGTCACAGCGAGGCTTTGGAGGACAGAGCTGTGTCTGTGCATAGCTTGCTTTTTGCCTTCCAAGTTCACCTGCTCCACTTGGGGTTGGTGGAACAACCTGTCCCATTCCCAGCCCTGAAGGTAGATTGGACTTCAGTCTGTTGACTTTTTGCAGATAGAATGGGGTGCGGGCACTGCCTTGTTCTATGACTCAAGCAACAAAGTGTTTTTGCCTGATCATGTCTATGATGAAAGTTTCTACTGCTGTTTATATCCCAACCCTTAATCTGATGCCACTAACAATGAACTTAAAACGTACAAAGCCAAGGAGTTAAAAAGCAGGGTTATCTTGTATGGGAGAAGCACAATAGCATGTTAGTTTAACCCTGAGTAACAATCTAATTACTACCTAACTTTGCATTGTACATCGAAGTCACTAAGTATTACAAGTAGGTAATAACTGGTTTTCTACAGGCAGGGTCTTTGTCCATGAATGGGCTCATCTCAGATGGGGAGTCTTTGATGAATATAATATCGATGCACCTTTCTATACGACTGGAAAAAACGAGGCTGAACCAACAAGGTAAACGTTTTTCTGTAAGAAATGTGTTTCTAGGTAATGATTTTTATTTATTTATTTATTTATTTATTTAAAGTTTTTGTATGCCGTCCCCTTGCTATATAGCCTTGGGATGGCTCACACAAATAAATAAATATAATACAATTAAAACCCGGAAGCACCCTGGCTGCACAATTAAAACCTATAAATATTAAACATTGTTAAAATAGTGTTTGAATGAAAAGGTCTTAGCCTGGTGCCGAAAAACAAATAAGCCAGGCAGACCTCTCTGGGGAGCGCATTCCACAGATGGGGCACCACCACAGAGAAAGCCCTCCTCCGGGTACTTTGCTTCCTGATGTCTCTCATGAAGGGCTCCCGGAGGAGAGCCTCTGCTGCCAATCTCAAGGGGCGGGAGGGCAAATATGGACGCAGGTGTTCCTTTAGGTATCCAGGTCCCAAGCCGTTAAGGGCTTTATAGGCGATTACCAACACCTTGAATTGAGCCCGGACTTCGATGGGAAGCCTGTGAAGCTGGTAGAAGACTGGGGTTATATGAGAATAACGCCCAGTCCCAGTCAGCAACCTGGTTGCTCTATTTTGCACCATCTGAAGTATCCGGACTGTCTTCAAGGGCAGCCCCACATAGAGCGCGTTACAGAAATCCAACCAGGAAGTAACCAATGCATGCGTCACTGTCGCTAGGCAGTCATCCTCCAGGTAGGGCCGAAACGGATGGAAAGCGCTCCTCGCCACCGCTGTCACTTGAGCTTCCAAAGACAACTCCAGGTTGAGGAGCACTCCCAAGCTGCAGACCCTGTCCTTTAGAGGGAGTGCATCCCCATTCAGGACAAGATCCAAGTCACCTACCCAGAAGTTCGAACCACCCACCAGCAGGACCTCCGTCTTGTCTGGATTGAGCTTCAGTTTATTGGCCCTCATTCAGCCCATTTCCTTGGCCATGCACTGGTTCAGTACAGCCACTGTCTCACCTGGATTGGTTGAAAGAAAGGTAGAGCTGGGTATCATCAGCATACTGATGATTCCGCAGCCCACACCTCTGGATGAGCTCTCCCAGCGGTTTCATGTAAATGTTAAATAGCAAAGAGGACAGAATGGACCCCTGCGGTACTCCATGGCATAGCTGCCATGGTGCAGAGGTAAAGTCCCCCAGCACCACCTTCTGGAATTGGCCGTCGAGGTAGGAGCGGAACCACTGCCAAGCAGTGCCTCCTACTCCCAGCCCCCTTAGCCTATCCAGAAGGATACCATGGTCAATGGTATCGAAAGCCGCTGAGAGTTCCAGGAGAACCAACAGGGATGCACTCCCCCTTTCTCTCTCCCTGCACAGGTCATCATGCAGGGCAACTAAGGCAGATTCAGTACCATACCCGGGTCTGAAGCCGGACTGAAATGGGTCCAGATAATCAGTCTCATCCAAGAGAGCTTGGAGTTGTCCCGCCACCACCTGTTCCAACACCTTGCCCAAAAATGGGATGTTGGCCACCGGTCTATAATTGGTGGCCATCTCTGGATCCAGGGACACCTTCTTTAGGTGGCCTGACCACCACCTCCTTTAGAGGGGCAGGCACCCGGCTGTCCCTCAAAGAGGCGTTGATGACCTCCAGGATCCAGGAACCAATCCTGTGTTTGGCTTTGGACAGTAGCCATGATGGGCAAGGGTCCAGTAAACAGGTGGTGGTACGTACTTGTCCAAGCACTTTGTCCACATCATCAGGCCTCAATAACTGAAACTCATCCAACACTATGTGACCAGACGGTAACATTGGCACCTCCCCTAAGGAATCTGAGTCACTAGTGGAGTCCAGCTCGTGATGAATCTGAGCAACTTCTCCTTGAAGTGCTGGGCAAAGTCATCACAGTGGGTTATCGAGGGTGGTACAGGATTTTTCTTGGGGCCTGGATGTACTAGCCCCTGTACCACCCAAAAAAGTTCCGCTGGACAGCACTGTGAGGAGGCAATGGAAGTGGAGAAGAATTTCTTCTTCACCGCCCTCACCGCCACAGCATTGGCTCGATAATGAGCTCTTAAATGTGTTCGGTCAGATTCATCCCAAGATTTCCTCACCTACGCTCTAGCTCTCCCAACCTGCTTCATCACCCATACTTCAGGTGTATACCAAGGGGATGAATGAACTCTGCCTGCTGGGAGAGGACACTTAGAAGCAATCGTGTCAATAGCTCTGGCCATTTCCCCATTCCACAGTTCAACCTGAGCATCAACAGGAGCACCAGCTTTATCAACCGGAAACTCTCCCAGAACTTTCAGGAATCCATCCAGATTCATCCGGCTCCGAGGGCTGACCAACACAATAGGGTCCGCACCCTTACAGAGGGAAAGGCCGCCATCGAGCTCAAACCTCACAAGGAAGTGGTCTGACCATGACAGGGGAGTCAGAAACAAAGTCCTCATCCTCAGATCACCCTCTTCCTGCCCCGTCAAGAAAACCAGGTCCAGCGTGTGTCCACGTTCATGGGTCGGGCCAATGACATGTTGAGACAGCCCCATGGCCGTCATGGAGGCCATGAAGTCCTGAACCACCCTGGTCAGAACAGTCTCGGCATGGAGATTGAAGTCCCCCAGGACCAACATCCTGGGAGTCTTCAACACCAGGTCCAAGACAATCTCCATCACTCAGGCAGAGAGTCTGATGGGCAGAAGGGTGCACAGTACACCAGCAGAATCCCCAGTCTGTCTTGGTCACCCAGCACCAGGTAGAGGCACTTTAGACCCGGTCTCGAGAGGACAGGAAGCCCCGCAAGGGAAATAGAAGATCAACTTATTAAAGCAACCCTCCTCCCCTCCCGCCGGGCATGGCTGATGCTGAACCAGATACCCAGGAGGACACAGTTGAGAGAGGGATACGTTTTCCCCCACCTCCCGCCCAGGTCTCTGTAATGCAAGCCAGGTCGGCCTCCTCATCCACAATCAGGTCATGGATGAGGGATGTTTTATTATGGACCAACCTGGCATTAAGTAGCAGCACCATCAGGCCTGAGAGGCGGTTGATAAGCATACCCGGAACCTTCCGGTTGGGGGAATAACCAGAAGGGGGAACAGATGTCAACCAACTGTCCCTCCTTCTTCTATGCCGTCCTGTTAAGCCCCCAACGCCATAACGACTATTGCCCATGACCACCCCAATGGCAGCGCCCACGTGCTCCCCAAGCAACCCCATGGAAGCAGCCAGGTGTGAATCTATTAAAACAAGCCAAATAAAATCACATAAAAACATGATTGCCTTGGATTTGTTTGTTCCGTTGTGTGTGTGTGTGCAGCTGTCCATGGGATTAAGCAGTAATTTGGTACTACACATAGTGAGCTCCTCCAGCAGTAATGGCATGGCAAGCTCTATAACTGTGCATGACCATCGCTTAAATGTGCCAGCCATTTGTTCACAATGAGCCTTGTCTTCATGGGGAGGAGATAATGTATCCAGATCAACATAGTACTGTTTCTACCAGCTGGTATCAATTCCTGGCTGCCTAACTCTCTGTGTCTCTTACGCTGCTTAGATGCTCAGCTAGTGTCACTGGCCAATATAAGCTCCGAACTAGTTCAGGAACGTTCAGAGATTGTAAATTCGAACACCGAACTCAACTGTACGAGGCTGGATGCCTGTTCATTCCAGACAAACAGCAAAATACTGCAGCATCAATAATGTACATGCAAAGTCTGCCTTCTGTAAGTATGACTTCTGTCAGCCAGACAATTACAGGAGTCATTCACATCCAGTGTCCGTTTTCAAAAATACAAGGAACTGTCCATGACCATTTTTGCTCATTTAAGTATGACTTTTAAGGGACTGTAGTTTGAACTCTTGCAGCTAATACAAATTCCCCTCAAATTTGTGCAGATTATGTCTTCAGTAAGATCCCAGATAGCTATTCTTCTCTCATTCCTTTTATGGTTCCTGATGTTCTTGTCTCCCCCGCCCCCACATACTTCCTCCCAACTTTCTCT
The DNA here is from genome assembly GCF_004798865.1 of Varanus komodoensis. NCBI lineage: Eukaryota > Metazoa > Chordata > Lepidosauria > Squamata > Varanidae > Varanus > Varanus komodoensis. Next base: position 5,036,080 of record NW_025335641.1, read on the forward strand.
TTTTTTTTGTCATTCTCAGTTCCATTCTTTGGCATTCTGAAGTGGCCCAGCATCCTTTTGTTCTCTCCTGCATAATTTTCTGCAATTGATGCTTCATTTCCTCACTTTCTTTTTTGTAGTATTAATCAATTATATGCAGCTTCCAATTTCCTTTGGAGTATGTTTCAAAAGATTGGCATGGGTTCTATGGGGGATACCTTTGGTCAGCAGACCAGAGATTCTGCACTAGTACTTTGAAAAGTTATCTTCTATCGTGAGATTAGGATTGGTTGCCTCAGTCTCTTAGGCACTACTGGCTCCTAGTTCAATAAGTACTGGAATAATAACGGTTAAACTGCATTTGGCATGAGAAATCCATGAATGGATTTCTAGTTTCTTCTTTTACTCACGTGCATCCCTGAGACACAGATAACTTGCCTGGTGGTTTGAGGAGAGAAAATGGCAGTGCCAACGTCTGCATTTCCCCAGTTGTTGCGATAACGGCAAAGTGAAAACGGCATGGTGAGAGTGAAAAGGATGTGATTCTCCTTGCTCCCCTCCACTCAGTCCTGACTGGCATGATGTCCATGGGTACCACACTGCTCAAGGGTTGGTGGTTATGGGCAGGCACGGCATGTGTGGCTGCACCACCTCCCAAATGTACCCTCTCTCCTGCAGCCACTGTCACCTGCCCCTGTCACCTGCTTGTGAAGGGGTGCCATGGGAGGGAAATATTTGCCTGCATCCTGGGTTGGGAAATGGCCAGTGCCTACCTGAAGCTCCCCATTGTGGCAATGGGACTGGTCCATTTAGCGCGCGCACACACACACACACTGAGTGCTCAGTGCCAGACTGTAACCATTTTTTGAACAAAGGTGCTTGACCATGGGCAGCCCCACCAGGGTACCACTGGAATTCTTGTGGGGTGGGTGGCTTGTGGCTACCAGAAATGGAGATTGAGAAAGGCAGCTTGATGCTTTAAATTTTAAAGCTTTAAACTGTAAAGCTTGGCAGCTTTTCCCCAGTTATATTAAAAAGCTGAGCTGAGTTGAAAATGTCCTGATCACGGGGGGTGGGTGAGAAATTGATGCCCCTGCAGTGTTGCCTGCAGGGAAGAAAGCAGATGAAGTGGATCAAGACCTCACTGCTGGGCATAACAGGCTGCAGGCAAAGCCCCACAGGGCTTCTCATTTTGTGTAAGCTTGCCCACCGGATTGCTTGTTTTCCTTCTATTCTGCCTCAACAAGAGCATTAAAAATAGGTCATGCTTGCAGCTACTCTGGTTGTAAACCTGAGGCACAACCTGAAAGTTGCGAAGTTACCACTGAAGAATTAAGACAATCTAAACACAATGGCAGGCAGAACAACATATGCAAGAAGTCTGCAGCTCCACTTGAGCCATGCAGAGCCTCCGTATCACTTGAGGTTTGCTTTTCTGCCCTTCTTCAAGACCAAAAATCCTAGATCCCTTCCTGCTGCAGGGATCTTCTTTCCAGAGCATCAGAATTTGAAAGGCTCCATAGCAGTTTTCCATAGCATACAGAAAGCAGCTTTCTTTGGGCATTAGGATTTGTGGATAAACTGGGGCAGACTTTGGAGACACCACTCATCACATTCATGTGACATTGAGGTCAATGTTTGCCCAGGAGTACCCCTTTTTGTATAGCAAGAACATCCACAATTGCACCATCATTTGAAATGGCTATCATAAAGTAGCAATTGTTGATACAATTGTAATCCTGAACTATTCTTTTTTATCTTTTATTTAGGTTACTCAGTTCTGTGATGAAAGCAACCACAATATCTATGCAACAAATCTGCAGAACAAACTATGCAAGCAGAGAAGCACTTGGGAAGTAATTAAGAACTCTGCAGACTACGTGGGTTCATCTCAAATAAGTGGACCTCCCCCTGACCCGGTTATCTCCGTGCTGCAAACCCGAGACAGAGTTGTGTGCCTAGTACTTGATGTTTCTGGAAGTATGGGTGGGGTAAGTCTGTTTTTCACTTCCAGAAGAAATGCTGCCAATACCAGTAATTGATGCAGTGTGAACACTGAGCCAGCATGTATTATCTTAGAAACAGTGAGACTCATTTTGCTGTACTTGATAAGTCAATTTGGATTTCTAACACATTACTGGAGGGAAGTTACAAAGCAATTCTGCTGTATTTATCACAGTGAAACCTCCAACAATGAATGGTCAAGAAGAACATTCTAATTGCTTGGGGATGAAGTGTTTAGGATTTTTCCATTCCAGCTGTATGACTGAAGGGGAAATTATCTATTTGGGAAACTCAGTAATTTTTTATTTTTGAATGGTTTGGTTTTACAAACCAATTTACAAATGGACAAATATATGAATTTATCAACTACTTTTGTTGAAGTCTATGTATAAATATTTCTAATAGTAGCACATTTCACCATATGTTAACCTAACATATAGGTTAAAGGTTTCCCCATGAAGTTAAGTCCGGTCATGCCTGACTCTAGGGGGAGGTGCTCATCTCCATTTCCTAGCCGTGGTCATGTGGCCAGCATGAAACACCAAGGTGCACAGAATATTGTTATCTTCCCACCAAAGTGGCACCTTTTTATCTACTTGCATTTGCATGCTTTCGAACTGCAAGGTTGGCAGGAGCTGGGACAGAGCAATGAGAGCTCACCTCATTGTGCTGATTCAAACTGTCAGCCTTTCGATCAACCAGCCCAGCAGCTCAGCAGTTTAACCCACTGTGCCACCACATCCCATAAAACATATACGGCACATAATATATATGCATTCATTGTAATAAATACACTGACTCTCATGCAAGAAAACTGTAACATTTTTGTTTTGTTTTGTTCCTCCCCCTTTTATTTAGGTTTTGATTTTGAAATTTACAATAGAAATTAATTTAAAAACAAACACTGAAAATTCACACAGCCTGTAGAGATAAAAGGGAATCTCGGGGTCAGGCAAATGGAAGTTTAGAAAGGAGTGACTTAGGCTGGGAAACGTTTGTGGGATAAGAGTTAAGCACCCATCAGAACCCCTTTGAAGGCTGCATTTCATTAAAAAAAGAGATGAGACAAGTCACAATTTGCTGATGTTTTTTTGGGACAAACTTTTATTTTCCTCAACTTCGGGTACTTCCAGACCAGAGACACCTCGTGTTCCCTAATGAACACGATCTAAGCTATGCACAGAATTGCTACTGAGTTTCCGCACTGTAGACAGTATTGTGCATTTTCTCCGTGCAAGTTTGGCAAAGCCATGAGGATGGAGTGTCAAACTTTTAAATATTTGTGCTGCTTATTGTCTATATTAGATTGTATTGGTGAAATAAAGTTTGGAACCCCCCATCCCATATCCAGCAAAAACCCTGTTGTATCAAGGAGCTTTTTAAGGTGTTTGGCACTTGACCCACACCAGTAGTTTTTAGGTGCTGCATCTGTCCTCCCACCCTTTGCAAACCAATGTCTCTGTTGATTTACATGATTTAGCACAAACTAAGGCGGAATCTCTGGAAATGACTGTTTATTGACAAAGGCTTAGCTCCCCACAAAAGTCCTCTTTCCTCAGGGGTTCTTGTTTTGGGGTAGGCCTTCCTCTGTTAAGGATGAAGGGACTTTCTCCACTGGAGAAGCAGCACTGGGGAGGGCAAGAATGCTGGCTGAATCAAAGGGCTCCACCTGCCACTATGCCCCACTGAAAGGGCTGGCTGCAGCAGCTGGTGGGGAGTAGAGCTTTCTTGCCAGGGCAACCCCCAAAAATGAGGCAGAGATGATGCCAGCAGAGGATCATGAATAACCTCTAGGATCCAAGCTGTACTCTGCTGGGCCTCTGCAGGAAGATACCCACCAGAGAATGCCTTGTCCTCTGCCCAAGACAGCAGGTGGACACAGTGAGAAGAGGCGATAGGTTAAACTGGGTGCTGGAATTGCTTCCTCTTCTCCACTGGCCCAAAATGGCAGGTGCCAGTGCTGCTTCTGCATGTTATTGCCGCATGTGTGGCAATGATTCACAGGAGTGTCCATCACACTCCTGCTCTCACAAGGAGGCCTTGTGAGCAGGAGTGACTGTTGGCAGCTCTGGGTTTGTGCAGCTTATGATATGGACCTTCTTGGGCAGCAAATGTCAGAGATTGGGTGCAGGCTCCAAAAAGTCCTCTTCTGCATTTCCACCATCTACAGTAGGTGTCAGACAAAATACTTTCATATTATATAAATATATTATGTAATCTACCCCAAGATCCTATATGGATTAAGGACAGTATATACACGATTAATTAATTAATATAGTAAAGGCAATTACCTTGTCTGATTTTGGCCTTAGAGTGTGAAGGAATGAGGCCAAGGAACCCCATGGTTATGGTGTGCCCCCTTGGAGAAGCAGCAAACATGGGGATTTCCATAGATACTTGACCTCGGACTGGGGGAAAGGCAGTCCGAGGTCAAGGTCCCAACTCTAAATGCAGAGATGTGGTCTAGTGGTCATAGGACTGCACTGCCCAGGTTTTGCAAGTAATAAGTGGCATTTTTAGCTGGGTGTCAAAAACAAAGTTGAAATGGACACAACTATTATAACAAGGAGTAACATGCTTCCTATATCCAGCTTCAGTCAACAGCCCATCCATAGCATTCTGGACTGGCTAAAGTTTTCAAACACTTTTCAAAGCCTGCTTTGCTGAATTATATTATACTAGTTGTTTCTTTTCTTTTTTATTTATATTATTTATAAATAAGTGATGGGTCAGTCCAATCTGCTGTTTTGAAGAATGGGCATAGCTAAGTAATTCAGGATTCTGGAATTTAGTGATATTTGCTTAGCAGATAGCATTTGTTAAACAAAGAACTAAAGCTATTCCGAAATGAGTATTCTCCCATTGAATCCCATTGAAATGAATGGTACTCCTGACCATTCATTTCAATGGGGCATGTGCAGGAAAGCCTGTCTTTGTGGATCGTTCCCCAAATTGTAATATAGATGAATCTAATCAGGATGCTCACACACTTTATGGATTTATCTATATTTTGCTGATCCAATTTGTCAAGCTGAACTTTTCCTCAATATGATGCCCTATAATTAAGAAATGAACCTTTCCAGACACTTTCCTTTGTGGTCTTTCCTGTCACAGTCTGACAGCTGTTCTTTCCCACCTTCCCTATTTTTTCGCATGCAGCATAATCGCATTGCACGGCTGAAGCAAGCTGCGGAGCTCTTCC
>NW_025335641.1:5041364-5128747 GCF_004798865.1 Varanus komodoensis
AGGAACTAACATATGTGCTGGGGTGCGCCAAGGATTTCAGGTGAAAGAGTAAACCTTCCAGATACTTCTTTTCCAGGGTTTCTCATTTTCAGACTTATTTTCCCAATTATGAACATTGGTGTTTGGTTCTATTACTGGAATTCTTAGGTGAGTGTTCCCCGCTCCCTTTATTTTTATTTTGGGGGAGAATTTTATTGAAAAAAGGCTGATATACAAGTGTTAACAAGCATTATTTCAATTAAAGTCAATAGCCAGTCGTTGGTGGATGACAAAAGATAGGCTGATCCTACAGGAGGCTGCCACTTGGAGTCAGAAGAGGGTTCTTGGCTCATAAAGGTTCACACTTTATACAGTGGGCCAGTGGAAATCGTATAAGGACACTTTTGTGTAGTGGGGCACTAGAAATTTTAAAGTTAAAGAAAAAACAGTGATGTCATCTGATCGTGCCTGCACCAGTCTGGTTTAGGTGCGCTATGCAATGACTGGTTTGGATGACATGACAACTTGTCACAAGTAACCAGACTTGGTGGGTTGTTGTGTCATGCGAACCCAGGCTGCTCCCCACTGGGTGGCTTGTTTGTGGGCAATAAGCTACCACCCAACCCTTAGCTTGATCTAGGGCTAGTTGATCATAGTTTGTTTTAGGCCTAGGTCCCAGGATGGGTTGTCAATGACACCCGAACCAAAGCGACTTAGCAAGAGCTTCAAAACCCCCCTTTCTACTCTTGCTGTCACTGTCAGCTCCCATGCCTGACTGGTTCAAGACATGCTGCTGCCCAAAGTAAACCAGCAAATATCACATGATTCCTTCCACCATCTTGTGGAAGATGGCATGTAGTGGTAGCAGACGAGGCAGTAGGTTAATCACTGGGAGTCTGGGAGTAACGGTGGATGGGCTGGCAGAAGCAAAAGACAACCATTCCTTGGTGCACAATCTGTGTCTCAGCTGAGGTGTATCCAGTGGAGGGCCTCAGATGATCATCCGTGGATCTGGATGGCTACATGGGGAACAGATGAGCCTTCAGGTTTCAAGACCCAAACCATATAGAAATACATCCGTCAAAAAATGGATTATGAACTGAGCCTAGAAATGGATCAGAAGCAAAGGATGGCAAGAGTCTACTGGTCTAATATGCACGTAAAATTTGATCCCAATTCAAATATTTTTTGCCATCAAATTTTGTACTAACTACAGTTTCTTGATTTTCCTCAAAGGGATCCCCAGATACAATGCATTACATTAACCTAAATTTGAAGTTACCAGTGCATGGAACTTTAAAGCCAGGCTAGCTGGTATACCAGCCTAACCTGGTAAAAGGTAGTCTGCGCATTTCTAATGACAATAATGGTTTCAGGAATACTTCTGAGTGCCTTAAGCAGAGGTGTGAACCCTCAACAATGAACACCACTCATCTGGAAAGAAACTACTGATTCACAATGCATAACGTTTATCTAGCTTCAGCCTTAGCTTGTTGGCCCTCATCGTATTACTTCCCAAAGCAAAACTCAAAACATCTGTATATAAAAAAATGAATCAGAGTCGTTTATCATCCATATATTCATGCACTATATCCTCAGATAAACTCACTCAGCAGTTTCATGCAGACATTACACAGCATAGGGCCTAAGACCCAAGGTAAGACTCAATGGATGACTGTCTGGAATCAACGGAGATTCCCCAGCTCCACCTTCTAGTCTATGCAGGTATGAATACCACTGTCATGTCATCTGGCCTCAATTGCTGCTCTGATCTCACAAGAGACGCAGAGTGGGAAAATACCCACTATTTACTATTCTTGAGCCATAGTGTAAGAACCAGTGACTGCAGAATTAGGAAGAGGCCATTTAAAAAGCAGACAGCTCCTCAGGGAAGGTGGGATTAACGAAAGGCCAAGACCTGCCAGTGCGCACAGTTTCAAAATGCCTTTTGTGGATGATTTTGAACAATACACAGGTCTGCTTGTGGCTGGAATGGCATGAATGTAGGTGTCAAGAGTCTTCCCCAGGAGATTATCTATGAACGGTGGTAGTACTATGGCATCTGGATGTCTTGCCTCTCTTGCAGCACGGAGGCCAGAGGAGAGCGGGACAACTGCCCAGGAGGGAAGAGAGGCCAAAGCACTGCCCGGATAATCGGAAGGATGGTGGAGCCTCCAACTCCTCTCCCCTCCATCTCCCACCCTTGCTCTGAGGATGGTCTTCTCTCTTTGGGGCCCAGCAGGGACAGAAAGGATAGTGCTGGCTGTGGCGAGGGAGGGAGAGAGCGCTCTCTGAGGTCCGATTCCCAGCTCTGGCCTTGACGTGTTCTGAAGTCAGAGCTGGGATTCTGACCTATCCTATGGCTCCCCCAACAATGTTGGGAGGCCCTAGGGTTGCACCCTCAAGCAGGAATAGATATTGCATTCATTTCACCAAATTAGCTTCTGTTCCAGGTGGGAAACTAGCACACCCCATGTTCAGTGCTTGCAATGCTTTTTAGATGTTTCTCCTTTAGACATTTTATGTTAATTTCAGCAAGTTTCCTTTAGAGTCTGATATTGTTAAAAATAAATCCTCTTCTCTACATAGGTCTTTAGAAAAAAGTACAGTAGTACTGAAGGCTGTGAAATTGTGCTCTTAACAGATGGAGAAGATTCAAATATACTTTCTTGCTTCAATGAAGTTAAAAGTAGTGGGTCTGTAATTCACACCATTGCTTTGGGGCCAGATGCTGCCAAAGAACTGGAAATGTTGTCAGACGTAGCAGGTAAGCAGAGTATTCATGTGTTGAAAGATTTTCATATGCATCATAGTGGCAGCTGCTGCCACACCAAAAATGAGGTTGCTACAAATCGCATTCACTCTGCCAAGCTGCCCCCAACCACACAGTAAGCCTCCTCTTTGTTCCACCCATGGACCCTCTCCTGTCAACCATGGCAATGAGACGGATCCTCCATATTCAGAAACAATGTACCCTTGAGCAACAGGGGAATAATTTTGGCCTCATGCTCTACCTGGGGGACTCCAAGAGTCATCAGCTGACTACTGCTGGAAACAGAATGCGACATCAATTATTTGTCCAATAGGATGGACTTACAGACACATTAGAGATGGAGGAGATCCATGATCAGGCCTCCCAACACAAGAGTTTACATTTTTAAACAGACCAGACCCCTAACAATGGAGTAAAACCTGGAGCCTTCGCAACATATTGTTATTGCGCTTCCGCAAATATTTTTATCAGGGAAAAATACTCTTAAGATAGAAATTAGGGCTTGAACTTATCTTTTCCTTGGTAATGTAGTATAATTTAGGGCACTCACTGTTTGAATATAGATTTGCCTGCAATGAATGATGAGATGCCACTTCCTTTCCTGCCCTATGGATTCCCATTATGTTTCTCTTTCATCTTTCTCCATGTGAAACTGCCTCAAGTTTACTGGCTGTGATGGAGTCAGATAAGCAAAGCAGTATAATTGCAAGCAAACTCCCAGTCCCAAGCACAGTGGGACAGAGCTACCCAAATCCCTTAACATTATGCAGGGGATCCGTGGGATGTGGTGAGTGAGGAGGAGCTGGCAGGAACTTTGGCATCCCTTGTAAATGAACAGAAGCAGGCCTGGGGCCACCACTTAACATCCCTCACAATTTCCAGGGCCACAGTGCCACTGCAGTGTCCATGGGGATGGCTGCAAGGGCTGTCCCGTCAATTGTTTTTATTTTTTAAAATGCATATGCTTCCCCATTCCCCTAGACTCTGGGTGGTTTGCAAGAAATTAAACCAACAGTGAACAATTTTGCTAATACAACTTACTAAATAAAAATGTGAACTATTTGGAATAGATATGTTTTTGGAAGGCCTATTGAAAAAGATACATTTTTAACACCCTTTTAAAGATGGGGATTTGGGAAATCTCTGGGTAGTTGACATTAATCTTACAGAAGCAGACTTCAGAAGATTATTCCCAGATGATCTTAGCTGTCAGGGCAGAATTTTTGGTGAAAAGCTCTCCTGAAGGTATTTTGGACCCAAGCCGTGAGGGGCTTTAAAGATAATTACCCACACCTTGTACTGCATCCAGAAACATAAATTTATGGGTTTCCCTCCAAAATCCTAAGAGTCCTGTCATAAAACTTCAAATTTCATATGTTCCTTTTAATAGCAGAATAGTGTGACCATGTATGAATATCTGAACTACAGGAACTGAGGATTCTGGTTCATTTTTTACATACCACTGCATAGGAAAATAATTGTGGCTTCACAAAAGCCAGAGATCTGGATCCTGTGGCAGCTGTGCACAGTCGTGGGCTTTTGGACTTACATTTCACAGCATTACAACCCCACATCCAGCAATCAAAGTCTTGCAGGTGGAATTCCATCTAGACACTCTATATGAAGGAACTAACTCCACTCATGAGCGGAGCCGGCTGGAGTCAGGGGTCAGACTGGATGGCCCGGGAGACCCCTTCTGACTCACTCTGTTTCTATGTTTCTGTGCATTATATTCCAACCAGCAGGTTATTCTAATTGTTCTTCCAATCACATTTCAGGAGGTTTCAAACTTTATGCCACTGATAGTTTGGATTCCAATGGCCTCATAGATGCTTTCAGTCGGATTTCATCAGGAAGTGGAAATATCTCTCAACAATCTATTCAGGTCTGAATTGAAAGATTGCGGGGAGCTGGGAGCTGTTGTTGTTCAGCAGTAGTATTAATAGTCTTAAGGCCTGAAATTACTAGGCACTGAACAAAAATTAAAAACAACACAGAGTGAAACACAGTCCAAGTTCTGCTACTGTTGTAAATGGAGGGACCTATGAAGAATTTGCACAAGAGGGGATGCAGGGGCAGGCAGACGGAAGATGGTGGAACTGAAACAACACTTTGACATCTACTGTCCTAGTACATATTATACAGACAAGCACTGTAATTTTTGTCTTTCCTGTCATGACAAATCACAAATAGAGGGAGCAAGGTTATCAAGAAATGACACAGTGGAAAACAGAAACGGTTCAAGCCTGGCATCCAAGTCCCAATCCAGACTGGATGTCCAAGATCTTAGAGACAAGATCTTGCCACTCATCCAGAATGGAGTTCAGCCCCATACCAACTGACTACTGTTTGAGCTTCCTTCCTTGAAATTAGAATGGCTCCTCCCAGTTTCAGTTTCTAGCTTGAATTCACTCGTTCTGATTGTTTTTGTTTGTTTGCACCTTCATAGGCATTGCCATAACAGTGCATCCTCACATGGAACAGCTTGGTGTATACTTTGAACATACCATTGAAACATGCAACTTAGCTGTATCTTTGCCAGACACTGGCCATTGTATATTCCTTTGAATACATTCACTGTTCAATCATCTTCCAAAGCAGCTAATATCCAGTGCAAATCTATAAATGCACAAACAGGAATAAATACATTTCATGCAGAAACTGACCAGTCACTACAGCTTACTGGTCCAGTTGTGCTGGGCGCAACGCTGCTGTTACCTGTTTGATGTGGCTGCTCATCAGTCTCTCTTCATGTACTCAGCTGCAGAATGGAGCAGTGTTTTGCAAGAGGATGCAGAATCCAGATGTGCACGGCACAAGAGAAACCCTTGTGCATTACGTACTCTGTGTACCAGAACAATCCTAGGTGAGGGAGTATTGTAGGCAACTTAGAGCTGTTACTCTAGGAAATAAGGACGGACGGACGGACGGACGGAAGGAAGGAAGGAAGGAAGGTTTAATATACAAGCTTATGTTTATGATATACCAAAGTCCTCTTTTAAAAATATATATATATATATATATATATATATATATATATATATGTTTCTTGACAGCTTGAAAGTAGAGGAGAAAGCATCAACCCAGGCCAGTGGCTGAATGGCACTTTAACCATTGACGAAACTGTCGGTAATGACACTTTCTTCATAGTCTCATGGAGTGTGAGCACAAATCCACCAGGAATTTTTCTGTGGGATCCCCAAAAAAAGAAGTATACTGCAACGGACTTCACGATTGATACTACCAATCGCCAAGCAGCTCGCCTCCAGATCCAGGGAACTGCCGAGGTAAAAAAAAATCACACTTTCTTAACAGCAACATGTTTAATCCCACACTTATGAGAAATGGCCCTGTTCCTTCTGGAAAACAGGCAAAGAGCTGTCTCCTGGAGCTGATGGAAGTGCAGCTGTGCTGAATCCCTACAGTACAAGTAGCATGAAGGACTGTGGAAAGAGGGAAGAACCATTTCCTTCCAGAAGTCCTTTATCCAGCATTCTGCATTTCAACATGTACCCACCCAGACCTGAGGTCACCTTCAGGGGTTCTCCAGTAGCCCTCACCAAAGGAAGTGAGGCTACCAGGAGAAGGGCCTTTTTGGTTGTGGCACCCAGGCTATGGAATGAGCTACCCAAAGAGGTGTGACTGGAAGATATTCTGTATTCTTTTCAGTGCTGAGTGAAATCTTTTTTCTATTTTTTAACAGTTAACTTTTTAAGTTTAGTTTTAATTTTGTATTTGTTCTGTACTGCAGCTGTATTTCTGTGCTGACACAGTTGCAATTGCTGTGGTTTTATTATCATGTGTTTGTGTGTTTTAAAGTATTGTTAACTGTCCAGAGAGCCTTGGGTATTGGGTGATATAAAATCAATTAATTAAATAAATACATATATTTTTGAGGTTTGTTAATCATCCAGAGAGCCTTGGCTATTGGGCAGCATGAGAATGTATGAATGAATGAATGAATGAATGAATGAATGAATACATACATACATACATACATACATACATACATACATACATGCTGATTTGCAGGTGGGAGACTGGACTTACTCGATTCAAAATACACACAGCGCAGCTCAAGTCCTGTCAGTCACTGTCACCAGCCGAGCAGCCAGTGCATCTGTGCCTCCAGTGACTGCGAAGCCCTACCAGAGCAGGGACACCAACAGCTACCCCAGTCCAATTGTCATTTATGCAGAAGTCAGCCAGGGATTTCTGCCGGTTGTTGGTGCGACTGTTACAGCCATGATTGAATCTGCGTCTGGAAAGACTACAGAGTTAGAGCTTTTTGATGATGGTTCAGGTAAGCTTATTTTGAAGTTGTGGCTTTGTGTAGCATAAGATTTACCTATCTGCATGCTTTTCTAAAGCTATTTGCACATAAAATTGTATTTCTTTCAACTGGAGAGGATAGAGTTGGATGCTGTTGCACAGAAAGCATGAGGTCTACCATTGTGCCCTCTCATTCCCGTCTCACTCACTGAACTACTTGCATGCCCACAGTCTTGTCGATGGTCTGGCACATTTGAAGCCTGTGTGATACCTTTCATAGTACTACTTCAAATTCTGCCAGTCAGGGGCCCTCCAAATACTTTGGCCTACAACTGCCTAGCATTCTAGGCAACTAGCCCTGCTGAAGAGCCAAGCTGACTTTCCTGGCTGGTGCAGCTCTTCCGAATGCAGATCGTGGGTTAGTAAAAATGCGGAAGACTAGTCTTATTTTGAGTAATCAGTGGTTCTCCTTCACCTTTCCATGCAGAGGTTTCCCCGTGCTTTTAGTACTTGGGTATACTTACCTTTAGAAAGCTTCTGGTGCCATCTCAAACTCTTCAGGGATGCTTGTCATCCTACCTGAGCTACCTGAGATTTCTCTATCCCTGTGGGCTGCCTGCCACTTGTTAGAGCTCATCTTTTCACTTTGCAAGCATGTGTGAATTTTCTTAAAGTCCCTGGAGTATAGCTAGAATATTGTTGGTGGTAGCGTGGGCATAGTAAATAGATGTGTCCCTGCGACACCTCCAGTGCTGAACCTTGATGCAAGCTGAACTGGAAAGTGTCACATGCCAGGCTGGTATTGGAGCAGATTTGACACTGATTCTGAAGGGTTTCCATTGGCAGCATGGATTTAAATACTGTAATGTTGCTTTTCTGGGAGACCCAGGTGATCTGTATAGCATCACACAGTGCCTGGTTCTCTGATTCAAAAAAAGTTTATTGTATTAGCCAAAGGTCATGACAAATACATAAAATGAATGTTCATAAACAAAAAATGAAGAATTTCAACTATATAAAATATAAATAAAATATACTATGAACAGAAATTCATCTTTAATTTAACCCCCAATTCTGTTCATATAGCAATTTTCTCTAATTCTCTCTTCCTGATCTTTTTTGCTGCCAAAGCAAACAAAGCAACTATTACTTAAAAGAAAAAGAACTGTTTCTGCCAAGGAATTCCTGTATCCATATATCAAGAATCTCTCTCTGGGGTCAGGAAATAGGGGACAGATTAGCATGCAATGAATGATGTCTTCAACTTGATATAAACCATAAATAATAATCTGTGTTCAAGAGGCACTTTGTTTTATTGCCCATCCAAAACTGTGGCTGGCATAGCTTGAAATCACAATTCAATAAAGGTCTCAATCTGGAGAGGTGAATGGCTTTATAATGTTTTGTTTTCTAATAGCACTGAGACAATTTAGAGTTTTTAATTAATTGCATGTCTTTTCTAGAGTTTATCAAGAATAACCAGCCCCTCCATTATCTCTTATCCAAATATGTTATTCAAATCAGAAATATAACTGCTACATGACCAGTTATGAAGTCTTGAATTCCAGATATGGTTTTCATTCATTCATTTCCAAATGGCACAAACCTAGAAAATATTCATTAGGGAGAAGAACAATGCATTTAAAATACCACAATTGAGCACAGTCTGTTTTGATTAATGTCCATCCTGATTCTGTGTGCAGGAAGGCTATAGGGGTTGTGGGAAAAAGGTAATAAGGTTCTCAAAAGTAATTTTTCTGAGCTATTTCTAAAACATTTATGGCAGTGCCGTCATTACCCTAGCCCCAAAAAGCATTTATGCAATCACTTTACTATAATAAATTTTCAGGGTAGGTTCAATAAGCTGCCCACCTTTGTTATAATAAAACTTCATTAACACTGCAATGGTTTTCCATGCCTTCAGTTTTACGGCCATGCTATGCTCTTTCTATGAGAGTGACACATTAAAATGAATGCCCAAATATCTAAATGAGAGAGTTTGTTCAATAACATGTTGGTCCAGATGCCGTCTATACTATACAGATCTATGACTGCCAAAAAAACCTGACTTTAGTCTTGGAGTGATCTATTGATGCCTTCATGTTCACACTAAGTACTGAATGCCTTAAAACATCCATCATGCCCAAGCAGGAGAGAGAAATAAATACTAAATCATCTGTATACAGCAAAATAAAGATGTTTCTATTCATAATTACTAGAGAAAGAGAATTTACTTATGCTGCATATGGTACCAGATCATTAAAATAAATAATAAAAAGAGTGGGGGCTAAGAACCATCCTTGTTTTATTCCCTGAGTTGTTTTAAATGCTTCAGTTAGGAAAGTTCAGTCAGCCCAACCCAATCCTCATTTCTGGGTTGCTTTATAGCTCCTAATCACTATCAGGATCAATCTTAGAGCTTTGTTAACTTTTGCCATAATTTGTTTGTGATAATAGAGTGGAAAGCAGATGAAAGATCAATAAAAGCTGCACAAAGCTAATTCTTTATGTCCTTAGTATATTTCCTAATGGAGTAATGTAATGTAAAACATTGATGTATGGTGGTGAAACCATTCCTAAAACCAGCTTGTTCTTCATATATAATTTGATTTGTACATAGCCAATCTAATAATTTTTGAAGAAGATAACTGTGAATATATCTTTGAGAAAATATCTAGCAAACCAATGGACCAGTAATTTTGTGGATTGTTCCTGACACCTTTCTAATAAATAGGAAAGATGATACTTAATTTCCGCCCAGGAGGCATTAATCCAGTGGCGTTTATTTTGGAGAATAAACTAGCTAAAATTGGTGCCCACTATTCTGAATATTCTTTATTCAACTCTGAGGGAGGCATGTCTTCCCCAGGGGCTTTCTTTGGTAGTAAGCAAGAGATGAGTGACTTTATCTCACTTCAAGTAACTGGTAGTCACTCCGCTAAACTAGAAAGGTCTTGATTTTCTCCTGTGACACATGGTTGCCATAGCTGGGCATCAAAGATATTGGAGAAATAATTCATTCAGGTTGAAATTGGAATTACAGCATCTTGGGCAGAAATTACCTTGTTTAGACCTTGAGAAACAATTTGCCAGCATTAGCCTCCTTATGTTGTGATACTTCCAGGTTTAGTTCCTGCTATTGCATTATCACATATTTTTATTTCTTGATTTTAAGCAACTTCTTATAATCTGACCTGCATTTAAAAAGTGTTTCAGTCATCCTAAGTATAAGTTCTCACCAAAATCAAATAAAAGAAAAGGAGAATTATGTAAATATGGCTTTCCCCAGTCAACATTCTTTCCAAAAGCAAATTACAGGGCATTCCTATGGCCAGTAGACAGTTGTGTTGCATTTCACATAGCTGTGAATTTCTCCAACCTCTTAGCTGGGGATCTGCACTTGGATTCTCCTCCCATCCTTGCAGCCTATGTGGAAAAAATAGTGCCAGTTTCTTGGATCTCAGAGAAGGACTTTTGAGGGCATCTCAAAGGGTGGGGAAGGAAGAAGGGGGGCCTCTCCAAGATACAAGTTATCCTAGCAGCACTTCGGCCTCAATTTGAAATGCCACCCTTAGCTGAAATCAGCTATCTTAGCACTTTGTAGAGCAAGAGGAGCATGGAGGATGTTTGTCATCCCCCGAGTCAGGAGGGTTAAGACTCCCCCAGATATTTTATCATTGGCTAATACTTTCTTCTAAAATCAAGCTGAGACTCCCATGTTTGTATAGGCAAAGCTGCACCATTCTCACACAGGAGAGAGCTAATGACAGACTCAGAGTAACCCCAAGGTATTTTATTTATTTATTTTATTTAAAGCTTTTGTATCCCACCCTTTGCAGCATCTCAGGGTGGCAATATCTGCAAATACACAAATCTGCAGGGGACAAGCCCCTAAAAACAAGAGCGTACAGTTAAAAGCTAGGTACCTGTCGCTGTGGCACAGTGCTCCTTGGGTGTCAAAAGAGATTATATGGTAGAAATGTACAACTTCTTAACAATATAGTAATTTGTGTGTGTATTATATGCATTTGACTTCCCTTGTTACATGTTTATCAGCTCTTGTGTTTTTTGTTTGTTAAAGTAATTGATTTGTTTGCACTTCCACTTCCCACTTTCTGCCATGTTTGACTTTGAGTACTGTTGGAACCATCATTGTATATCAGGCCACACTTCTCAGCTGCCAGGCTCTGCTCCAAGCTCTGTCGCATCATGCCCAGCAGTGTCTTGGGCATTGTGATGATCTGCTAATCCACTAGCTCTTATCCACCAGGGCTGCACAAACCTGCTTTTAGCTGCCTCCTGAGGAAGCAGAAAATTAGGCTTATCAAGGATGTGCTGGGTCACAGCTTCTGCTAGTGCACTGGGTTTGCTTTCCAGTTGTGCACATATCGACATGGCTGTTATGATTCCATGTTACAATATTCAAAATCTATTTCTATGAAAACTGGAGCAGATACCAAGAAGGAACATCTCCTATATACATTGTGTATTTTTCTAATGCTGACATGCTTGCTTTAGATGTTAATTTCAAATATGTATGTTCAAGGTGCTGATATTCGGATGCATGATGGGATCTACTCAAGATATTTCACATCTTTCCAAGAAAATGGTAGATACAACATAAAAGTGCGCGTCCAAGGAAAAGACAAAACTGCCAGAAGAATCCGTAGACAAAATCATGCTTTCTATGTACCTGGTTATGTAGAAGATGGTAAGATTCACTATAAACTAGCATTGCTTTCTAGAAAAGAAAAAGAGGAGTGGTGTTAACATAGAATGGAGTCCACAGTGGAGATGAGAATTCTTGATGTGTAAAACGGGTGTTTTCAGGGAAACAAAGATTTCTCCTTGCCAGTCCCTTCGCCATAATAGCGTGATGTAGGCCTTGATTGAACAAGGAGAGTGAAGCCCAACACACATTCACACATACAAATGTCCCTACCTTTTCACCTGCAATATTCTAACCAGATGTCTGTCTGCCAATGGAGTGCATTGGCGGAAGGTGTAGTTCTGAAAAACATTATTCTGGCATCCCTCTCTGGGCTATCATAGGGCATCCTTGCCTTGCATCTGAATAGTTTCCATCTGCCAGCAGAATGGAATCAACTGGTGGAACCATTCACACAACACACACACACACCTGCAGCACTCCACCGGCCACCAAAATCTGCTGTGGGGGGTTACAAGATCATCCATGGCAGATTTGGGACGGGGAGGGGCAGCTGCAATGGGGAGACATGTGAGTCCTGTCATGCAAGTGGAAGTCCATTTGTGGGATTTAAGCCTTTGTTTCCATTGCCAGCCCAAGATTTAGATCAAGTTGCCCTTCTTATGGGGCAGTGACATTAGGGGCATTGTGTGATATAGCAGTTACAAAGTTTTGTGGAAGGTGTGGTGCTGATTGGGTGGGAAAGAACTGCATGGCACGTAGACCTGGATTGTCCATGGTGAGAAATTGCTGTAGAATTGAGTAGCGATTTTAATACCCATGAGAAGAAAACAAGCAGAGACTGGCAAGTCCTCTCTCTGCAGAGGAACCCCTAAGAGCAAAGCATCTGGGCCCAGCTCTCCGAGAGGTTGCTATAGTCACTCCTGATCAGCCCTCAGGGCTTCCCAGAGTCCACCCACCTAATGCCATTAGAGGCCTTTGAGGTGAGGCATTGAGCAGGTGGCACTCCAAAGATCTGTGGTAGCTGATCATGCAAGAGCAGGAGAGCGGCCAGCATGGCTCTCTGGACCACCAGAAAGGAGAGGCAGCTCTCCTGGTGGTGGAATGTGCCATCTTTTGGAATTGGCTACCTCAGGTAAAGCTTTCCCCCACCTCATGGAAGAGCTGACCTTGTGGTGTGTGCACAGAGTGTGAAAGCTTCTTTCCGGTCAGAAGGAGTTGCCTGCATGTGCTTTGTTCTTGATGTTGGCATGTGCTGTGGTGGCTTACTTTGAATGGAATGCTTTTTTGCAGATGTTTCCTTGTTTCTCCTCCTGCCCGTTTTGCTGCTGCGGCTGATTGCTGTTGCTGATGCATCCACCTACAAAACTTCTTCATTTGGGATCATGAGCATGATAGGAACAGTGGGAAAAAATAAGTAAGAGGGAAAACAAATGCTTCCACTTTCTGCCCACTGGCTTCTGAAGAACAGAAGTGTGAGATCAAAGAAACAGAACTAGATCTGGATACCAACTGAGTAAAGCTTATACTGTAAGCTAAATAAAGAAATGCGGAAGCTGCAGTCGAAAATAAACATAGAAAAAGGAGATACCAGATTAGCAAGGAAAATAATTATGGTGGTATATTTGCTTTAGTATCTTCAATAGGTGTTTGCAGAAAAAGGAAATAAATTGCAAAGACCAGGAAGACAACAAAGAAATTTGGAGGTCTTTCATTACATGCCATGACCCATCTTATTGTAAACCCAATTTCATAGGTGAAATAAAAATGAATCCACCAAAACCAGAGCCAAGTGCTGATGACATGGAAGCCCATCTGGGAAGATTCAGCAGGACTGCATCAGGGGGTTCTTTTGTCATGTCAGGAGTTCCAGATGTCCCCACAGATGTCTTCCCACCCTGCCAAATCACTGACCTGGAGGTGCAACTCAATGACGACGATCAGTTCCTTCTATCATGGACAGCCCCTGGGAATGACTACGATCTAGGACAGGGTAAGTGCTAAGCTCTGAGCTGAGCAGAGGATGCTTACTAATTGCATGCAGTTATCCAACATTCCACCGCAGGTAGACCAATCAGAAAAACAGCTTACATAACTGAAAGGGTTAGGCACCTGCTTCATCTTCAGCAGCACTCTCTCCCTGAAGCCTGTTATAATAGCATTACCTTGTTGCAATGGAGAGAGGAGGCCCACCCTCCACACGACCCTCCTACGAATGGCTCCACCACCCCAGCCACCCCTGCCAAGAGGCCGCCTCCCTTGGCGTCCCTTCCTCTGGGAGCCTCCCTTGTCAGGGTCACACCCACCAGCTGCTCCTGCATCTCCTTCTTGTGTACAACATGACAGCCATTTGTGTGCCTGACGTGCAGAAAGGGTGCGCATTCAAGGAACTGCCAGGGCATCTGCTCCCCTCCCCTGGGCACCTTAATCATCTGCTGGGCACCTTAATTTCTAATGTGCTGTTTGCTTCTAATTTTGCAGCGGAAAGATATGAAATAAAAATGAGTGACCATCCCTTGCAGTTAAGAGATGCTACTTTTCCTGATGCCACCTCTGTGAGCACTTCTGGACTGATACCGGCAGCTGCGGGGGTGAAGCAATCCTTTCAGTATAAGCTGGAAAACTTCGGAAAGGAAAATGGCACCTCGATCTACTTTGCCATTCGAGCCATTGATAACAGCAGCAATGCTGGTGAAGTATCTAACATAGCAAAGGCAGTGGTGCTTCTTTCCTCACTGCCCACAACAGAAGAGAGCAGCACAGTTACAATAATTGTGGTCATAGCATGTATTGTTGCAGTTATCATTTGTGCTATTGTAATCATAACAATGTATGTTTTACATAAACGAAGAAATGCGTGTCCTTAAACAGGACCGTATAATAAGAAATGGGGAAGACTAGAAATTCAAACACTGGACAGAGAGATGAATACAGCCTATGCTATTTTGCAAACTGACATGTTAGCAACATCTCTCTCTTTCTCTCTCTCTCT
Source organism: Varanus komodoensis (assembly GCF_004798865.1). Taxonomy (NCBI): domain Eukaryota; kingdom Metazoa; phylum Chordata; class Lepidosauria; order Squamata; family Varanidae; genus Varanus; species Varanus komodoensis. The sequence goes on from NW_025335641.1 coordinate 5,056,050, forward strand.
CTCAATTAACAATATCCCTAAACAGTAACATACAAATACATATACTACATTTTGGGATGACATCTTTGTTTTCTGAAGTCCTGTTCATATTTTTGGTAGCAGGTTAATCAAAACCAAGATACTGGTACTTGATGGCTAGATTTATTATTTGTTTTCAAAAGAAAGACGTTTGGGATTGTTGTGATGTGCAAATTGGGCCTTGTGGTCAGTTTAACAAGAGTGGGAAGGAAGATGATCAAGGAATCAGTCATTGGGTGCTAAATCACTGCTTTAGCATGGAAGAAATCTCAGTAGTGAGAGCTGAGAAGGTTTTCTCCTTTGGTATTCCACATACGTTTTGGGGTCAAGCTAAATCTGACAATGTATGATCCAGTTATTTAAAACTTGGGAACACTTTCATCTTATATATGGAAAGAGTAGATTCCAAGTGCTTTTTAAAGAGCAACATGGGTGTGTTGATGAGGGCCCTCAACCTCCAGTCATTGAGGTTCAACATTTCCCTGCAGTCTATCTATCCAGACACTTTTCTCCTTTGCTCAGTTTGAACCTTGAGGGAGCACAACTGGGAGGAAAATGCTTTAGGGCACTGTCACAAAAACAGGACACCTCTCCCACCCACTTTATATCAGGCAGACATGGAATTAAACAAACTGGTCTCACCAGTAAGTTTTGCCTTCCATGTTAAATTTCAGGACACTTTTCAAAGGCCCAAATGCATCTCCCTGGACGATGAAAGGCCATTTATGTCAAATTCTCTTCCTAGGTTTCAAAAATAGTTGGATATATGTTGCTGTTGTTTTAAGAGATGGGATTATTTCCTCCTGATTATTCACTTATTACAGGTTTTAGAGCTGAATAAATGAAACTAAATCTCCACTGGTGTTGATTTTCTTGTGCTAATTCACTGCCAGTGGAGGCCTTTTGGGCAAACTGGAAGAAGTATGCTGTTCAGTTCTTGTTTCTGCTGTTGGATGGCATAATCACACTTTATAAATCATATGGACTAGGGGTAAGATAAGGCATCCCTTCTTTGGAACTTCCCATTTTTTCTCTGTTGGGTATTATAAAACCCCACATGCACTTGTAGACATGTGTCCTGATGTCCCTACATATTATGCAATAGAAATGCATAGATCTGGTTTGGGCAAACTGTTTCTTTTCATGAATCAGTGAGGTGTGGTAGAACACCACATAATCTTGTGTGTGCCCTCGGCCCTTATGGCTACCGCATCTGCGGGGGTGAAGCAATCCTTTCAGTATAAGCCAGAAAACTTTGGAAAAGAAAATGGCACCTCGATCTACTTTGCCATTTGAGCCATTGATAACAGCAATATTGGAGAAGTATCTAACATAGCAAGGGCACTGGTGCTTCTCTTCCCATTTCCCACTAGCACCCTGCCTGACATGACTTTGATATGTGTTTCTAAGGTGAAAGCTGCCTGCAGTTCCTCTCCTAATAATGGAAATATTATTTACAGACCATGTGTTAAATATGGTTATTGTCAATTGTAATCATAGTATGTATCGCTATCACTATTTGCGCTATTATAACAATTTGTGCTTTACAGAGGAGAAAAAACATAAGCCCTGAAACTGGTGGTGGTGGTGGTGGTAGAGGAGGAGGAGGAGGAGGAGGGAGGAAGGCTGTCTCAAAATGGCCTTCTTTTCAATGGAACTTTAGCCCTGTATTAGGGTTCAGGGTGTGCACCAGGGTAGGGTTAGGCTTAGAAAAGCAGGGTGTCCCAGCATGATTCTGCTGGTTGGAATGTGTTTAGAATGGGCAGAAATGATGAGCTGTGTAGAAAAGCTACTCAAGGAAGGCTTTTTCAAAATCGCCCTTTTTCATGGAACTTTACTCCTATAGTAGGGTAAGGGCAGTGAGCCAGGGTAGGGTTAGTGTTGGAAAAGCGAGGTGTCTCGGCATAATTTTGATGGTTGGAATGTGTTCAGAATGGGAAGAAATGATGAGCAGGGCAGAAAAAGCTACTCCAGGAATGCTTCTTCAAAATTGCCTTATTTTCAGTAGACTTTACCCCTACATTCAGGTTGGGTCTGTGCACCAGGGTAGGGTTAGGGTTAGAAAAACCAAGGCGTCCTGGCATGATTTAGATGGTTGGAATGTGTTTGGAATGGGCAGAAAGGATGAGCAGTGAAGAAAAAGCTACTCAAGGAAGCCGTTTTCAAAATTGCCTTATTTTCAGTGGATCTTACCCATATATTAGGGTTAGGGCTGTGCACCAGGGTTGGGTTAGGGTTAGAAAAACGAGGTGTCATGGCCTGATTTTGATGGTTGGAATGTGTTCGGAATGTGCAGAAAGGATGAGCAGTGCAGAGAAAGCTACTCAAGGAAGCCGTTTTCAAAATTGCCTTATATTCAGTGGACTTTACCCCATATTAACGTTAGGGGTGCGCACCAGGGTAGGGTTAAGGTTAGAAAACTGAGGTGTCCTGGCATGATTTTAATGGTTGGAAAATGTTTAGAAGGGGCAGAAATGATGAGCAGGGCAGAAAAAGCTACTCGAGGAAGGCTTTTTCTAAATTGCCTTATTTTCAGTGGACTTTACCCCTATATTAGGATTAGGGCTGTGCATTAGTGTAGGGTTAGGGTTGGAAAAACAAGGCGTCATGGCCTGATTTTGAAGGTTGAAATGTGTTCGGAATGGGCAGAAAGGATGTGCAGTGCAGAAAAAGCTACTCAAGATAGGCTTTTTCAAAATCGCCATCTTTTCAGTGGCCCTGTATAAGGGTTAGGGGTGTTCACCAGGGTAGGGTCAGGGTTAGAAAAACAAGGTGCCCTGGCATGATTTTGATGGTGGGAAAGTGTTTGGAATGGGCAGAAATGATGAGCTGTGTAGAAAACCTACTCAAGGAAGGCTTTTTCAAAATTGCCCTCTTTTCAATGGAACTTTAGCCCTGTATTAGAGTTAGGGGTGTGTACCAGGGTAGGGCTAGGGTTAGAAAAACGAGGTGTCCTGGCATGATTTTCATGCTTTGAATGTGTTTAGAAGGGGCAGAAATGATGAGCAGTGCAGAAAAAGCTGCTTGAGGAAGGCTTTTTCAAAATTGCCATCTTTTCAGTGGCCTGTATTAGGGTTAGGGGTGTCACCAGGGCAGGGTTAGGGTTAGAAAAATGCAGTGTCCTGGCATGATTTTGATGGTTGGAATGTGTTTAGAATGGGCAGAAACGATGAACAGTGCAGAAAAAGCTGCTTGAGGAAGGCTTTTTCAAAATCACCTTTTTTTCAGTGGAACTTTGGCCCTCTATTAGGGTTAGGGGTGTCACTAGGGTAGAGTCAGGGCAGTGGTGGCCAACCTATGGCACACATGCCACAGCAGCCCACAGAGTCTTCTCTGTCAATGCACAAGCCAAGTCATCCCAGCATCACTCCAGCATCTGAGCATTGGATAACAGTGCACACAGGGGCCATGTGCATACTCAGAAAGGAGTAGTGGAACCGGGCAATGATTTTATGAGCCACAACTCATTAGCTACAACTCGTCCGAGCTTTTGCAGGGCCGACCATTTCTCTGCCAAGCATATATATATTTGCTTGGACTGGCTGTGACTTGTTTTTTCTACACTAAAACCTCAGTTTCAGGTTTTATTGTAGTGTTGGCGATAAATAAGTGGATTTTGGGTTGCAATTTGGGCACTTTGTCCCTCAAATGTTCGCCATCACTGGCCTAGGACCTAAACTCTAGGTGCTAAGATAATCACATTAGCATGGATAAAATCCTTACTCAAAGTTACTGGTGAGTCTCCAGATGTTTTTCTGCAGTGGCATTAAAGAAAGAAGAGACAGAATGATTGCTTCCTGTCTGTTCACTTGTTAGAGCTTTTAGAATGGAATAAATGAAGCTAATCCTCAATCCTGTTTATTTTCTTGGTGAGGATCCACCAGAAAACTAAGACACTATCTTGACATATGAGTTAAATGGAAAAACAGTATGTGGCAAAGCTCTTTTTTTTCTATTGGACTCAGTGAATCCTTTTGAAGGAGCAACTGGAATATGGGCTTATAGCCAACCTTCAGAATGGGATGTGGCACGTGGCTATTCTAAAAGCAGATTTAGGGCTCCTACATGATGTGTTTATTGTGTGCTTGTGACTCACAGAAGCTTGTGGGGCTTTTCACAAAGTCATCCAGCTCCTTTCAGACTCTCCTTTGTTTTCCAGCCTTTTTTCATGGTGGTTCCATTTTGTGTTGGTTTTTGAGGAAAGTCCTCAATCAAATTTTAAATCACAAGAAACTGGGCGGGGGGGGGGGGGGGGCTAGTCTGTTTGTGCAGATCCCTATAATGCAGCTATCCCACAGCACCACCTTGTGGTTGGTTAATACAATGTAAAGAAAAATAAAAAAAAAAAGCAAACTGACGGGCAGGGGGGACATGGTTAGTGATTCCTTCCAACAATAGAAAAGGAAGAAAAAACCTCAGTAAAGCATTGGGTTAAACTTTTCATGGAGAGAAGCCCTTAGAAGTAGGAAAAGCACAATGGGAGAATGAAGGTAAAGTTGATGTTTCTTCAGAAAGTAGGAGTAAATGTTTGATTCTACATGTAATTACTACAGCAAAGACTGTATTTGCCCAGCACTGGAGGAGTGAAGAACCACCCACTGATCAACTGATTTTAAAAAAGATTCTGGACTGTGCTGAAATGGACAGGCTGACTTTGCCTCTGAAGGAGAAAGAGGATACATACTTCTATGACACTTGGAACTCTTTTTATTATTGGCTAGAGAAATGGGACTATGCATAGATTTGAATATGTCTATGGATTGCTATAAAAAAAATAGGGGGCTGACCCAGCAGGTCTGATGTCTCTGATGACTGATTTTTTTTTAGTTTCTTCTTTAGTTTGTAGAAATAATAATAAAATTTACTTTAAAAAAAGAAAGTGGGAGTAAATGTTGTCTTTGGCCCACTGAGAAGTTCCCAAACTGCAAGGCAGTAATGCTTGGGTGCATACAAAGAGAAGTTTCCTGGCACTGGCATTACAACAGACCAAATCAGGCTGGGTAGACAGGATAACCCAGACTGGGATGATGGTGGCACTGCTTTGTGGCATGAAGCGCTTCAGTACAGCAGAAAACCTATGGTGAGGCAACCAGAAAGAAGCAGACCTTTCCAGATGCATTGAACCAAGCCAAAGGAGCAAGGAGGGTGATAGTGCAGGGCAGCTACAAGAAGGAAAAAAGGTTGACACCCCCAACATACAAATAGTTCCAGCAATGAGGACTACAGAGATCATCAAGGTCAGGAATCAGAACTGGTTGTCAAATCTTCTCAAGATTTGGGGATAGTTTGGAGAAAAGGGGTAAATACAACATCTTTGGCAGGTGAAACCACCCCGGAACATCAAACGCACCAAAATAAGCTGCGGCTGAAATGTCTCCAAGGGCAAATTCCAGATCTAATGCACTGGATTGTGCTAATGGGGCTTTAGAAAAGACAACTGAGGATGTTGTCCAATGTGAGTTATTGGTGGCCATGAGAAATCCAATGGGGCAAGAGAAGAAGCAGGATAGTGCAATAGGAGATGCAAAATGAAGCAACACGAAGCAACAACGATAGTGGAAGACGGGAGGGAATATTCTTATGCAACATTGCAAAAAGGGAAGATGAAAAGGAAGAGAGAGAATGTTGACAGAGAACTGTTGAAAAAAATAACATCAACTCAAGCAAACAGGAATGTTGTGCAAAGGGTAAGGGGATGTGGCAGAATGCAAAGAAGTAAGACAATTGGACAAGACAGGGAGACACAGAAGCAAGGAAAGAGATGTAGTTAAGAAACTGGCACCAAAAGAAAATGTTCAGTCCAATTCAAAATAGACTATAAGGTCAGCAAAAAGCTACTCAGTCCTGCCAAAAGAGAGGTCTGTTACTGCACATTTCCTCTAAAGAATAAGATTAGGAGGGGACCAAAGTGGCCTCAGCTTCCTTCTTCATTTTTCAGAGTTGCAATGAATACTGGCAAAGACCACCAATGATGAAAGAAGTGATCTTTGGATAATATACTTACAAACATCTTGCTGTGAAACTTTGCCTGAAATTTTGAAAGTGTTTTAAACAGAGGTTGCCTAATATTTTGGCATGATAAAGGATATGGTCATGTTATGTTTCACCTTCAGCATGAAACGTATCAACATTTGTGATAAATAAGAAACCCAGTAGGTGGCAGTGCCCTGTGAAGAAGCAGTTTCTCCATAGGGGTAGCAGTAGTGGGCAGAGGAAATCCCCCACAGTTACCATGTGGCTTTTCTTCCTTTGGGATGCACTCCCTCAGAGTCACATGCAATGGGTGAGTTTGCACATCGTGCTTAACCACCATGGGTTGGTTGTCGGCTCACTAACCTGACAAAAGATCAGGCACTCTGAGGCTTTCTGTGAGATGTTTTTGCCCCTCGGTCTCCCTAGGTGCCCCATGGCTTCCTGGCATGGGCCATGCCATTTTATGCAAACCAGGTCAGTGTCTCTGCCACAGTAATTCAAAATGGCTGGAAAAAGCAAGAAAAGGCACAACACAAAATAGAATGTGGTTATGAATACAGGATGTCTTTTATGAGCTAGCAATTTAAAGGATACAAGACAGAGACAAGGAATCATCTGACTGAAAGCAGAGCATAAAATTCAAAGCTATTTTTTTTTTAAACTCCTGGGCAAATAGTTAACATAGGATGCTAACAGTTGATCAAAGTTTGTCTAGCTGATAACATACAAATATTTGTAAAACAAAACAAACACAGATGTTATAGGATGAGTATTCTCTGAGAATGAGTACAAACCATAGGGCATTCCCCATTAAAATGAGCTGTGTTCTTGCACGTCTCCCATTCATTTCAATAAGGCATGTGCAGGAAAGCTTCCCCATAGATTGTGCCGCAAATCACAACTCAGATTAGGCTATTCACGCATTTTATGCATTTATCTATGTTTTATTAATATAAGTTTATCAGGCTGCTTTTTTCCTCCAAGTACAACAATTTATAACTAAGAACAGAACCTTTCCAGGTTTTTCTTTTCTTTTATGTCTTTCTTGATAGACGGACTGACAGCAGACATGGGACCAACTCCAGTGATGCTACTAAGTTGACATTAGTCCTATTCAACCATTCAGCATTAAGTTAGCTACTGAGCAAGGGTGCTTTAATTAGCAAGGCAATCTGGCAGTTTAAGGCAAAATCATTTAGATAGAAAAGTGGTATGTCTCCCAACATAGGAGCTGCAGGATTCTTCTCTTTCTAAAAATGTATAGGATTATACCCTTACCTTTTAAATTCTTAATAAGGGCTGTTTATTTTTGCTAATCAAAGAGGAATCAAAGAAGATAGCATGGCCCTGTGAGAAGACTGCCCATGTTTAAAAAAATATAGCTGTCTTCAAAGAAATGATAAATTACTATTTATTTTTATTCTGGCCAAATCAGTACAGCTTGTTATAATGTTTTCTTTTAAACTGAGCACCTATTTCTTGTTTCTATTTCACATTCTTTTTTCTCCACTAGCTACTTATATTATGTAGTACTTGTATATCTTTATAATGCTTTTTGAAAGTTAATTTCATGGTTATTTTGAATATATAAAACTATTTCTAGATGTTGTCAAGTTTTGTAAGCTTTTGTTGTAAAAATATTGTAAAAACTGTCTGATTATGAAAATGATGGTGATGATACAATCAAGAAATATACTAAAAAGATCCCAGTCCTACGGGTTGCAGCCTTAATGCTTGTAACCGCAAACTCAGAGGTTTACAAGAATGGTGGAGGCAACCTCCACCTCACCCCGCCGCTACATTTTTGCTAAATGACCATTTCTGGACAACTATCTGATGTTATAGCTCCTCTCTATGGAAAATAAGTAGCCCATCAGAGGTCAAAATCACGTCTTTAGAAATGTGGAACCTCACCAGATTAGCCTCAAGTACACCTCTGGTTATTTACTCATCACTGTCTTTGGGGAGACATTTTGCTCACAGTTAAGTGGTGATCTAGATAATTTCTTAGCTATAGGATATACACAAAGCATATGCGTACCTTCTCAATTTTAAATGTTGCATGAATACAACTTCTGATATTTTCTAAACATGGCAGGTAAGCATCTATGACTTTTGTTGTACTGACATCTAGTGGACACCCAAAGCACACACAATTGCTGTGTAGCAAGTTCCTATGTAAATTTAGTTACTCATTAACCGCTCAGTAGGCCTCACTTTGTAGTAAGTGTATTTAGAAATGGAACCAAAAACTTTTTTCAAAATTATGCTTTATTTAATGGAGCAAAATAGGTAAAGGGCTGTATAATGTGCAGTGAAATCCTCCAACGAAGTATTTTTTTAAACCCACCGGAGATACAGTTCTGTGAAAGTGAAAACATTTCCTGAAATTGCATTTCTTCTTGCAGAAATCATTAGTAAAAAGTGAACTTTTAAGGGTGTAGTCGTGTGTGTGTGTGTGTGTGTGTGTGTGTGTGTGTGTGTGTCCCCTACAGTTCCCAGAATTCCCTGGGCTGACTGAAATGCTTGAGAACTGTAGAACATTTTTCTGTAAAGACCTGCATAGGCCTGTGCCTTTCATCATCATAAACACTCAAAGTTGAATGTTTACAGTCACCCTATGCAGAGCAGCAGGAGCAGCATTAAGGTGTCCCCCTGGCCTGAATGTTTCATCGAATTAGCTTTTTGCCAACTAGCGAGGGGGTTTCAGAGTTGGAGAGAAGGTGGCTGGAGAGTCCTTAGGAAAGCCTGCATTCTAGTCGCCTTTCCTCCCTACCCACTAAAATGACCCCAACCTTTCTAAGGTTGCCAAGGAGAAGATCTACTGGCCATGCTCTTTGGGTACACTTATCTTTATGGCTTTTTTCCCCACTGTCTGCTGGTGCATTCCAATGAAACCTATATGCAGTCTTCAATTTTTACTCTGCATGACAGCAATAACTGACAAAACAATGAATAATGAAGGCTGCATAAATTGGAGAGATGAAAAAGCATACTTACACAATTCTGAAATACCAACCATTTAAAAAAAATAAAGACATTTGCACACTGGCTTCAGATAACACCACAAGCTACACACCACAATGGGTTTTTACATTTATCATTAATTACTATATTCCATATTCATGCCTTTGCAAAACCCAATTCTGTTTCCAATATTTAACTATCACTAGCCTAACTGCCATTATCATACTTACAATCAATTCTTTCTTAGATTCATTTATATCTTGTTTTTCTATCAACAGTAATAACACCATTCTCGGTGACTGGTAAGTTTCATCTTTCGAAAGCATTATAAGAAACACTGGTTTATTCTGCAGTTACTGCATGCCACCATGATTTGTCATCATGTTGTCCAACCATGATTTGTCATCATGTTGTCCAACCAGGTTGGACCATGGTTTCCATAGTCCTGGTTTGCAACTACCAAAAAGTCCCCTAGAAAGAGCAGCAACTGCTGGAGCTGCTCCAGCCATTGAGCCTCTGTGTGGACCATTGAGAAAGAGGCAGGTGACACAGGCAGGAAGCGATGCAGCTTGGGATTTAAATCCAGGCACAATGGCTGATATGATATATGCCAATTGCAGGAGGGGAGGACAGAAACCACGATACAGTAGAAACCACTTAATCATCCATTGGGTAGATCATGGTTAAAAAATATGAGCTGTAGTAACCACACAGGATTGTTTGCAGTCCTGTGTGAATTGTGCAGCTTATTTGCAAGATGGAGTGTTGTGTGAACCCATCCTTTATAACATTTAAATCATATAAACTGTACTTTAATTTTTCCCTCTCAAACATTTAAAATAATATGCCTGTGGTATATTCGGGCAAAAAATTAATATGGAGTATTTTTTTTAGTTTTCTTGTTTATCAGACACATTAAACATGCTAAACTAGATGTCTTTAGGGGCTTCAGTACATTTTCCAATGCAAAACAGAAATGTTCTTATGCAAATGAATCTATGCAAATTAACCTAATTTGCCGTGGAAGGTTTTCCAGTTCAAATGCTTCCAGAAAACCCATATCATTGGCTTGAAGAAAAGATATGATACTTAGTTTAGCATCTTCCAATGAAAATACTCTATTTGAATTCTTTGTATATTTAATATTTACTTATAAGTAAGTTTTGCTAACTTCAGTGGGGTTTATTCACTACTAATCTCTATCTTTAAGCAATCCATGCTGAGGTCAGTCCTGATAATACTGGTTGGTCTAGTTGGGTACTAGCCGACGTAGTGAAGCTCTAAGGCTCTTAATTCAGCATGATGCAGGCACATGATAGTCAGCTAGTAGTACCCAGCATGGGTGAGGATTACTAAATTTGTGATTTGCAGTGGGCATTGCTGCCCATTCAGAAGCCATGCTAAAAGTCCTTATGCCGCCTTGTGCCACCCTCTGGCACATCTTCCTCCCTTATGTTTCAGTAACAGGCACTGGTAGCTTTCTGTAAACCATCTTGTGAGCCACAGCTGAGCACCATAACAGCCATGGGGCTATCCCAAAATATACTGCTCCCACAGATGTGGAAGGTTATATGCTCAACTGGATCTTCCTTTTGGATCGGGTTAGGCAGATATAGAACTGACCTGATTAGGGAAAGACTTAGAGTAACCGCTTTGTCACAGAAAAAATGGTCACGATCAGAATCCTGGCAGTTTGCAGTCTCTATGGGGGCCACTTCCTGATAGAGCTAACTGGTTTCACAGTGCCCTTGGAAGTTTTCAATTATACCTAATAACTCTTCTTCAAAATCCTGGTTGTTCTCTAAAACAGAGAACATAGTGACATAGTCCTGAGATGCCTTTTCCAGCTGCCAAGAACTTCTGCTTCCACCCGCCTGCCTGGAGCAAACAGAAAGTTGTGGGCAATGAACCAAGAGGGGCAATGGAGGAAGGTTTCTAGAGGAAAACTTGCTTGAGAGACTACTTCAGTGGCAGAGATGGTGCTGAATCATTCCACACAATGTCATCTGATGGAGCTTTATTGAATAATTAGCAATTGAGTAATAAGTGGCCTTACAGGATCTGAGACAGAGGAGGAGGCAAAATCAGATGCCTGCCATTACAGATAAAAATTGCTCACATCCGCTTTGATTTGGACTCTGCCGTAGGAGGAGATGTGTCTTGTGAGATGCCTCAGCCAATTGTGGTAACTGGATGAGTTTTAAAGCCTTCAGTTCTACAACTATTTTTCTGCCCAGCTTAGCTGGTTACATCAGACTAGGAAAGGCTGACTGAATCAATGATACTTCAGTTCTTCTCTTGACTCTTCGATGGGGTAAAAGTTAGTTTGGTAAAATATGCCATGTTTTACAAATGGCACAATACTGTATTTTGATTTTGGCGGTGGTGGTGGTAACTCATTTGGCAATAATATGTTTCAAGTAAAGTCTGCTTACCTGTTTCAGGGAAGTTAGGTTGCCACAGCTTGGCAATCTGCTAAATAGTGTGCTCTGCATCAACATCATGAATTCTTAGTATTTTACCTTAACTAGGGATACAAAGTTAATTCAAGCGATAATGTACTGTAAAAGCTGAGGAAATCAGTCATAATTATCTCACCATTCTAAACATAAAGGATTCAAAGTGGGCTACCCTTTTACATGATTATTTTTTATTTTTATTTAAAACTTATTTTAACTGTTAATTATTTATTAACTAGGGGGGTTTTTTAAAGCCGAGAATGCACTGGGGGGTGTTATTTATTGTATAATTTTAGTATTTATGTGTTGTGAGCCGCCCCGAGGCTTTGTTGCGATGGGGCGGCATAGAAATGTTTTAAATAAATAAATAAATAAATAAATTATACATCACTATTTGCTTTAAAATTATCTTAATATGCAAATTTCCAGTGGAGATTGTAGCCCTCGGACAAAGATTACAATGGAGCCCACAGCACTGCTGAGAACAGTGAAGTTCTAGGTCTGACTAGGAATCGACCGAGTAGGAATTTACAAGATGTGTCATACAATTTGAAGCAGTTTTGAAGCCAAGCAGATTGCTGGAATTGTGAAATAAATACAGCACTCATTCCACATCGATTCAATACATGTTCTGTACTTAAATGTGGAAACTTTTTCTTCCACATTCAGTCCTGGTAAAACACAAGAACATATTGACTATTTCCAGATAATTAATCTTGTGCTTCAATGAGAGTATTCTTTCATCAACATGTGAAGTACAGTGAAAACTGAGAGCCAGTGTGGTTGAGTGGCTAGAGTGGTAGCCCGGGACTTGGGTTATCTGGGTTCTAGTCCCTAAGCAGCCAGCACTGGCTGACTTTGGACCAGCTGCTGGCTCACTGCCAACTCTCCCTAACAGGGCTGTAGTGAGAATAAAATGTGGAGCTCATATAAGCCACCTTGGGTTCCTCAGAGGGAAAAGGTTTGATATTCATGTAATAATAAATAAAATTAATGAAACAGTTGGGCTATTAATTTCAGTAAGACTAAAATCCTATACTAATTTACTTGGAAGTAAGCCATAGTAAAGTTATTAGGATTTATATTTCAGCAGACATACATAGGATTTTCCTTTAACTGTTCTCTGATCATATTCATTCTACTTTGTAATCATTGTTCACACTTGCAGCAGCTATGCCACTGGAAACCCAGTCAATTACTCTGCTACTATAAACATTTTAAGGATTTCTCTGTGTAGCTCATACTGTGCTCATTTTGCCATCTAAGTTGCTTTCGTAGAGCCATATTAACCAAAATGGGATTCACATCAATCATTTTGGATTTTAACATGGCAGCCTGCACTGTTTTCCAAATCAGCAAACCTGATTTTTGTGACACACAGAATGGTCACCTCTGTCTGAAATCTATTTTGCATCTATGGTTTAACATCTTAACCTTTGTGTCATTGTGTTTTTACACTGTTCTATGCAGGTGGCGCACTGGTTTAAACCGCTGTGCTGTTGGGCTGGTTGATTGAAAGGTCACCAGTTCGAATGTGCGCAATGGGGTGAGTTCCCGTTGCTCTGTCCCAGCTCCTGCTAACTTTGCAGTTCGAAAGCATGCAAATGCAAGTAGATAAAAAGGTACCCCTTCGGTGGGCAGGTAACAGCATTCCGTGCACCTTGGTGTTTAGTCATGCCGGCCACATGACCATGGAGACTGTCTGCAGACAAACGCTGGCTCCCTCGGCTAGGAAACGGAGATGAGCACCGCCCCCTAGAGTCAGGCATGACTGGACTTAATGTCAAGGGGTAACCTTTGCCTTTACCTTTTATAGCAGAAATAAGCAAAATGTAAGCTCCAGATGTACTGGACTTCAGCTCCCATGAGTCTCAGCCAGCATGGCCAATGATCAAGGATGCTTGGAAACAAAATCCAAAATCTAGAGAGCTACTTTCTGCCTATCCCTGCTCTAAAACAGCCTTTCTCAATGCAGTGTCCCTGGTTCAGACTAGCATCCCCAATATTCCTGATCATTGCCCATGTAAGGGAAACTGAAGCCCAAAACACCCAAGGGTGGATTTGACTTGGTCCTGAATGGTGCAACACTCCCTCTTAGGGATAAGGTCCACAGCTTAGGAGTACTCCTCAACCCGGAGCTTTCTTTGGAAGCTCAGGTGACAGCGGTAGCGAGGAACGCCTTCCTTCAGCTTCGGCTGATTAATCAGCTGCGCCCCTACCTGGAGTATGACTGCCTGGCGACGGTGACACATGCGCTGGTGACTTCCCGCCTAGACTTCTGTAACGCACTTTACATGGGGCTTCCCCTGAAGACGGTCCGAACACTTCAATTGGTGCAAAATAGAGCTGCCAGGTTGCTGACGGGGATGGGGCGTTATGCTCACATGACTCCAGTCCTCCGTCAGCTTCACTGGCTTCCCATTGAAGCCCGGGCCCAATTCAAGGTGTTGATTATGACCTATAAAGCCCTAAACAGCCTGGGTCCTGGCTACCTGAACGAGCACTTACGTCCGTATATGCCCGACCGCCCCTTGAGATCTGCGGGAGAGTCCCTTCTCCGGGAACCCTCCATGAAAGAAATTAGGAGAGTAAGTACCCGGAGGAGGGCTTTCTCTGCGGTGGCGCCCAACCTATGGAATTCACTCCCCAAAGAGGTCCGCCTGGCACCGTTGTTACTGGTTTTTCGGCGCCAGGTAAAGACCTTTTTATTTAAACATCATTTTAATTGTTAAAACATATGATCTGGCCAGGGCAACTTCTTCTTCCTTCTCTTTTCTCCTCCTATATTTTTATTTACTTATTTTATACTGATAATTTTAATTTTATATTTGTAACTCAATGTATTTTTTGTATTTTTGTATTTAATGATAATTTATTATGTTCTATTGTATTTCAATGTATTTTATTGTGTTGTAAGCCACCCCAAGGTTTCGGCAAGAGGCGGCATAGAAATGTTGTAATAATAATAATAATAATAATAATAATAATAATAATAATAATAGGGACACCAGGGCAGGGAATGCTGCTTTACAGAGTGCTATGGTCCAAAATGTCTTTATATATTTATTTTTCGATTTATATCCTACCTTTTTCCTACAAAGGGCTCAAGGCAGCTTACATCATTCTCCTCCTCCATCTTATCCCCACAACAACAACCCTGTGAGGTAGGTTGGGCTGAGAGTCTGTGACTGGCCCAAAGTCACCCAGTTGGCTCCATGGCTGAGCGGGGACTCGAACCCAGGTCATCTGAGTCCCAGTCCCATGCTCTTAACCACTACGCCACACTGGCTCTCACTGGAAAATGTGAGGGCGCCTGAATCCTACGCCAAACTTGCAGTTTGTGTTCTGCAATCCCTCATTGCTCCTTCATAACAGCCATCTGTCATTCAGAACATGCTCAGGGGCACACTTATCTTTATCCATATACCTTCCACAGGCTTCAAGAGCAAAAAACTCTTATGACCCTGAGCCAAATTTTCCAGGCAGTGGCTCCTCATGCCTGCTTCCCATCCTGTAGAGTCTCTTGATGCACCATGTGTCTCAAATCAAACCATAATCATACAAGCCGGCAGAGAAAATGCAGACCCCGCTTCTTCAGACCCTGCGCCACAACTGCCCTTTCTTTCAGGATGCCGTGACGCTCTCTTTAAGTTCCCCTGGCGGGTGGAACCTAACAGTCCGCGCCCACCGCTGCCCCGCCTCCTGGCTGATGGGCCCGCCCACGAGCGCTCCCCACCGAATCAGCTACCGGATTGGCAGCGCGCGGCGCCTCCCCCAGCGCCTGCGCCAGCGCCTTGGCCGGCAGCTCCTGAAGGGAGGAAGTGCGGTGGCGGCAGGCGGACGCCGCCGACGGCACTGCCGCCCCTGAACGCCGGAGCCTCGCCGAAGATGAACATTATGGATTTCAATGTGAAGAAGCTGGCGGCCGACGCCGGCACCTTCCTCAGCCGCGCCGTGCAGGTAACGCCCTGGAAGGGCAGGGGGCGGCGGGTGAGGAGAGCCGCCGTGGCCTGGCCGCTCGCCTGCCTTCTTCCGAAGAGGGCGGCTCCCTCGTCGCTTCTGCGGGCGGCCGGGCGTTGTTCGGGCCGTTGATGCGCGCTTTTGCTCGCCCGCGCACCCCGGGCGCCGCCTCCCGCCCGGCCTGGGGGCCCCGCGCGCGACTTCGTGGGGGAGCCGCGGCCCGAGCCTGCCCAGGCCTGGTCGGGTTTTGGCCTTAGCCACCCGTGGTGTGCTCCTGCCTTCCCCGGGGACTGCGGTGCCCCTTTATGGGAAGGAGATGCGGGAGCGGAGGGGGATCGGTCGCGTCTGCCTGTCCTGGGCCTTAGGAGGCCTCCGGGCGGCTGTCTTGGCTGCGTCTGGGGCGCTGGTGGGTGTGACGAAGCTCCTCGCAGCTGTTCCGCCGTCGGCCTCCAGTGGTTATGCAAGGTCTATTTAACCTCTTCCCTCGGGCCGTTATCCGGCTCAGTATCCCCGAAAACAGAAGGGGTAGGCGGGTCCTGCTTGAAGTCTCCACAGGCATCAAATGCTGCCTGGACAAATGCATGGCTGCAGCGCAGGTGTGACGTGTGCCCCGGGCCCCTCTGGGACCAGAAGCGTAGTCTCTTGCCTGTGTGCTCAGAAGGCCTGCGTTTTCCATTTTGGAAGACTGAAAGTAAAAGGACACCGCGGGACAAAGGGGGCATATTGCATCTGCCAGCCAGAAAGAAATGCAAAGAATGAAACGCTGGTCATTTTCTCTTGTCTTTCTAAGCTATCAAAAGAGAAAGGCTGTATGTTCTCTCAACTGTTGTGAAGCTGAAATGCAAGAGTAATTTTAGATGTGAATAAAAACGTGAATCTAAGCACAGGACATCATCTAACTTGAGAAAGCTGAGATTTTAAGAAGAATTCTTCTTTATCTGTGACTAGCCCTGGCAACATTCCTTCCCTCTTAGATATCACTGGTTGGGAACACTTTTGTCTACTTGTTCTTTCAGTTCTAAGGAAATCGTAACCCTATTTAATAAGTTATCCATATGCATGAACACATGGAGGGAGAAATGGAATTGCACCCTTTGGCCTATCCTCCACACCTTCAGTCAAGTTTCTGAGCAGAGCAGGGGCTGATATTGGGGGACAGGACTGTTGCCCACTACTTATACGTACTTTGTGAACATACTGAATGGATTACTACTGTTGATATTGGATTGTTTTTAGTCTGAAGGCTTTCTGTCTTATATAGTCATTTCTACAGAATATTGCTACAGAATATTTGTGTGGTAGACCCTTTATTGTATGTTATTGTTAATACTGGGGCAGTTTTTCATTTTTGACAGGATTTGCTGAAACTTTTAGCAAATACATTCTTGCCCTCCTGCCACTTCAAAAAAGAAAAAGAAATCTCGTCCAGTGTGTTTCCAACACATTTAAGATAGTCTTGCCAACCCTTCTCTTAACCGCTCTGCTATGCTAGCTGAATGGAACCTCCATGTTTTGAGGGACTAAATGCAAATGGTGAAAATTGTTCTCCTTTCTACATGTAATCTTCACAGAAGCATTTGAATAGCCTTTGTTGGGGCAGGATTTAGGTTAGATGGAAAAAAGTCACATGTCTAAAGCCATAAACTGACTAGAAGATAGGAGTTGGGTCTGAACTCCAGTCGTCAAATCTTGTTAATCTGCTCCCCTTCAGTTTTCTCCCAAAATATTCATTTTATCTCTCTGTACTTCTAAAGAGAAATGGCAGTTATTTACCTCTTGCACAATTCTCTTTAAGCCTCTCACCTTTGCCTTTAAATACAAGATTTGGTGAAGGAAGCTGAAAAGAATGACTGCTGTTTACTGATATTGGAAGAGTTTTCTTCTCTCTACCATCTATCCTCTAGTAGACTAGGGCTGGCATCCTATGGTCCCTGTTGTTGTTGTTGTTGTTGTTGTTGTTACTATTATTATTATTATTATAACATTTCTATGCCGCCCCTTGCCGAAGCCTCGGGGTGGCTTACAACACAATAAGATACATTGAAATACAATAGAACATAATAAATTACCAATAAATACAAAAAATACACTGAGATACAATAATATACAATTAAAATTAACAGTATAAAATAAGTAAATAAAGAATATAGGAGGGGGAAAGAGAAGGAAGAAGAAGTTGCCCTGGCCAGATCATATATTTTAACAATTAAAATGATGTTTAAATAAAAAGGTCTTTACCTGGCGCCGAAAAACCAGTAACAGCAGTGCCAGGCGGACCTCTTTGGGGAGTGAATTCCATAGGTTGGGTGCCACCGCAGAGAAAGCCCTCCTCCGAGTACTTACTCTCCTAATTTCTTTCATGGAGGGTTCCCAGAGAAGGGACTCTCCCGCAGATCTCAAGGGGCGGTCGGGCATATACGGACGTAAGCGCTCGTTCAGGTAGCCAGGACCCAAGCCGTTTAGGGCTTTATAGGTCTTAGTGATCCTTTACAAGCTCTGGCTCAGAGCCTCTCACTTAGGTATTTGTCCACATGCTGAATGGTAAACTGCTTTTGTATCTGCGATATTTCAAAACCAGTTTGTGACATTGCAAAGTGGGGCTCTGGGGAGGCAGCAAAGTTCTAATAAGCCAGCACAAGCCCAGTGCTCCAGACTGAAAGACAGGGTACATATTGTGTAAATACAACTTTACTGTTTTACTCACAGGAAGTGATGAGAGGTATTAACAATATAATTTTAATGAAGAAAAACACAAGCTGCAACTGTTTCATAGAGTTTCCGTAGCCTTCCTGCAGTGGTACTGGACAGAGGATAAAGCAAACAGTCTTCTAATTAAGAGATCCTGTGATATCCTTGTGATGCTGAATGTGATTCATTTTTATATGAAAAAGTCAAGCATGTTAAATCTCAGGCTGGCTTAACTTCAAATATCTTTCTTTGGTCTGAGTTAAATCATTTTCCTGAGGTTCTAACAACTCAGACCCATAAGTGGGTCAAACAAATAGGTCATGAAAGAAATATTCTTGCTAGTATCATCTGTTCATAAATCTGGAAACGTTAGCTCCTCCTCACCAGTTCCTGCTACATTTCTTCATGATTTTCTGGAATAGCTAGTTACATAAGGTGACATCTTTCTATCGCACATCCTCTTGGGATTGTCCGCGCGGGTTAATTTCTCTTCTCACAGTAGATACAGTAATCTCTATAAATTCAGGGTGGTTTACCACATGAACAACAATAATAAAAATAATAGTTAAAGGTAGCATTTAAAACATGCAGCAGAAATGAAAACACATCAATAATTAAAAGAACTGGGAAAACGAAAAGGTCTTCTGTCATCAAAAACATCACAAAAGAGATATCTGTCAACTCTTCCTGGAGAGGTATATAACCTTTATTTGAGTTATTGACATGTATAGACAGCCTTCAGAGGCATTGCAATGGTCTATTCTGAAAGTTGAGTATAGATAACCATGATGGATAACTTCTTCCCTTTGTGGTGAGCCATGTTCCATGCCACACTAGTGACAAAACTGTATCAGAGACTGATGAGTATTAAATGTGAACATGGACCTTTAGGAGGTGTGCCATCCCATCCAAAACAGTTTGAGCACTGTTTTCCTGGACACATGAAAAACCTATCAAGAGTAAGTCATCTGTCAGGATTTGGTCTTGTCAGGATTGAGCATTGGTTTGGGCATCATCCAGTCCATACTGATTCCGAGTAATAGGTCAACCCTTCTACTGCTTTGCTTGAATCTAGTGAAAAAGAGAGAGTTGACTGTCTTCTGTCTATTGGTGACAACTAGCGCCAAAATGCTGAATTACTTTTACGTAGATCAGGAGTGAAGCAGCAAGTTTGTGCTCTCCGCGTGTTTTGGCCTCTGTGGGGCTTGTAGTCCAAACTTTGTCCACTCCTGATGTAGAAAATGAACATAGAACAAGATGGAATCCCATGGGTTCCCTTTGCATAAGTGCCGTGAGGTCAGGAAATATCCGCACAGCATCACTTTCTGGAATTAGTTCACAATTAGGAGGAGAACCATTGTGACCCAACTCCCATATTGAAGAGCCTATGCAGAAGGCTACCATGCAGTTGATGGTATTACAGACTATTGAGAGATTTAGAAGAATTAACCATGTTGTACTCCATCTCCTCCTTTCGAAATGCTCAACCAGAACAGATCTGAACATTCTGAAAACAGATTGATAAGTTCAGATAACTGATTTCATACAAGAACTTCTGGACTGGAACAACTATGGTTTGCTTGAGCATGCTGCTTATGAGCTGCTGATTGTGGAAGAGATTCTTTGTGAGTATCCTCACAGTTACCTCATTGACAGCATCTGGAACCTCCCCCAGTTGTGAGGAGAGATTTGTCAACTCCTTTCAGTAGGTAGGTATGCTGAAAGCTTTTCATCAGGGGCCAATAAATATGAGCTGATTTAGTAGTCAGCTATTCGTCTTCGCCACTGCTGTGGCTTCTTGTCGAGTCATCTGGCTCCAGCAGAGGAGGGCTGTCATGTCTCTAACCTGACACACACCTTTGAAAGCAGTAATGTCTGATAACTAAAGAGTGCATACAAAGAAATTTTTAAAAATCTTTTTGGGAAGGCTATGTCTCACAGAACTAGAATGGTAGTAGGTGCGGCTAAAATCAGCTATATGGTTATCACTGGCAACTACATTGGTTGACCTCTGCTTTTTATGTTCTCTTCTAGTTAGTACTGTATCTTTACTTTTGTCAAGGGAAAAAAACAATTTAAAAAGAGAACAAACATAGCTTGAAACATGTGGGGGCTGTCCTGAAATAAACATTGTGAACTGATGCTGGAACCAGTGCTTATTAAGGGACACTTCTGTTGCCCCTCCCCTCAATACAAGTAAGCTGCTGGGCTTGGAGGCTTACATGCCTCCTTTGCCCTGAACAAAGCATGGTGGTAGCCATCTCTGCCACAGCTGTGCTCCATGCCCTGGTTTTTATTTAGTCAGAGTTTTCAGCTGTCTAGATAAAGTGCTGGGGAGGAAAGCTGGCGGGGATGCCGACAAGAATGGGCATATGTGCTTGACCCCTCTCCAGCCAAGGTGCATTTGCAGCCTCAGAGGAAGCAGCCAGCACAACTCTTTTTGCACTGGCTGCAAGGGCTGGGGCTGGGGCCTAATCTTTGGAGTCCTTGTTTCAAGATTGTAGGATCTTGCAGCTGGCACTCCAAATAATGCTATCGCCCCCCCCCCCCAACCAGTTTTGGAAAGTCATAAAACTGTACCCCTAGTTTGTTTTGTTTTTGTTTTATTCATTTTTCCAGAGTGGATTTCAAAGAATAAACATGCTGGAGGTATTTCAGTGCCTCTCTGAAGGCCGCTTCTTCCCAGAGATACACTACCGCAGCTCAAATCCAAATATTTACTATTGTATCAAATAGGGCATGGCAGGTGGCATTATGGAGCCTTGCAAATAAACACAGCAGCCATAGTAAGGTTCTGCAGTTCCTCTCCCTGGGAAATGAGAGTGCTGAACTCTGGGAGGAGTATGGACAGCTGTAGTGTATCATTTGGCTGCTTGCCTAGAGCGAGTGTTACTTGCTTCCAATAAATGTCCGATTCTATTGACACTTTTGCATTTACACATGTATCTTCTTGACATCAAGTTAGCTGTTTATGTTATTTAAATATTTCAGTATTTTTATTGTATGATCTAAAAGCTTTTTATTCTAAATGGTATTCTTTCTTATATTTCAAAACAATGACATGTCTACCTTTCACGTTTTAGGAACTCATCAACTCAGCTGAATAAATGTCTCATCTCAGATTTCTTAGCTATGTATGTTTACATATTTATTTGTACTGACAAAACCTTTATTACAAACCTATTGTTGAAAAGTTTTTGTTTAACCAATATAGTTTACGGAAGAGAAACTTGGGCAAGCAGAGAAGACTGAATTGGATGCTCACTTGGAAAATCTTCTGTGCAAGGCAGAATGTACTAAACAATGGACAGAAAGGATTATGAAACAGACAGAAGTATTACTGCAACCAAATCCAAGTAAGAGAAGAGGGTTTTTTGCCTTTGCCTTTGTCAGGTTTCCTTGTTAATATTTTATCTATGCATGCAGAAAAGCCTGATTTGCATGTAACAACAATCCTGAGAATGGGTTTAATCCTCGCTTGCCCTGATACACAAACTTCACATTATATTATAGCCATCAAAAAGTAAGGAAGATACTATGCAGTTTGTGAACAACCCATAGTTAAACTATAGTCCAGAGTTCACCTGTTGAATCATGGGTTGTCATTATAACAACCAATACTCAACCTGTTCTCTGTGATATATTTGCAAACCATATTCAGTAGAAGCACAGTTGATACTTTTTGGTTGTTGACTGTAATGTTTAATGCTGGCAATTTTTTAATTCTGAAATGAGAAACCAAGCCTGACTTCATGTATAGTCTATTGATTCATTGTCATATTTCTGCAGTTGCTTTTCTTACAAGATTATAATAATTGTAATGGACATTGGTTAGCCTAATCTCATTCCTAAAAGAAAACGTGTAATTTTGTAAATGAACCAAAACATGATTAAATTGATGG
Source organism: Varanus komodoensis (assembly GCF_004798865.1). Classification (NCBI taxonomy): domain Eukaryota; kingdom Metazoa; phylum Chordata; class Lepidosauria; order Squamata; family Varanidae; genus Varanus; species Varanus komodoensis. The sequence goes on from NW_025335641.1 coordinate 5,078,017, forward strand.
AATAGCTCTTTGAACATCAGTCATGTTCATACCTTGTTTAGCAAAGCTGGTATTGGGAATTGTACATACATGAAGAAGTATTGTTCATAAGCTTGTTTAATGTAATAAAGACTGTTTCCATTCTGGCACAAGTTCTGAATGTTTGTTCCTGACAAAAATTTGACTGGTATGTCACTGGCAAGTCTTTATCGATCCTAGAAAGATTCCTTCTTTATAGGGAGATGACAAAATAGGCTATAGATTTTGATCTTTTTTATAGAAACAGTGTTAAAACATTTAGAAAAATATCTTCTATAATTCATATTATGGAACTGAGAGGTTTGATTATCACATAATTCAAAAAAACAAAACAAATGTTCTTGCATGTTAAACTTTCCTCCTTACTGTATGACAGGGTGACCTATTCAGCATTTTGAAATAGTACTGTTAGTCAGGAACTGGAGACAGCAGCTGCGTTTGCGCATCATGCCAGTGTGGTGTAGTGGTTAAGAGCATGGGACTGGGACTCAGATGACCTGAAACCAACTGGGTGATTTTCGACCAGTCACAGACTCTCAGCCCAACCTACCTCACAGGGTTGTTGTTGTGGGGATAAGATGGAGGAGGATTCAAGCTGCCTTGAGCCCTTTGTAGGAAAAAGGCAGGATATAAATAGAAAAATAAAATAAAGAAATAAAAACCATGCTAAGCTACCATGCAAGTAAGCTAAGTACTGTGGGTTGTTTGCAGAACAACTCACAGTGCATCTGACAGATGATCAAACACACCATTGCTTGTTCTCCCCTCATTCCTCCAGCTAGTATACCAGCCTTCTATCCACCAGTTTTGTCTTCCCTCCCTGCTGTCCCTTCTGTTTGCCACCATGTTGCTTGCTTGTTTTTGGAGGCTCAAAAAGTGCAGTTGGGGTCAAGGTTTTTTTTCCTTCAGCCCCTGAAAATTGCACAAGTGTGTTCATAATTTGTTTAATTTTTTGTTAGTCTTTTGCAACTGTGTTTTTATGGCTGTCCAGGATGGTAGTCTTGCCTGTTGGATATCCTCAGATATTTCAGCTATCAAAGGGAGCAGTGAAGTAAAATATGTAACGGATTGACTGCTTATATGCATTCTTGCCTTGTAAATCTGTTACTTACTCCTCTTCGTTGTTCTGTTTGTTCATGATAGCGGAGGCATATTGAGAATGACATTTAAATATATTTTATTTCTTGTCTATAAATTGTTTTATGGGCTACATCCAATAACATGAGAATAGACTTCTCCTTGTGCAATAGGACGTCCCATTTTTGTCCTCCTTTGCACCCACTTTATGCCCCACTGTTTGCACCAGATCCCCCTCTCCTGGGCTGATGGAGCAGATTAGCATGTGGAGGGGAGGGCTACAGAGGGGATAGGGATCTGTTTTTCTAATGGTACTTGTTCCGCTAGCAGATGGTCACCATTCAGCACGACTTTTCTTTTCATGTTAAACTGTCATTGGCAATTAGTTGTTGGCATTGACTGAAACATTTCCAAAGGTCACAATTGTGTCTTTTAATCTTTCATGTGTTTGTTGACAGTCTTCTCAGTTTCATTTTAGTGTGTTCAGGACAAAATGTGTAGTATACAAAAAAAGAACTCTCATACTGATCATCTATTAATTATTTGTGTCTGGTATTGGAGAGAGAAAAACCTTGATTCAAATTCAGTCATTATCCTAAACTGAATGAGTTGCTGTTAGTTTAGTTGAACCTCAGTTAAACCACTTAAATGGAAAGTAGTGGTAACATACCTCACTTGGTTATGGAACTGAACAAGAGGCATTGTAAACACCTGCCAAATGAAAATTATTTAAGAAAGTGGTACAAAGATCCTGCTGACTGGTCAGATAAAACTGAAATTTACTACAGTTACCATTCCTTTCCACTCCCTTTCTTGAAAATCAAATGTGAAACTGTTTCCAGTCCTATTACTGCTTGAGGAAGCCTGTAGTTTTTCTCATGATATTTTAACTATTATTACACGGGCACACACATTCTTAAAAATAACTGTGGGAAAGGAAACTAGGTTGGCATAAGAAGAAAGTTCATCTTCGTATAGTACTGTATTGAGGCCAGATTACCTTATATTAGTCCTGCTATATTCTTACAGGCTCGGTTTAGAGTTAGAAACTTTAGGATGTCTGAGATCCTGAGCATATTGAATATGGCTTACGTAATAAAATTTAAAGCAGCAGCTTTGATTCATATATAGAACTTAACAGCACGGCTCTTCTTGCTTCTTCTGCAGCGGAATGAATTGAGAGAAATGTCAGAATGTCCTTTATCACTTGATATTGCAGATAAAGGAATTGAATTTTTGAATGCTGCCTTGTACTTTAATGCACTTTAGTTAGGGTCTATCCCATTCTGGTTTGGTTTACCCTTGATGTGCTAATTATTTCTACTTGCTGGACTTTTTAATATGAAGAAATACTTGGAAGAGTAATATTCTGCACCTGCAGTTTGAAGTCCATTCTATCAACTCTATCTGCTGCCTATATAAAGTCAGGTTCATTATCTCTTGTTGGAAAGAAATGTAGAAGAATGAAGGGTTTTTGTATCTCCATCCATCAAAAAGTTAGGAAATCCAGTGGAATCTGACCTAGTCTGTGCACTTCATTATCTATAGAGGTTTCTTAAAATTGCCTCTTCATGATAACTTATCCATGCTGCCCTATCATGTAGAAACTTTCTTTCCAGTCTTCTCCATGTATACTGAAATATCTAGGCCAGGTCTCTGATTAATAAACTAAATAAGTCTTTAGGTGGTTGTGAAAGAAAGCAAAGGATGTTGCATTCTGGCCAGGCAACATCCATTATTGCTCTGGAAACTGAGGGAGTATTCAGACCCATGTGGGATCTTGCTGTATTACTGGAGTAGAAGCACATTAAAACATATCAATAAAGTGCCTTCTGCAGTTTGCTGCTTCTGACCTGCATCTTGTTTTACTCAAGCTACCTAGGGGTGCAGTAATGTCAGAAATAATTACTTTATTAGTAGTTTATTAACATTTATATACTGCTTTACCTGCTAAAAATTATCAAGGCACTGTATAGCAATTTAAAACATTAAAACCTTGCAACAATAAAACAATTTAGCTTAATTCTTAAATGCTGATGATACAGAAGAGCATAATTGGTCTGCGGTATATTTGGCTTTCCAAGAGCACTGCTGCTTAAACGTGCTCAGCAGTTAAGTTAAAGTAGCTTCACACTTCTGAGCTTAGTCATAAAGGCCATCTGGTTGACATGTTTCAAGTATCTGTGCTTAAATAGATATACACATTTGAAACATGATAATTTAAATCTTTTATATATATACAGACATCCACAAATTTTCTTGGCAATCATGATAGCCCCTGTTTGGTAGACATGCGATCTGCTATTCCAGCCTTCCCCAACATTGTGCCTTCTAGACACACATAGGCTGTAACACCCAGAAGTCCTGGTTAGTGGCTCTCCTGGAGGGGAATACTGGGAGTTGTGGCTCTTGTGGCTCTGAAGGCTACCAGGTTGGGGAAGACTACCCTATGCCATGTCCGAAGGGTGGGTTTTTAGGCTACACAGCCTACTCCTACCCCTTTATTTCCCTGTTCCCTGGCATGTGCAGAAGATTTTGAGGGATCAGTGGTAATTAAGCTGTAACTTGATGGTAAGCGAACCAAAATTTGTAGACTCTTCCATGTAGAATTAATTTTGCCCAGTTCTTATAAATGCTACCATAGAAATCATATTGGTATAGTAACTTAACAGAAAGTATTGCATAAACAACATTTAGCGGTAATGACCAAATCAAACTTTTGATACTCAAAAATGTAGATGATACTGGAAATTCTTTAAAGCGTAGCATTTCTGATGTGCATTTTATTTATTTATTACACTTCTATACTGCCATATAGCCCAAAGGGCTCTCTGAGTGGTGTAAAACATAGCACAATATAAAACAGTAAGATGCAAACAATAAAATCAGTGTGAACAAGAACAAACAAAGCAGCTCACAGTAGTTATAGAATTAATAAAATTGATACAATTTATACATGGCATAGTAGCATAAAACAATTTTAAAATCAGATCTTATTTAATTTTAAATGTCTGGAAAATAATGTTTTCAGAAAGGGGGCATTAGCAATTGACCTATAATTATTCACATCCATTGGGTCTGAGTTAGGCTTTTTTAGGAGAGGTTTGATCAAAACCTCTGGAGGCTGTCACAGCGTCCTGGACCCAAGTGTGAATCCCCTCCTTAGCTTTTCCAATAAGCCAAGGTGGGCAGTGGTCGAGCACACAGATGGTAGGTCAAACTTGACCAAGCACCTTGTCTGTATCCCCAGGCCTCAATAACTGAAAATCATCCAACAAAACTGGACCAGATGGTGCTCTGGATGCTTCTGCCAGTGGAACTTTTTTGATTGTGGTATGCAACTCATGATGAGTCAGAGTGGCTTTATCCTCAAAAGTGCTGTGCAAATTTGTCACAGTAAGCTATTGAGTATTCAGTACGCTCTCGTACTGGCCCAGAGTGAAAAAGGCCAGAACCTACTTGGAAAAGCTCTGCTGGACGGCACTAAGAGGATGCAGTGCTGGTGGCAAAGAACTGCCTCTTTGCAGCCTTCACCACCATGGAATAGGCTTGACAACAAACTCAAAGCCATGTTCAATCAGACTTATCTTGAGTTGTCCACCTGAGCTCTAGCTGTCCTCCCACTTCCTTCATCACCCTCAACTCTGGTGTATACCAAGGAGCTGACTGGGCTCTGCTCACGGGGGGAGGAGTACTTGTGTGCAATTGTGACTGAGCCATCTCCATATTACACAGAGCAACCTAGGCTTGGCAGGAACACCTGCCATACCAACTGGAAACTCCCAGTGCCTTCTGGAAACCATCAGGATCCATTAGTATCTGCAGGTGGACCATCTTAATGGGTCCCCTACCCTTACAGAGGGGAAAAGGAGCCGAAAGTCTAGACCTCAAAAGGAAGTGATCTGACCATGACAAGGGAACTGATGTCATCCCCCACACATTTCCAGATCACCATCTTCCTGTCCAGTAGGGAAAAAAATAGTCCCAGAGCATGTCCTTTTACATGTCTTGGGTAATGACATGCTAAGACAGCCCCATGGTTGTCATGGCAGCCATGAAATCTTGAGCTACCATGGACAAGGTAGCCTTGGCATGGAAATTGAGGTCCTCCAGAAGCAACATTCTGGGGGTCCTCATCACCAGATCTGAGACCACCTTGGTCAGCTGAAGCAGGGAGTCTGATGGGCAGTGGAGTGGACGGTATTACGATTTTGAGATTTAGCTAAATTGTAGAAAATGATGGTTTGCACACTAAAAAACTAGAATACTTACTCTCTGAACCAAATTACTTTTGGGCTAGGAATTTTTCTTTTATTTAAAGTAAAATCATATAAGCTTTTTTTGATGTGATACCTTAATCATTTTTAGACATTCCCAGAACATCTGAAGCAAATAATATGCCAGCTATGATGCCATGTACACATATATTTCTCATATAGAAGTAGCTTTAGTTTATATGTGAATGGGCCTGTTAAAAGACTTGTATCAGCAATGTAGTTTTGGTAACTCATAGCTTAATCAGTGAGATGGGCTTTCTTGTTTCTAGAACAGGCATAAAAGAACAGAGCAGTGGAATTTGGATTTTGTTGCCATGACACCTTTTTAAAATACTTGTTATATATGCCAGTAGTGAAATGCAAAATAGATGTTGTTTGTAAAGCAAGCAGCAAGTCTTTAACTTTGACTGCCATATAATATGTCAACATTTTCCTTAACATTGTGATTTTACTGCTCTTTAAATTGATCAGTAATTGATTATGATTGGTTATATGTTATCCTTCACCAGATGCTAGAATGGAAGAGTTTGTCTATGAGAAGCTAGACCGCAAAGCACCAAGTCGTATGAATAATCCAGAATTACTGGGCCAGCACATGATTGATGCTGGAAATGAGTTTGGTCCAGGAACAGCATATGGTAAGCAATAACAGTTACTTCATTTGATATGGGCATCTAGGATTGACTTGTCTTAGTAGCACTGACTGATTAGAAACTAAGTGAGTGGTACATCTCAGCTGTTGTAAGAATGGTTTGTAACTTCTTACTCTGAAGCTGCATATGAGAACTTGAAACTGTTTTCAGGAGTAAAATCTAATCATTAAAGTAAAAGTTCTGGGGACAACAGTAGCTATACATAAAAGCTACAATAGTTCTCAGATACAAGATATCCTTAGTGATTCTATCAAAAATCACTGTCAGCAAATCTGATTTAAATTCTGTAACTGTAGATTTGTAGTTATGTAAACTCCTGTTGGAATCATTCGATTATTTCTATTCCAGGAAATGCACTCATTAAATGTGGAGAAACACAAAAACGAATTGGAGCAGCAGACAGAGAATTAATACAGACAGCTGCAATAAATTTCCTTACGCCACTGAGAAATTTTATAGAAGGAGATTATAAAACAATTACTGTAAGTTTCTAATGTAATTATGTAACTAAAACCCTTTTTTGGTAAAAGCATAAAAATGGTTTTGTGTAATTAACCACATGGTGTCATTCTCAAGAAACTCTCCTAGTGGAATCCTGACAAAGAGGTCTTCATCATTATGGAAGAGAACAGGAAGTGCAAGTAGCTTGTGCTGCTTTATGTTTTCTGAAGCTGAACTGGGTTTTTATTTTTTCCTCTCTCTCTTCCACTTCTTTTACAGAGAGAACGCAAATTATTGCAAAATAAAAGACTAGATTTGGATGCTGCCAAAACTAGACTGAAAAAGGCAAAAGTAGCAGAAGCCCGAGTTTCAGTAAGTAAAATCTATCTTCATGGAACTTCAGAATATAGGGTTAAAATGTTGGCTTAGATCCAGGCTTTGTTTCTGGTGGCAGAAGGTGACCTCAGCCAACTTCCCTTTCCTTGTAGCTCTTTATGCCTTCTGCAGAAATCTTTACCAGAATGGCTGGGGACGCAGCATAGCAGATTCTCTGAGGGCAGAAGCAGTTATAGAGGAAATTAACAAAAGCCGCCTCCCTTCCTCCAAGTTCCTTCAGCTATATCACATGCCTTCAATAGGTGGAAGAAGGCTGAATAAGGAATTCAATCCTTGGACACTAATAATCATTTTTACCTCATTTCTTAAAATATCCGAGGCTAAGTTAGCTATCCATATCTCTCACTGAACATATTTTGTTCAGCCAGCACTGAGATTTTATAAAGTGAAGTCTTTTTTCTTCCTTTGGTTTCCAAATCCTGCTGCTTGGAAGCAGACAGAATTACATGATATGTAGATGGTTCCACAAAGATGATCTGGAAAGGATAGAGCATATGTGAGAACTCAGAGTACTAGACAGAAGACAATAAAGATGTCATTCCTAGGCATGTAATGACTACAGAAATGGAATCTTGCTGGGAGAAAAAAAATTGCAACAGAGCTGAGGTTATTTCTGTGAGGAAGAGCTGATTACAGTCAAACACTAGTTATTGCAGATATTCTGTGAATGATATACTGCAATGGATTTGCATGCATAAGTCTTTAAGTCTTAAAAATTGTGTTTACTGGTAACGTACTTAATAATTAGCAAACTGATCATCGATATGAAGAAAATGTCCCCTTTGATTTTTTCAGCTTATCTCTGTCTTGTAACTTAGGCACTTTGCTCACTTACCATAGGAAACCAAATGAATGCTGCGTGATGATGCACAGGAATGTATGGCAGCAGGGGGTGTCATCTGTGAACATAGATAAAGGTTTACATGTTTGTCCTTTACTGGCAAGCACATCTCTTATTCTGGAAAGTGCACAGCATAATTTCTTTTATTATAAGAATTTATAGACAATAGCTTCATCCAAAACATTTATCTTGGAGCAGTACAGGTTAAATCTACAATACAGTTCAAGACAATGCAGAACATTTGCTCATACATAAAATTGAGAGGAATAACAATACAACTAGTTGTTGGGTTTAATTTAAAATAATGTCATTTATTTGTTTGTTTATTTATTAAAAACTTTTTAACCCATCCCCTACAAATGTCTTGGGATGGCTTATAATAAATGAATTTAAAATGTCTCAGGAAGTAAGTTTGATCCTGGCGCTCTAAAGAATACAGCATCACTTTTGGACATTCCTCCCTATGGAGGGCATTTCAGAGCTGGGAGGCTGGCACAGAAAAGGCTTCCCTTTCGTGCCTACGTAATATACGTCTCTGAAAGATGGAACATATCAGAGGGTGTCTTCTGATCTTTGTTCATGGTTGGAATGAAGGAAGTAGACCTTCAGATAACTGGACACCAAACAATGTAGGGCTTTAGAGGTGATAGCAAGCACCTTGAATTGGGTTTGATAACAAAAAGTTAGCCAATGTGGTTGTTGAAAGAACTGATTTAATGAAGATAGACCAGCTAGAATTCTGTTAAGTGAATTATGTACTTGTTGAAGCTTCTAAACCATTTTCAAGGGCAGTCCTACATTTAACATATTTCATTACTCTAATTAGTACTGGAGGTCATTGGAGCATTGATTACCATGGCCAGCCTATCCCACTCAGGAAGTTTGCATTTGATGAAGCAACCAAAACTGGTAAAGGTGCTGAGTACTTAAGGACACTTGGGCCTCTAGGGGCAACTCTGGATCAAGGAGTATCCCCAGACTGTGCACCTTTAGGGAGGGCGTTACCCCCTCTAGAACAGTGGCCCCAGTTTTCTGGGACATGGGAGTTGCATTAGAGTGCCCAATGCCTAAAGAGGGCTGCATCTTAAAATGTAACAAAATTATTAACCTACTGATTTAGATCAAAAGTAAGCATTCAGAGGTCAATGAAGAAAGGTTACTTTGAATGCAGTCCATTTTGGAAAAATATTTTTCTGTGGAATCCTTTTGTATAGCTATTGTGTTTTATGTAAGAAAGGGACAGCAGTAGATGGTGCTGCTTGAGGCAGGAAGAGTAGTGTGGGTCTGCAGGAAAATACCTTGAGGGTGATGGCATTAAACAAGTAGGTTGGAGGGCTGCACAGAAAGAGCACTGGGGGCACATGGAGCCCATGGGCTGCAGGCTCGGGAACCCCTGCTCTAGAACATGGACTACACCAATTTTTCAGACCCAGGGACCATTACTCCACAGGACTTTCAAACTGAGAAAGAAGATGGAGTGAGGGAGACTGGAATCAGGCTAAAAGGATATCAAGACCATCCTTGTCCCACATCCTGGGAGAAGAGGGAGTAAGCTGGGTCATTCCGTCAGCTCTGCTACCAGTTTAATTAATTTCATCTTCTTCCTTCCCTGTTCCTATCCCTTGTTCCTTGTGTACCGTCACTTTTATAAGACTGTAAACCTGTGAGCTGGGATGGTCTAATAATACTGTAAATAAATATTTGAATAGGTAGTTGTCCATTTATTGACTGTCATCCAAACAATTACTGAGTTCAGAAATTGCTTTAGCAGCTCCACAGTCTCACCTAACTGATAGTAAAGTGAAGTTGAATTGGTGGTTAACTCCATGTTGATGGCATCTCACTTTAAATCACAGGGAGAGTTTCTGAGTTCTACTGAGCCTAAAGAAAGGGGGAAGTTCTTCCTCCTGTTGCACTGGCTATGCAGAAATCACTAAAAAAAGTTCACCATTAATGCTGTACTTCAAGTCTTTGAGGCTTGGTGCAATTGCTAGACTGCTCCACAGCTTTTAAGTTACATCCCCTGCAGCTTAAAAGCTGCAAGCAGAGTATAATGTCAGACATGAACCTGGTCTTGCATCCTTGTGTGTGTGTGTGGGGGGGGGGGGGAGTGGCATGGTGAGCATGAATTTTGATCTATCTAAATTGTCTGAAACATCCATCCAGTTTATCTAAAATTGTAAGCTCTATGGCAACTTGATATAAATTAGAAATTCCCAGGGAACCTGGCCCATATGGCTTTTGTTAGTTGTGTAGGAAACTGATGATCAGCAGGTCATATTTTGTAGGATGCCTTCCATTGTGGCTGCATGCAACCCTCCAAATTCAGAGGGTTATAGACATCCAGTGGAGGGCAGAATGACAGCAAAACTTCGGCCGCCGGTGCTTTGAAGGCCACAGGGCCCGTGCCCCGCCCGTCCTGGTGCGCAGCTTAGAGGGAACATTGCGCCCAGGGTGACGACTCACACAGGTGCGCGTGAGAAAAACGCGTGGGCCTCACTATCACTAAACTGATATCAAGTGGAGGCCACAAAATATCGTCCCACGGGCCGTGAGTTTGAGACCCCTGGTTTAGAGAATTCATTTACTTAGTTACGTAATTCATATCTTGTAACTTTAGCATAAATTTGTGACCCTGGGTTAGCTACCAAAGTAGCAAGAAACAATTTGCATTTCTGCTAACACAAGGAAGCATAAAAACGAGACTCTAATTAAATAGACAATAAAAATCAGCAAAGCCCTAGAATGAAAGCACTAACACTGGTTTATCTTAAAAACCTGGGGGAAAGTCTTTGTGAGTCCCACAGAGACCTCACTGGGGGCATGGAACCACCACTAAAAGACTTATGCTCTGGTTCTGCCACCACACTTCAGATGGTAGGAATGCCCCACAGAAACATTCAGATGATGATCTCAGCAGGTGGACAGATTGGTTCCATCTATGGAAATGAGATGAGACATAAATGAAGCATAACTGTTAGAGAAATGTGTATTTGATGCTTCTTGCTCTCTCCATTGATACTGCAGTAGAATGTGACAATCAACTTTGAATTTTGTAACTTTTTTCACAATATAACATAGTTTTGTTTTTATACACTTTAAGCAACTAAACCTGTCTCCACCTGAAGAAAATAACATTATGGTAAATGTTTCTTACATGCTCAACTTGCTGCATGTAAAATGGCTAAAGGTTTGTTGGCCTCTTTGTCTTCATTATGTTTCTTTAAGTGTTTCCTCTTGCTTTCCTGCTGATATGTGTTAGTCATTCAGATACTTGTAGTACTTCCATATATTCATAAACTTATGTTTGGGTTACCTAGTATAATTGGTTCTGCAAAAATGTTTATTCTCTTAATATGTTTGCAGAGTATTATACAGATTCTTATTTATTTGTAACCTTAGAGGACTCTTACATTCTCAGAACTATTGAAGTAGATGTGTTGAAGACACTTCTTAGTCAAACTAAAACTATAGGTAGGACAAACAATTCAGTGTTGATTCAAGTTGGATTTTGTTCTATTAGTGCCTTAAATGATGCACAGAGGAATATGTTATCTGTTTACTAGTTTAATGTAGATGCCCAAAGGAATCCTTTTGCATTATTGCATGAGAAACTGCATTAGCTATCAAATAAAGAAATTTGGTCATTGTACTGAAATTCTATCAAATGGGCTTTAGAATGGATGCTCTGGTATAAATCATGTAGTAAAACTTCAGGATCACATTTGAAGCATCATTCTAACTGAGTCTTTTCCTTTCTTTTCTTTTGATTTCTTTTTTTCTTTTCTAATAACAGAGAAACTGTTTAGACAAAGCAGTGAGAAATTTTTAAAACCAGCTTATTCACAAGCTTGGTCTGTTAAGGCTCTGTAGAGATGCTTGTTTTCTCCCAGAAACACCATGAGTGAAATTGTGTACTTATGTATAAATACATTGCATTCTTAAAAAATGATGACTTTTAATAAAAATGATTTTTAAGAATTCTGCACTACAGCAGTGAAGTAGCAGTAGTAATGAGATGTATAACCATGGACAGAACCTAAGTTCTAAATTATTGATTTGATGAAGACAGGCATTAAAAGCAAGAGAAATCACTGGTCTTTCCACTGACATTTGTATTCACTGTGTTTTTAGTAGTGTTGTTTTGTATAAGTCTATATTTAATAATATCTCATCCATGCATTCTTTCACAATTCAGTAAATTGTTGCTCAGACTGTAGTCCTGGTATGCTCTCAAAGTAGTATGAGAGGGAAGATGTTACATAAAGGTTTTACTTGGGATTGAAAACCTTTTCTTTTTGGTGCTTTAGTCTTTCCAAAAGATATTTCTCCTTTAAATCTAACAAATAGATAATTTTTGGGAAATAGATTTGTATACCAGCATATTGCTTTAACAGTAGTCCACCCTGTGATAATTCAACCCTTAACATGTAGGTAACTTGGTGCTCTCCGGAACCAAGGGGGCCGCAGCTGCCATAATCCCCTGCCATTGGCCCTGCTGTTGTAGCACAAAATGTGTAGAGAGTACCAGGTTGCCTGTTCTTACCTTAGCTAGTAATAAATAGTGATGCAACTATACTTAGTATCAAGTACATTACAAAAGTTAATCAATGAAATGAATGGGGAAGTTAAAATAAGAAAGATGCTTAAAACCCGAGTGAAAGTTTGCTAGATGCATTCTTCATGGTGTTGTTTTTCCACCCCTTTATGCGTACAAGATTTGGGCAGAGGAAGTAACCAAAGTAAGTATTTTTTAACTCAAGTTGCTAGTTTATGTAGTGCTGGAATCAGATTCATATTTAGTTTTGCCCTTGCTATCAAAAAAGTAGTACTGTCTTATGCAATTTGGAATGATAATGACAAAATCATTCATATTGTATTTGGAAAATATACCTACCAGAAGAATACTTATGTCAAGATGCAAGGGAGAAGATAGTTGTGCTTTTCTGAATGATACACAAATTTGCATCATTCTCTGAGCTTCAGCTTCTGAAACAATTTATCTTTCTTAATCCTTGTTTGAAATAAATGATTCAACACTATTTCCAGTTCAACTGATCAGTGTTCTCATTTTCTTTTAAAAAACAGATAGAACTCTCCTGTGTTCAGATGTGCTGTGCATGATAGCAGATACTACTATCTTTCTGATAATTTCTTGTTAATTTTTGTGTTTTCAAGGACCCGTTTGACCATTAGGAAACTAAGAACAGTGCATAATGGGGCAGTGTCTCAAATGTTAATAGTTGTCTAAGATTCCTTATGATTTTCAGATTCAAACTTCTCTGAAGGAATATTGAACATAGAACCACTGTGAATGTTGCTTAATTATGTTTTCTTGTACAATCAGATATAAGGCTCATTTTTAAACAATGCACATTGAATAAATATCTTTTAATTTCATTTGGCTATTAGGATACAAAACTCACCATGGAAGGACTTTTCTTCATATTTTTGTAGTGTATTATTTCAAAAGGGACTGTCCAAGTTAAAAGCAGACTTCTTTATCAAAATTCCCTGTACAGAAATGGGAAATATTCAGAACGACACAGAAACATTTATTCGGCTAGCAGTATTTAACAATGAATGAGATATTACAGGCCTGTTCCATACAAATGGCACTAGACAAGATTTACAGAACACTATTTCTTCTGCTTATAGGAGGCATTTACAAATAGTCTTTGAAACTGGAACAATGATTAACCCTTCTCACTGGTTTTGCCTTTAGAAAAACTGAAAGGCCTCTGATAGGCGCACTATTCAAGTTTTTTTCTAGGTAGCTTGCTTTTCCAGGCAGTTTTGTCAGCTTCAACCTTCTAATAAGATTTGATACCAGGTGAGAGGTACACTGTTGTAGATGATTTTGGTTTGGCCAATTTATTACTATAGAACTACACTAGCCAAGCTCTCTGTGAGCACATTGGGGTAGCAGAAAGTAGATTAGCAATGGTTTCTGACCCTTAACTGTTCAGCAATAGCAAAAGCTTTAAAAGCTGCCCTCTTTCCCAAACAAAGTTGCTGAAAATGCTTTGGGGGAACCAGGTAGATGTTTTGTCATTTTAAATTTTTGTTTGTTTCTTGAAAGTACCCTTGAACTTGGTTCTGATATTGATTAAAAATAAGTCTTGGGCTAAGCATGTATTCAAGGCAACTGTGCTTCTTCATTCTTTGAGTATTTTCACCTGCTTGAGATACTTTACACCTGGCTCTGGTCAGTATACCTTGGGGTTTTAATCAAAGTCAGATTAGAGCTCTCAGGTTGAAATCTGTCCACTCCAGTATACTTTAGGGTGAATTCTGATGCAGTCAGAATTCTTTTCTATCAAACTAATGGAACAGGCACACAGTTAAAGCAGTTGCATTGATTTTCAATGACATTTGCTGTATCATTAATGCAATTAAGCAGCATAATTGTGAATCAGCATTTTGTTAAAAATTGTAATCTACCTTACAGTCTGAACAGGAAGTCAGGATAGCACAGAGTGAGTTTGACCGGCAAGCAGAAATCACAAGACTTCTTTTGGAAGGCATCAGCAGCACACATGTAAGTACTGAGTACAAAGAAATTAAACTTAGTCCTGGTTATTTATTGAAGACTGCTTACATATTTGAATGAAATACTGTTCAGCAGTGGTTCCTAGCCTGTTTGGTTGATAGGCATACATTTGGTATTTTGAGAGGCTTATGGGCACTCCCACAAAATGGCTGCCATAGTGTCAGGTCTTACCTAGTCATAAAATGGCTGTCATGGTGGCATAGGTAGTCACAAAACACACATTTCCAGAAGATGAAATAGTGAGAATAAAAGGAAATAAAATAAAGTTATCCTACGCAATAATCTAAAGATAAGACAGGAAGGGAGGCTAAGCTTCAAAATATATACTGGCATATAAGATGACCCTTGAAACCAGAAATAGCCAAGCAAAAACTGGGGGTTGTCTTATATGCTGGTATATATAGTAACCATTTTTTGCATCCAAATATGGTGATGGAGGGTAGCTGTAAAGCAATTTTTCCATGTTTAAGCTTTAAAAGTTTTGAAATAAAAATTGGGAAGGGACCCAGCATGCATAAAGAGAGGTGCCTCTGCCACCATTTTGGAGAACCAGCCTTAAAGCCTAGATTTTTTAAACCTTTTTCTTAATTTATTAACTCTAACTAGAAATTCTATTTAAAAGTTTTCATGATGCCATGTATCATAACACATGAAGGTAAGAGAAGCAAAAATACAAAAGTATTGGTATTTCTGATTGCTCTGTGCTTAGCAGGTTGATTATTGGGAGAGGCAGTGGTGAAAATATTCCTACTCCTCCTACCTAATGCATCTGAAAGAACTGAGTGTAATAAATGAAGCTCATGGCATAAAGCAGCCTTTCTCAACCTAGTACCTTCCAAATGTTTTGGACATCAGGTTTCATCAAGCCCAGCCACCATGGCCAAAGGTTAGGAGTGTTGGGTCCTATAGCCCAAAACATTTAGAGGGCACCAGATGGATTGCTGTATTTTGAAGGTGATTATATCCCTTTGCCGAAACTTAGAAATGTTCAAATCTCTGATAGCTGAGCTTGAAGCAAGAGTAATGTCAATCTGTTTGTCTTGTTCATTGAAGTATTTGAGAGAGTTACTTTCACAAAATGAGGCTTTCTTTGGGTTCCAATATAGGTAATGTTTAAAATAGGAGTGGACAACTTGTGGCCCTCCACATGGCTTGGGCCTATAGCTCCCATCAGCTGTAGCCAGTATAGCCAGTAAAGAGAAATGGTGGAAGTAGTAGGCTAAATATCTGGAGGACCACAATTTCCCACTCCTTTTTAAAAATAACAATTCCTTGAAATTCACCTTGAAAATCAACATCAAGAATAATAATTCAATATCAAATTCCATATAGCCTGAAGTGCCTGATCCTGCCTAATCTTGGAAGCTAAGCAGAATAGGACCTGGTTGAAATCTGGATGGGTGACTTATTGTTGTGAACTGCCCGAAGAGCTTAGGCTGAGCAGTATAGAAGTGTATGTTGATGAAGAGGAAGATGTAATAACTGTTAAAATCTGGTTAATGCACTATGTTAGGGGGATTTTTACTAACAGTTTGAACTCTGCTGTGTGACAGGCACATCACCTTCGTTGTTTGAATGATTTTGTAGAAGCTCAGATGACTTACTATGCACAGTGTTACCAGTACATGTTGGATCTTCAGAAACAGCTTGGAAGGTAACAAATCTATATTTTCGATAGTAACCAGTCTAAACTGAGGGGTTACAAAACATCCAGTAAAGGTGACTTAAAGGACTGCCCTGTTGATGCTGCTTAACCGCATTTTTATGACAGGCTCATATAACCCAAAAGTTTTCCACAGGGATCAGAAAAAAGTTAATAGAAACAGCAGTCAGTGATTTCTTAGATCTCTGATGAAATGGCATAACAAAGCACAGTAACAGGTCAACCATCATAATGTGGAGAACAAGTCTGAATATTTAACATGCTTTCCTTGAGGAGTAGCTATGCTTGTCCTGGTGCATGTGAGAGTATATCAGGGCACTTAAACTACCTAGAGGTAAGCAAGCAAAAGAATAAATGGTTCAAAATCTCTTTTGGTGCAGGGGATGTTCAGCACATTTCTTCTTCTACAGAACAACTGCTCATCTAGAGGATTATTACTTTATATTAGCAAACAGTTGTTGCATTCAGTAAAGGAAGTCTCTAATGAGCAGCTGTCTCTTAACACTTGGCTTGGTTAATAGAAGGCTTTGGCTTGGTTGGAGAGTATCTCTGGGAACTTTCCAAAATATAACAGCAGTTTGCATGTGCAGAAACCTACTATAGAGGTATGTGTGTTGTGTATAAAGATAATGGTATCAAAGCAATTGATTGATAGATCAATTGTATTAAGTACATTTTCAGAGCTAATACAAGAAGTCATTTAATGTTAGATATCAATATTCTGCTTAAGGTTGATTTCACCCTTTTTAAAAATCTAAAACATTTATTTTTAAACTAGTCTCATTGGAAATAATCTGTCAACTGCCAGAAAAAAAGCTTTCCAAAATTAATTAAAGCTAACAAATGTCTGGTTCTTGGAAATGGCAACCTTGTGCAGTATGAGTTCATTATCTTTAGGAAATAAGTGCTTTTTACGAGAGGTTTGGGGCTACTTAGGGTGCCATGCTGCAATCCCTCACAGGGTGGATCTCCCCCTCTTCCAGCAGATGGATGCGTAGAGGTGTGCTGGGGGTGATGACAGACTTTTCTGCTACCTTGCCTGTCCTGCCAGTTGTAATGCTGAAAAAAGAAATCGTGCGGGTGTGTCAACCCTTGCCTTCTTTGACATGCCTCCAAGCAGAGCTGGGAACTATACCATACCAGCAGTATTGTGGCTTCTCCGAATAACATGCTTTGTAGAAATAAGTGGGTAACTGCAGTTTTGCATTCCTAACCTTACAGATTCAGCTCTTTAAAACGAGATTTAGCTCTTTAAAATGTGTTGCATGTGTGCCTTTGAATACCTGCTGCAAGATAGAAATAAAATGATGCTTATGTTCATACCTTTTTTAAGCCACATTTTAATTCAAGAAGATGGTAGAAAGGCAAGGCAACACTTGGAAGACCTTTAATCTGTTTCTGGTCTATCACTGTCAGTAGAAAAGAAAAAAAATATACTAAGACAAAAGGATAAATGTATATTGTGGGTAGTCATCTGGAATATTTAATTCTCCAGACATTGATCTTGGACCTGGAAATTTGTTTCCAGTGAAGTTCTTTAAAGATCTCCAATTACCAGCAGTGTGCATAACTAGTGTGGAATGCAGTACTGGTATGGAATATTTTTCTCACACAACTAGTAAACATATTTAATAATATATTGTATTACAGCTTTAATACAACTGACTTCACCTCTCTTGCGGAACATTCTTGTATACATAGAGATAAGGTGACTACTGAGCAACAGAAAGATCCTGCTGGCCTCTCTTGAATGGATCTTGATTACGCAATAGCTGCTTCTCTAAAGGGCAAATGGATAATCAAATGCCCCCTGGAGGAAGTGACACAGTGTAGTCTTATTAGTGGGATTTTCTCTGAAACCGCCTGGCCTGGCCTCTTTGCCAAAGATCTTAGGGAAGATCCTTGAGAAACTTCCTCTGGAAAGATCCTGGTTGTGTAAAGCAGTGGGTCAATAATGTAATAGTAATTGTAAGATACTGTCATGCATGTTCCCTTTGATGAAGGGTGTGTAGGTGCTAATATCAACAAGTCAATGCCAATTGCAAATTAAATCTGTTTAAGTCTGATTTTCAACCATAGTTCCTAGCAAATGTTCTAAGTTGTGAATAGCTGTGGTGGTTCATCTATCATAAGAGGTTTCTGTTGGGAGATGAGAAACTGGAGGTAGTACTTAAAGACCATTTAGGTTTCAAGACAAAGAGAGTACCAAATTGCTTACAATGACTGGGCCATAATTAGGTTGCCAAATGTTTATTGCAAAGCTAATATTTACTCAATGAGTTAATTTGTGTTTCACAGTTTTCCATCTACGTTCCTCGCCAACAATAACCAGTCATCTTCGTCCTGTGCTCCGAGTAGTTCTAGTACTACTGTGTCCGCTGCCTCTGTTACACCCTCACTGTCTTCAGTAAGCAATGCAGCAGTTACGTCAAGCTTTGGTGAACTGAAATCATCAACTGGCAGCCGAAAAGCCAGAGTTCTTTATGATTATGATGCTGCAAACAGCAGTGAATTATCACTTCTTGCAGATGAGGTACATATTTTTGTATATTATTGTATAATTTGTTATATTTGTATATTTTGTCTTGTGAGCCACCCCAAGCCTTTGTTGCAATGGGGGCGGCATAAAAATGTTTTAAATATTTCCTATTCTAGTTTGTAGATAGAGTGACTATCCTGGAAACTAAATGCACAAGAGAACCAGTCCTTTAGCATTACATCATCCTCATCAAAAGCTATGAACCTAAGTAGCCATTTGTCCTTGGCAATGTGTGTGACTTTGTACCAGCAGTTGAATCTGCAGGAATGAGCAAAGAATGGCTACTTATATAAAGCTTGTGATGGTGCCAGGCAATAGACTTTTTATGTTAATCATATGATTGTGACATTACTTTGATGTTTCAATTAAGAATTTTTCATCTAGCGATCCCATCAGCAATAGAGTAATGTTCTAAAACATTGTTTCTTTTTTTCCCTGAAGCTTTAGGAGGCAAATATCTTAATTGTACATCTCTATTTGAGGGTGCATTGCAAAGTTTGTCAGTTTTCTCTTAAGTGCTATCACTATTCAGTGGTCCAGGACATGAGGGTACTCTTGACTCCACAGAATCCTGGATAGTGTTTGCTTAGCAAGCAGGAGGAGAATTTAGAAGAGCAACTTGTCTGATTTCTTTAATAATGTCACATAAGAGATCAATCCTGTGTTTTGTTTTCATTTTTAGGTAATAACAGTGTACAGTATCCCTGGCATGGATTCAGACTGGTTGATGGGTGAACGAGGAAATCAGAAGGGCAAAGTGCCTATTACTTACTTAGAACTGTTAAACTGAATGACTGGCTTGTATAAATGTCATTTATGGTGAGACCATATTTATATGCAATTAACTTGATATAAAGCAGGTTTAAGTGTCTTCCATGTTAATGTCTTAATGAATGAGAATACCACCCATTAGAATGGGCTTTCCTGCCAGTATTTGTGCATGGTAGATACTCTTTTCAGATCTAAGTTGTTAAAAAGCTTTTACTTTATGTGCCAAGATTGTTTCCTACAGAATTTTGTTTCTACTGGAGTTTTCACTAATAATAAACATCAGCTTTTGAATAATTAAACCTGAAAGCAGGAGAAACTGTTTTCTACAGAACTTTTCATAATGGCAAGCTTCTTCATAAACAATAAATTGTTAAACAATGAATGACTTTTTTTAGTCTAGACAGATTTACTATTTAATTTCTTAAAGGGCTATGGTTGTACTTGTATTCAGCAGAGTACTACAGCTTTATTGTGTGCATTAAATACATTTCTGAAGGAAAAGGTAGCACAAAAAATCCCTTTTTTGGGGGGGGGCATTCCTTCTTTTAGGCTTTCTCAGTCTGGTTCCAGCTTTATCCAAGAAGCACTATTCCTTACCATAGTTTACTATCATTCTTCTTACCACATAACTAAGGACTTCAGTATAGGTTTTAGCATCAGAGTTCATATCCAACTGTTTTCTTCCCCTATCTGGATCATAAATCATGCATGGAAATTGCAGACACAGATGTGATGTTCAGGATCATACCTTCATTTAGTTTGGAAAACGCAGACTTGAAAATAAATGCTGGTTTTATTATTTGCAAAATCTATTGTGCTTGATCATTTTGCAGAGGAACAACAGCATATGTCTGCTCAAGAGCAGTCTGGAAAACGACTGAGGATTTTGTTGATTGAACAGCTGGAGAATGACTAATAGGATGTTTCCAAACATCTTTTCTGTGTAGCCTAGAACTATTAAGATACAAATGTCTTAGCTAGGACTTCGGAAAAAGAATTGGCTGACTAAGAGAGATGAACTTGAGGAGCCTGCTGCATGGGGGAAGGGAAGTGCAATTTTTGCCTTATTGACAGAGGGTTGAATGGCTTTCATGTATGATTGGACTAGGCATCTGTAGAACAAAGAAAGTAGTGAGACATTTGTCTTCCATTGCAATAATTAGGGCAGAGAGAGAAACCAGAAGGATGACCAAATTATCTTTCTGGTTATTGCCGGAGAGTGTGGACAGATTTCAGGCTTGAAGAGTCAACTTTTTAAAAACTAGAATTGCAGGCTTCACCAATTTTAGCATGGTACAAAACAGATATATTAAGAGTTTAAAGAATTCTGAACCCAGGAACAGTGGAACTGAATGAACCTCATAGTCCTTCCTCACAAACATCCACTCTTGCTTACCTCAAACTTTTTTTCACTTCAGCAGTATAATGGTATAGATTGCTGCTAATTGAAGCCTATAGTCCTTGTCACGCCTCTAAATCACCAGAGATCTCCATTCTGCTTACTCTTAATCTATAAACCTTGCAAAATTCACTTTGTTTCAGAATTTTGATGCAGTTGTTAAAAGCCCAGTTAATAATATTCTTGCAATACTAAATCTTCTGCAGCTTTAGTCAAGAAAAGAATTTAGCCGTTATGAAGGGAGTGCCTATTTGAAAAGTCTAGCATATTGGAGAAGAGCTTGGAAACTAGGAAGGGAATTCCAAGTCACCAGAAGTTGGAATACTCTTGTTTTTTGAAGATGGAACTACTGTTGTTACAGAAATCTGTGTAATTGCTATATACTTGAAAGCAGTAGAGTTCACAGCTGTATTCTTGGCTGTCATTTTCCCCCTCTGGTAGCAAAATAATCTGGAATTGCATCTGCGGCAAAACCTTTTACAAGATGTCATAGCACTAAAAATTGTGTGCGCTGATTTGGACTACAGTGACTATCTGTTTGTCAGGGATGCCTTGGAAAGTTGTGTAGCATATTTCAAGGTACCAGAAGACTTAATACATTGCTATTGATTATTTTAGCAAGTTAAAACACCACGGTTCATTGATTATACCAGGGGTGATCTAGCTGTGTTGTACAAAGTTTGATCAGGGACATTTGGTTAACATTGGATGATGAACTGGTATCACACTGGCTATTTTTAAACTCCTTGGCTGCTACACTGTAAGCTGTGTAGATCTTTATTAATGACAGTTAAATCATGAATCTGAGATGTTGAAATGGTATTGAGGTTTTTGGAGCTAAACATGGACCTATCTCACTTTCATCTATGGGAACAATGTATATGCTTTCTAGTTACCATGTTTTTTATCCAGATGGATTCTTGCCTGAATCCTATTGGTTTGTGGTATCTTACTCAACTCCCCCTTAGACTGAACATATGGCTACTTTGTTGACTGCCTTTGGACTATTCTTCCTGCCTAAACCCTTTTTACTGCAGTGCCTTGATCTTTGTACTGACTGCCTTATCTTTGCTCTCTGATCTGTTTAGAACTTCAGGGATCTCCTATGTATTGCTATTGCTCTGCTAGTCTAGTCTGAGTTCTGGAAAAGGAGTACCAGTGTCCTGCGTATGTGAGGTCCTCACACTGATACCAGTCAGACCATGTACTTCTGTTGGCATACCTGAAGTGTAATGGCCTAGGCATACAGTTTCAGCAGGGTTGTGGTTTCCATGGTCTTGGTCTGCAGCTACCGCAGAGTCCCCTGGAAAGAGCAGCAACTGGAAGAAACAGATGCGGAAGAAGCAGGTGACAAAGGCTGGGAGTGATGTACTTCAGGTTTCAGTTCCAGGCTTGATGGCTCTGATCAGAAGTGTGCTAACAGCAGCACTGATCAAGGAAGATGGAAACTGCAGTAAAGTAGAAACAACTTGATCATCTTTCAGAACTGGTATTAAAACAAAAACACAAACCATAATAATAAGGCAGATTGCTAGTTGTGTTGTGTGAACCCAGCCAATGTCTAGGACAAAGTCACCCAGTGGATTTCATGGCCAAATGAAGGCTAGAGAGCCCAGATCTCCTTAGTTCTATTACATCCCTCTGACCAGTACATTACAATGGCTTTCCTGCAGTTATTGAATTCAGAAATATTTTTTTAAAAATGGTCAAGTTTTAGACAGACATCTTTGTTTTTTAAGGTGGAGTATAGAGATGTTATATACATCGTTGCTCTAAGAAATAATTCTGCCTTTGATGAGGATACTCAAGAAATTACTCTGGTTTGTCTAGTAATTCTGTCAGGTCTGCTTGCACTAAACTAAACAATTGACAGGAATAAACCATGCAAGTGGCACAGACCTTTTGGGTGCATGTTTTAATGTATATACTGAAATATTAAACATTTAATGTATTGCCTGTGTGAGATGAAGGGCATCTAAAGACATAACCTCAGAAGCATTTCCTTGCATTTGCTTTTTTCTTTGAATAACTAATCAAGAATTCTAAGTAAGTGGCATACTTGCTTACAGCACTTTGAATATTAGTAGGTCCTATAGGAACATTGCCTCTTTTGTTCAGTTCTTGAACTGTGTTAATAAGGCAACTACTCTTGTCCACATAATTATGACTTTAATTAACAGATGGGACATTACTTCTTGTGACTTTTGTGAAGGCTGTGTCTTTCTTCTCTGACCCATG
This sequence comes from Varanus komodoensis, assembly GCF_004798865.1. Classification (NCBI taxonomy): domain Eukaryota; kingdom Metazoa; phylum Chordata; class Lepidosauria; order Squamata; family Varanidae; genus Varanus; species Varanus komodoensis. Next base: position 5,100,883 of record NW_025335641.1, read on the forward strand.
TCCTATAGGTGTTGCTTAACACAAACAGAGATGTATGACTGTATTATCGGTAAAGAAATAAGCTTCAGGCACCATTAATCCTCCTCATTGCATCATTGCTCCTAAGCATGCAGCGCACTCCACCATTCACTCCTGTTTTGTAGATACAGTATCTTAACCCCACACAAAAGATGAGATGGTGATTTTTAAGAAACCTTCCTGCATTCTGGAGGAAGCTACATGGTTGAAGATCTCTGCATTTCATCTAAAGAGGCTTCTGCTGAGGAGTTCTCAAGGGAAGTGGGGAGAGCCCTATGGAAAACTTGTCGGGTACGAGTTATTTATAAATATTTATGCAAGTCTAAAGGTGTCCCTGGAGTCATGGCTACCAAGTGCAAAGTTAGGGCCAGCAACAAACATCAAAAAAGCAAGAACTCAAACTTTGGTTGCATAGATGGCCATCCAGAAGAATAAAAGCCTAGGAATCCTTCAGACTGTTGAGCTGGATGCTATAGCAGAAGTTCAAAAATTCATGGAAGCAATATCTGTAAAACAGACATAATCCCTGACTCCCAAAAAACCCAAACAAACAAAACTAGATGGTATTGTCACAAACCGAAGTGGCAAGGAGTATATCCTCTTATGTCATCAGTCATAGCAATAGAATTTGCTCTATATGGCAATTTAACTTCCAGCATGCAGAATGCGTATTCTGTTATTTAGGTGCTGAATGCTGTTTGGTGCTAAAAGCTGGTTGTGGAGGAACAACCCTGTCAGTGTTGGCTGGTAGCTCTGCTGTCAGTGGGGCAGTGTATTCACTCTGCGTTTTCTTCTGATCCATTAAGGACCTATCCACAGTGTTGAACCCTATTCAGTTTTCTCAAACTTGCCTACTAACAGTGCAATTGTAACTGCTGGATACTCTCAGATAAATGACTGGGTAATCAGCTCTCTAAATGGATGGATGAACAGACAGACAGATTGTATAATTGATTGGTCACTAATCTATATAATTATGCTTGGAATGAAAGGAGTCTAGGACAATTTCTGTCCATTTCCCACTAAATTAATCCGAATTGCCCCCCCCCCCAAAAAAAAACTCCAAAACAAGGCGGGGTAGGTCATATGTGCCACTGCCTCTGGAAACCTTTCCTGGCATCTGCCAAGGTGCTGTAGCCCACTTGGTTTTTTTAAACCTAATCTACTTATTTACAGTTTCCTGGTATCATGTCAAAGCAAATGAAAAGACTTGTCACTGCCATCTTCCTTTCCCATGAATTTTTCTGGACCATCATGTAGCTCAGATGCATTCTTGGGAATGAAGATGGCAACTCGCTGCCGCCTGATGCTTAGCCACCAGAAAAAAGGCACCAATGGGAAAGGGGACTCCTGTCGCTTCTGTCTGGTTAGCCAACTGGGGCTCAGGGGAGCCAGCAGGAAGTAGGGACGAGAGCAGCAGGAAGCCAGGCTGGTTGGGAAAGTCAGTGGAAACGACTGGGGGAAGGTGTTGCAGGGAGTTGTGTGCTTGTATGTCTGAATGGATGGGGCTGCATGGGTGGGGGAATGGCGACAGAAGGGGGGTTTTGTGGGGTGGGAATTTTGTAACGGCATTTTGATTACAACAAATACGGGATCTGGGTAAAAGAAGCCTGTGCACGTAAACTGCGATAGGTTCAGCAAGCACATCATATAGGCATGTAATCATTAAAACAATGTGTCACAGCCCTCACAGTCTTTCTCTTCTGTGTCTTTTACTGATCATTCTCTCTCTCTGCTGCTCAGTGGTGTGGAGCCAAGGCAGCTGCTACAAGGAAACCTGCCCTGAACAATGGAGACAGTTTGATGAATGTTACATCTGAGCTTTTGGGCATTGTACGTTAGATGTCTGGTAAATGAAAATACAGAGTTACTTTATGAATATTAAACAAATAATTTCCTGACATGAATGACTGATGGAAAACTCATTAGTATGAGAAATGTGTGGCAAGTTAATAAACTCAAATGCTAAGGAGTCTCCTCTCTGACAGATCAGAATTGCTTTATAAATTTTTTTAAAATGTGAAATTGGTGTCTGACATGAGCAATTAAGGGAATCTGTTTAGAACTGCAAAATGGAATTAAAGCTTTCAAATGCCTTTACACAGTTGTGGGCACAACTACCAAAATTGGAATAATAAGCTTGGAAATTGCTGTTTCTGAAGGAGAATCATATATAAAATAGTTCTGCTGAAATAAGCTTTTTCCAGCATATGTTTTCTAAATGCAACTGTTCATGAAAATCATACAGAAATGAATGATTGCATAGTGACAAATGCATAATGCAAGTAGATACCTTGGGGAAGATTGTGGAATATCAAGAAAACAGAGCTCATTCCTTCTCATTCCCCCCTCTCCCTACCAAGTTATTCTTCTGCTGCGAGCGCTACTGGAGTGGTAATTGTATAAGCTGTGTTTTATTTGTTTTCCTCTCCACCTTTATTTCTCTTTTTTCTCTCCAAGGAAGGATCTATGCTACATCTTTTCAGTTTTGTTGATGCTTTTAATAATTATCTTGTATTTTAATATGTACTATAGTCTTATTTTTCTTAACTGCCCAGGGATATTTATTGATTTTTAAAATGTATGACCTAACCTTTCATCACATATGATCTTGGGGAGTGTCAGAACAATCAAATAAAAATGGATACAACTTAAAAAAAAACCCAGAATCATTAAAATATTATCCAAAGCCCTGTTCTAAGAAGCGGAGGGGAGAGAGATTCATCAGTGTCAAAAATGGTATAGCAGGGAACTTCATGCTTCGGGGACAAAATCTGGCTCCCTGTAATCCACACGTGGCCATGTCCACTTAAGCCCAGCCACTGATCACTTAGTGTTTTCCTAGCTTTTGTGTAGTCCTGCTCCCCTCCCTTAAAGGCTGAAATGCCTCTCCTAAAGCTTGGTTGCTGGCAGTAAGAGGTCCAAACTAAGATGTGCTGGCACTTCTGGTCCCACTCTAGCCATTGACTGCCCCCACCACTGAATTGTGGCCCTTGAGAGCATCTCCAAAATGGAAGCCAGGCATTAGGCTGTGAGTGGTTCTGGACCACTGCTATGAACCATAACAGCCAGGCCCAGCATCTCAGAAGTGAGTGCTTCTGCCAAGAAGTGTTGATGTGCAGCCATCTCAATCTAGGACTAAATAACCAAAGGTGCAATGTGTGTCCATTCACTTGTTCCAGATAATAACAGGTAAGACCCACAGTATGTCAATGCTTCATCTCTCTTATCCTGCCCAGCTTCTCCCCCACCTCATGCAAGCTCCATGGCTGCCTATGACCCTTTAAAGTCCTGGACACTTAGGAGTGTCTCCTCTCATGTGTTCCTGTCTCTTAGATCTGCAGAAGAGGCTTTTGTGCTCTAGGCTTTGCAATCTGGGATAAAGCCGATGCTTTTGACTAGGTCCACAGGACATCAGAAGCCTTCTGGGTGTGTCTGGGTGATTTGGAGCGCTGGGCTTCTTTTTTTATTTCGCTTTACTTTGTTTCAAAACCAACCCCCAAACAAGTTAAATACTATGGCTGCTGGGCTTATAAACCATCCCTAGAACCCAAAGACATTTTAAGCCCAGTGGTGGTCAGAACTTCTACAGAGCTGCTTGGCCGAAGTGGCATAAAGTTTTGCCACTTTGGTGAAGTGGCTCTGGGTGAACACTGATGCCATCCACCCCCCCACCCCCCCGAGTGGCACATGGGGATGGCTGTCAGAGGCTGCAGCTGCCAGCTAAAAGGGGCTGTGGTGGCGCAAGGCAAGCTCTGCTCGCTCTCATTGGCCTACTCCAGAGCCAGTGGGGCCAGTGCAGCCACCACTTGCAAGGGCTCATAGCCATGGGAGTACCAGGCAAGCTGTGTTCCGCCCCCTTCTGGAATGCATGCCTCACTGTAACTGCAACAGATTCCCCCATGCCACCGCATTGCATGCCCCAGAGCCGTTTCTCCTGCTGCTCCTTACGAGCCAGCCCCTGGGAGAGAAGCAGGTGGGCAGTGCTGTGCCAAGGAGCCGCACCGCTCCGTTGAGGCCCGCTACCCCTTGGCACGCTCCAGAGCGAAGCTCCTCATGCATGCAAATGAACCAGCAGCAGGGGTGGGAAGCAGCCGGGTGGCAGGGATGAGGGAGGCAGCACGGTTCCCCCCAAAGAGGCATTCCCAAGCAGCGTCCATGAAGCCTCTTTGGCAAGCCAGAGCAAGAACTGGGCGGAGCAGGATTCTCAGGGTGGTTTGTTGGGGACGAGGGTGGTGGGGAGACAGACTCCTGTGGCAAGCAGCCGGAGTTCAGATGACACAACAATGCACATGGGTCACTGCCAATGGTGGGTTGTTACATTGTGCAGACTAGGTCACAGTATCTTTTATTCTCCAAGTGGTTGTGTGTCAAATACAAATGTATATATATTGAAAACACTTAAGCTAGCCTAATTTATCTACTTTATTTATCATTCTCTTTTTCCCTACAAACCATCTCACTGAACTGCACATTATTACATTCATGCAAAAAGTACTTTTGCCACCAGTCATTATATTTGTGTTTGTTCCTTTTCAGTATTTAGTTTTTGCGTATTTTTACTGTATACTTAACTATCCTCAAGTTTGGGGGCAAGAGCCATGGATGAATAAAGAACATCTTAAGAATCTAAAATCATTTCTAATTTGCCTGTAAATGTGAAACCAAGAAATCAAAGAAACAAGAACCCCATCCTTTGCCTGCATTTCTATTAAAAGGTGGTCATGTGCTTTGGAACTCCATGTTTGTCTCAGAACATCTAGTTCAGCCCTAAAGCACTTGGTTGTAGTGAGGGAGAAGGCTGCCTTCCAGTCATCCCAGTCCCAGTTGTCCCAGCCCAGTGATACACTAGAACCCCCTCCACACACACAAACACAAACAAACCCAGGGTATATGCTGCACACTGTATGTCAACTTAGAAGCCATCCCTCCACACATCAGATCATCCGCATGAGAAGTTTGCTTGTCTGTGAGCACTGAAGAAATTGCTCCCTTCTTTGCGATACCATTTGACCAGCAGATGGCACCATGCATTGCCGTGAAGGAACCCAGAAATTGTCTAGCTCGAGCGTACTGCATTACTAAAGGTCACCTTACAAGTGGTGAGTGAAATGGCAGGGCCGCACACTAACGCACTCTGGCAATGTGTTGTGGCTGTTCCCTGCTGCTTGCGAGCATAAGGGCACGATCCTATGCAAGTGCAGATGCAAAAAAGGGCCTGCACCTTCCCACATGCCCAAGCTAGCATGGCAGTGGATTCTAGGCTTTTTTTCTGCCTAAACATTGGTAGGACTCGGCTGTACCTTAGTTAATACAGTGTTTACTCAGCATAAGAAGTGTATTTGGGATACACGCAGCAGGGATGTCTGTGAGATCAAAACGGCTAGAGTGTCTGTGTATTTGTCACAAGGTGTGGGTTGCAAGCATGTTCGGAGACCTGGGGGCACCATCCGGTGCTCTCTGCTGCGGGTGCACATAAGGCCCTGAATGTGGAGGCTCACACGCGTCCCATCTGAGTGAAGCATGGGGGCAGAGAACGTTGCTGCCATAGCACCTTGCCCCATACATTTCACCCAGACTGGCATTTTTGGCCATCCAGATGAAGTGCTGAGGAGAGGGAGGGAAGGTGGGTGGGCCATCGATAGGAAACAGCCTAAAGTGTCTGCCCAGCCTCTCCCCCCCCCCCCCCCCACGGCATGCTCTTTTTTGTCCTCTCCAAGGTCCAGAAGTAGCCTTGTGGAGACAGCTGCCCCCCCTTTTTTTTTGCTTCTTTGTGTGATGGGTTCAGGGGCTCAGTCTTCAGAATCCAGCTGCACGGTCACAGGCTTTCAGAGCTGGGGTTCAAAATAATCCTATGCTCCCCTCCCCAACCATGTTGGGAGGCCGTAGGATTGTGCCCTTACTGGCCTTCTAAAACAGGGCATGGGAACTTCTGGCTCTCTCAGTGGTGTTGGAGCACATCATTGGCCATTCTGGCTGAGGCTGATTGGAGCTGTAGTTCAACAACATCTTTAGAGTCACAGTTTCCTCACTGCCATTCTTAAGAAACTGACCACATTTGCTTGCTACTGGAAACAAATTCCTGCATCATCACCAACAGTTTAGAATTTTTAGGTGTATCCCTGGGACCTGGCTGGATGCTGCATTACATAGAAATAGAATGTGCATGGGCAGGTGGGATGGGGGGTATCCCTGGAACAGATGAGTAATCACGCAGTAATCAACGCTGTTAGCTACGTGGACCACAGGAAAGGAGATCAGAGCAGACCTTGTATATTTATTTATTTAGAAAATTTCTATGCCGCCCCATTCGCCAAAGCCTCGGGGCAGCTCACAAAACATCAATTAAAATATAATACCTTAAAAATATAAAACGAATTAACAATATAAAATAAGTCGCCCTGGCCAATGTGAACTTCCAAGAACTAGATGTTAAGTGTGAGCGGAGTTCTTCCAGAGGTGACCTTACACATGTCCCAAGTATTTTGGAAATGTGAAACAGATACGACAGTGGTGCAGAAATGTTGGGAATGGGAAGCTTGAACAGTTAATAGACTTTAGAAGGTCAGATCAAGGAGTGAATCTAACAAGAGAAATAATCTTAAAATGTTCAAGCTGCTCACGGAGACCCAACAAACAACTTTGATTTTTGTTCAGGCTCACAAACTAATAGGTCTCTAGATCTTCATGCTCCCAACGTAAGAGAGCCCCGGCATTTCCAAAAGCAAACCAGCGTCTGCTCAGGAGGGCTAGGCAGCCATGCATGGTGCTAAAATTGGAGGGGTGCCCCTCATGCGCTGTAAGTGTGACTGCAGGCTCATGGGCCATTCCCTGGCTTCCCAGCCTCACCAAAGGTCCATTCAGGACTCTTTGCAATATTGAAGGCTGCATCCTATAGGATGCCTTCGGAGAATGCTGAATAAACGTTGGCTTAACCTTCCTAATTCTCTTCCTAATAAGAAAAATGCTAGGTTCAGAACACCTAGCAAGAATATATTCCTTCTTTAGGAGTGTTGCACAGTGTTCTTTAAAACTATATGTTGCAATCCTATACCTAGGAGCAGGCAACATTGAATACAATAGGACTTATTTCTGAGTAGACATGCATAGGATTGCAATATAAACCTCTTTTCTGTGGTTAAAAACTACAAGGAAGTGGTTTTAGAATTGAGCCCAAGGTATCCTGACATTCTAGCTGTGTTGCTGTGCAGGATCTAGCCCATGCACACTGTGACTGACATTGCACTGTGAGAGTCATAAGATAGTGAAATGGTGGGTTAAAATTCCAAAATAAATAGAAATGTTGACTGTGACCCCAGTGATAGGACCAATCATTTGGCCAAGTGGACCAAGAAATACACACACCAACTGGGGAACAGCTTTGCTTCTTGGCACCAGCCTGCCTGTTCAAATGCCGCTAACAGCTGCTATTGCTCACTTCAGGAAATCCCTCCACTTTGTGCTGAAGGAAGGATTAAGAGGCAGAAGTCCGGCCTTGATTTACAGTTTCTTTGAGCTTTTAACATACCGTGTCTAAAGGCACAGTTTTATTTTGGCAACCTAGGCTTAGCACCAAGCAGATTTACGAATTTACCTCAGAACACAAGAACTGAGCTGAAATCAAGAAGGGCCATGAGCCACCTCCTGACACCTCCAATAAGAAGCCTGCTATTGGCCACATCCCACATGCTAATATGATTTCTGAGGGGTATCATCTTAAACCTTGAGATACTTTAAAGGCTTTGCTCTCGGTAAGAACAAAGGCAGCTCCCTGGCACAGTTTTTTCAGACGCTGCAGCTGTGCAGCTGAGATCCTCACACACCATTAAGGTAATTCCTCTGTGTAAAAACGCAAAGCATTGACAGCATGTGGAATATCAAGGGACAGAACCAACCTGTGTGGGTGTGCAGAGGCCATGGCTTTTGGGAATGAAGAGTCATAAAACCAGATGCTCTGTGACTAATGCAGATCATGTAACAAGAGGTGTGTGTGTGTGTGTGTGAGAGAGAGAGCGAGAGAGAGCGAGAGAAAGAGAGTCAGTCACCCAGGAAGACAGCACAAGTGAGCACACAGACACATTAGTGTGGCGCCTAGACATCTGGTTAATAAAGTTAGTCATAAAGTTCTTTCTTTAATGTTTTCAAGGATTTTTAACAACGCAAGCAAATTCAACTCAGCATGACCACAAATGTGATTTATTTGTATTACAGAATGAAACAGCAAATATTGTAATCCTTAGTGCTAAAAAAAAAAAAAAGAAAGAAAGAAAGGAAATGTCCTGAAATTTTAAAAATGCACAAGCTATTTCATAATAATGAATTATGATAGGAGCCCCGGTAACTCTTTGAATCCTGGCATATCTTAGAAACAACAGTCCCAACCAACAAAGGGCTGCATGGCCTCTTATGGACTAGTAAACAGAGTTATTGCTGTCTGTGCTTATAACGTAATAAAGGCAGCAATCTCAAAAATACTTACTTGGAAAAACACTATCTTAGTAGGGCTTACTTCTGAGTAAACATGCATAGAACTGTGTATATACACCTATTAGCTTTCAAGCTGCCACAAGACTTGTTGGGTTATGACAGCCTATCATAACCCAGTAGAAAGTGTCAAAAATGTTTCCAAAGAAGAACAAGGCCATACACATTGAATTCTAAGCATCTTTGCAATGTTTTCTCTCACTCATTAGTGATATCCAGAATTGCCTGTCATGAACTTCAGTCTTCAGGAAACTTGTATAATTCTTCCTGTAATGAATGGTCAGTGTGAATTATGACTCAGGAGTATCAGCAGTTATTCTCCTCTTCCACAAGATTGTTCCCCCACAAGCAAGCCACTATTTTACTGGATTAAACAAGGCCGACCTCTCCCTCCCTCCCTCCCTCCCTCCCTCTCTCTCTCTCTCTCTCTCTCTCTCTTTCGTGTGTGTGTGGGGCTATTACCAATATAGACTGGTGCCTTCCCTCCCAACATTTATGTGCTATGAGTTAGACCCAGATTTGCCATTCATTGTACGGAGGGGCTCCGGAGTGCAGCCCTTCTGCTGGAGGATCTTCATGGGCTTCCTCTCTCCCTCAGGCTGCTTCCACCACTGCTACAGTCCTGGAAGTTCCCCAGCTGTTAGAGGGCCCTTGGACAAAACAGGATCAATGGAATCTTTCACTCTTTGACACAGAGACAGCACAAAAAGTGTGCTTTAACGTAATGTAATTCTGTGAACTGGGCTTTCCATTTGTCGTATAATTGTAGAAGGCCTAGATCTCACTGATGTTCAACAAAATTAGCAGCAACAGTTGTGATATGCACCACAGGCAGAGCAATCCAAGGGGGATGGGTGAGCAAAGGGAATGCTGCATCCAGAGCTCGGTTCTAAGGGGACCAAAAGTGAGAGGCAGGGATGGCATAAAAAGCAGCGCACCACCTCCACAGCCATACTTGCTGCCCATTCCTCTTTCCAGCATAGAACCCTTTCCAGACTCTTTTTAGCGAGTTGTGTTTTTACACACTCCTGCTTACCCTTCCCTATGCCACGCCCAACAACCACGTCAATTTCTATGGACAGATATGGGGTGGCCAAATTTACAATTATTTTTTTTTACCAGCTTCTTCAGGCTGGAAGGCTGAGCCTGGTGAACAAAAGGAGAAAAACCAATTTTTGTTTTGTTTAATTATGAGGATACTTCAATTTGTGTAGAGTGAAGGAAGTGCTCAAGGAACCTGGGATGAGACTGAATCTGAATAGCTGCTACTCTTACGCTGGCATGTTGGTCTGCCATCATCCACTCTAACTTGGCTCAAGATAGCCTATGAGGGATGACTATGGAGGACCTGCATGCCTCCCCTCCTGTCACCTCCATTCCTGTTCCCTCTGCTCTCTTCCTTCTGCCACCTGTCTCCCCTCTACCCCCTCTTCCAACTTGTTCTCCCATCGTTCATTTCTGAGTGTCTCTTTTCTCCCCTCCTCCTGCCCTTTCTCCTTTCTCTTTGCCACCCCTTCTTCTCTCACCCCCTCCCTTCCTCTCCTTCCTATGTCCATTTTCCTCAGCTCAGCCTTCCTTCCATTCTCTCACCTTTTCCTTTCTCTTCCTCTCCACCGCTTCTTCCCTCTACCTTTCCCCATCTGCCTTTTTCCATACTTGCACAATCCCGCAAAGAAATCCTTTCAACCCAGAGAAAGAAATGCATCTTCTGCTGCTGCCTTCCCTCCAGTTCATTTTGGGGGTCTACAACACACAGGATGAGGGACACCTGCCCCCAACACACGCTCAAGTAAACCAATTAGCTAAGGCAGCCTGAAGCAAATTCTAAAAATGCCAAATGTGCCCAGCATCCTAACCTTGGATGCCTCAAGAGATGACCAGGTAGAGTATCCAAAGGCCTGTCTGTCATTCCTTTATTGTTTGAGAACACCTTAGAGGGAAACTGAGGACTCCTGCCTTGGGATGAGATTGATTCCTTTCAGTGAGTCATGATTAATTGAAATACATTCAATTGGTATCTTCCAGTGGCATCTGGATCCAGCCCATTGCTATGTTAGCTGCTGCCACAATAATTTTGATGGGAAAACTTACTAGGTTTTTAACCAAAAAAATTGAGTTAATGTCCGTTGTTGCTGTTTATTTGTGGAGAACAAAGAATCTCCACCACCTGCATAAAGGGAGCAAATTATAAATGTAATAGCAAAGCTGGGTGAGGAATGACTCTAATAGGATTCTAGATGTATTTTGACTAGAATGCAGACACTGCATAGGAATTAAGTCTGCTTGAAACATTCTCATCTTCTGATTTAGTTGTGCGTGGCACACAAAGTTATATTTTTGTTCTTCTGCAGCATTTGTGCCTAAAATTCATGTTAGAAACACAGATTTGATACTTAAGCAGCCCTTTTGTGTGCCTTCTGGTTGCACAGAACTTTCATATTACAGTACTCACTGCACAGAAACTTGATTACTGTCACAACCATAAACCTAGATTTTGGTTTATTTTGGAATGATAACTCTGATATTCAGGATATAAGTACTAACATTCAGCATGGAACACATGTTGTTAGAGCAAAATAATGTGGCTGGTGAGGTATAAATTGCTTATCACAATGATGTTCATACATTTTAGACTATGGGAAAGTAAAATGTGCATAGCTTACACAAATTACCAGACAGTTCTTCACTGAGTATTCTGAGGAAGGGCATCTCTTTGCACGAGTATCAGGTACTTCTCTTAACATTTAGGTATTTCATTAGAAGCTGGCTTCCTGCAGTATTTGTATTATGCCTGGCATACCTCACAACTGAAAATATGCATGAACACTAGAAAAGGAATACAAAAAATAAAGGATTTTTAAATCCTTTTTCATCATCAGAAATGAAACCTGTATTTCAACTGTTTGTTTTTTTAAATGGAAGTTTTTTAGTATTGACTGAAAAAAACCAAGAAGGGTTCATGGAGAAACCAGAAAGACTGGCCATGTTTTCATGTGTCTGCAAAATGCAACACCAAGTTGCAGTGATGATATAGACTGATTATATAGCACAGATGTGAATGAGTTGTGAAAAGCAGCCAGGTGTTGAGCATTTCTGGGATGGTATGACTTAATTTTGCGCATACTTCGCATTTCTCACTGTGAGGCACAGCAGTGGCCCAAATAGCATCTTAACATTTCTAATGCTCCTATAATATAAGTGAAGACTGCTAAACTTCCAATAAACATTGTATATTAATTGGGGTATGCAAGTTGTCTGGGCCATATCAATAATATAAAGACCAGCAGCAAGCTTAATTAATTTCATCTGTTTGGCCCTTGTATTGCTTCAATAACAGAATCATCTTATTCACTACTGAAAGCAGGCTATTCTTTAGATATGTGCATATTTTCCTTTTACCAGGAAAATGTTCTAAGATCAATAAAGTGTGATCAGGTTAACCAGCTTGTTAGACAGCAGAGAAGGATAACTTCTCTGCTGGGCTACTAGGGTGGTATATAAATGCAACAAACAAACAAACAAACAACTAAATTGCTTTGACCTAAAACTCCTATTTGCCCTAGACACTATAGCTAATGGTGAGGGGCCATGAGATTTCTAGGCTGAAAAATTTGGAGGGCCATAAGCTCAAAACCTTGTATTTTATCAGTAACATTCCAAAGCTTCCCGTCTTTCCCTACTGCCCTCTTTATTCTCTAGAAATTCCATGTACCCTTGCATGTACACTTAGAAAACAGTGAGCTTTCTTATGGGAGGCAGTAAGGATAGGATCTCTTATCATGCTTACTATTTGCCTCTTATAGCTATCACATTATTTCCCAAGGAAAATGCACAGGTAGAAACAAACAAAACACACACAACACTTATATATGTTGCTTCTTTAATGTCATATCCAGCCCCCTTTTAAAATATAATCACATTTTCACTTTTAAAGGTTGATTTTCAACCTCTGCATTGCTTACATTTGGCAAAAATCTATCATTTAAAAAACTTACTATATAAAAACGTTTGAATTTCATGGACTTCAATAGCAGAGTTTAAAAAAATGTTCAAATACTTCCTATTGTAGTCAACAGGACTTCAAAGTACTACCCATGTCCGGACTGGGCTACTCCTTGTGCTTAAGAAACAACTGCATCCCTTTTCTTTGGTTTTATTACTTTTCTGTTCATTTCACTTGCACTGGGTTCTCCCTGGTCATGTACACTGCAGCTGCGTAAAGTGCAAGCATAACTTGCCCCCGACAGCCTTACTTCTCCTCTTTGCACTTATGGACAACAGGTGAACTAGGCTGGGCTTTAAACCCGGACAAAGGATGCCCTCCCTGCATTTTTACTGAACGACTTTAGGATTGCCACTTGCAGTAGGGATTCACTTGACCCCACTACTCTCATTTTGGCACATAGGATACTCACTCAGCTAGTAAGGAAAGTGGAAAAATATCCAGGCACTTAATTATTTCTACCCTCGAATTTGGAAGACTCAAATTTGGAAGACCCCAACACTCACCCCTGGTTCTCTAGCAGCCGGACAGAATAAAACAAATTCCTCCATATCTATCTCCCTCTTATCCATATTCCCAACAACCTAGCACAGAATTAGGATTGTTTTACACTTTTCCTTAGCGACAAGTCCAGATTTGTTACTGCTTGTTGGCACAGCACAGAAATATCTTGACATAGGATGTACATTTGTATTTGTTCTTGGCATTCACACTTTCAGGCATTACATAAAGAAACAGAGCCACCTTAGCACTTTTAAAGAATCATGTGTAAAGCAGCATACCATTTGGGTGAAAACACCTAAAACTGATGTTTAAGTAGTTGTAGAATCTATTTTGACTACCATGGAGTCTGGCAGTTTATTAGTTCCCACAGAAGCCCCACCACTGGAGGACTCCTTACTGTTATCTCCAGCCTGCCAATGCGCTGTGCTTGCACAGAAGAATCCCTGCCACAGAATGGAAATAACAGCGGGGGATGTGGGTGGGGAACTTGCTTGCACAGCAGCTTGGAGAAGGCCTGGCACAGTGCAGCTACTTCTCAGCAGCTAGATAGGAAGGGTCATCCTGCTGAGGCACCTGCCAGGAACCAAAGAAGGACAAAGGGAATGGCCCTGTCCCCAGTGTTATTCTGCCACTGAAAGAGAAGGATGGGGTCATCCATCCCTCTAAATATGGGTTTCCCTCCCCTCTGCTAGGATAACTGGATAGATTAGCCGCTATATGCCTTCTCAGCAAGTTTTGTCCAAAGCTAATTTGGCAATACACTTTGCTGCAATGAATTGAACAAACAAGGCATCTGATACACATTTTCTAAAGCAGTTTATTGCTCTCTCCATATTTTTTCCCTTCACAGAACTCATGTTGGTGGCATGAAGGTAAACACATTTAACAAAAGTACACTAGACATCAGACCTACACATGCCTTCAGTTAAAGGCTTTCTATGTAATCATCATTAAAGTGTATTTTCTTAAGAGTTCTCTAGCCATTCCAGATCATGAGCTCTTCCATCAGAACAAGATTACAAACGTTTGCTTCTTTGAGAGCAGGCATTAATTATGAATAGTGTAAATAACAGTTTTATAAAAAGGTCAGCTGGAAAATACAATACGCAGGATATTAGCAAAGATCTCTTTGGGAGGCAGAGTTTATCTCATTTCATTCCAACTTCTCATCACTGTAAAAAGAGTGGCAGTATACTAAAAAAGCACAGCAATTATCTCAATTATTGTGGGTTGACAAATAGGCTTGCATGCAAAAAATGGCCAAATTATAACAAATTCTAATATTTGCATTGCATTTGTCTCAAAGCATTTCATTAATGCTTTCCATCCGCTAAGATGAGCTGAAATGTGGCAGGACAGGACATTTGTTCAGCTGCCAATTTGTCAAATGTGCTGTGCTTGAAGCTTCTGCTCCTAATTAAAAGATGTTGAAGTACTAGACAAAACCAGATAGTTTTAAAATTAATGCAGAAGCTGGAATGATTTCCGGGATTTATCACACTTTGTCTGAGACGATTACCATGATGAAAAATGATGCAAGAAATAATGATTTTTTTTTAAAGCAAGATTTCTCTCTCTTTTTAGAGGCGCTCTAGTTTTTCACTTAGGAATTCTTCTACACTGTCGGTATTCCATTTGAGGATGCTCAGTTCTTCAGCAATGTTCCCACTGTCATCCAAGAGCTTCAGTATAGGGTCAGATCCACGTACATACTGCATAGACAAAAAAATTTAAGGTTACTGTTCGCCTGAATTCAAAACAGCCAAATATGTCTGACATCCCTAGCCTCCTCCAAAGATAGGTTAGCATACCACAATAGTTCAAATTATCAGAGTCTGAAATGAACATATACCTATACACTTTCATAATTCAATCCAATGCAGAATACTGCTTTCACCTGTGACCAAAGTTAGATTAACAACTCTATAAAACTGAATCTATGTTTGCCTGCTGGAAACATGACAACCAAGTATAAAAATTCAGTTATTTGCATGGTTGCCATTAAATAAAATCAGGGTTGCACCATGAGTAGAAAAGACCAATAATTAATGAAAACTTGTTAAAGCTAAAGGAACTGTGCCACAGCACAGGACAGTGAATATTCCACTTCCTTCCATATACTTTTTGTTTTCAGTACTTGAGTTACAATGCTATACTCTGCAATATTGCACTACAGTTCTAACAGTTAATTCAAGATACACTTTGAATCACCACCAAACGAACGAGTTATTTCAATAGACAAAATGCATTCAAAACCCATGTGTAAATTCAAGATTGCTACCCCCATAATAAACCAAACCAATTGCGGATGAACCAGACTACCTTCTCCTAATCCCCACCCACAAAATCTGAGACACAACATTTACATGTTTATCCCATAAAAAAGATAACCAACAAAAAAAAGCACACACCTTAATCTGCAGTCCCCTAAACAGTTTAGGCTTGTCACTCCTGACAAAAGCTAGAGTGTAAAGAGAAAAGAAAGTTATTGCAAATGTACATAAGCATCCTAGAATGAATACAGTGTGTACACACAGACTTAAAAATCAAGCTAGGAGGCAAAACTGGGATAGTTTGGAATAGTGGAATGCCAGGGTGAGTGCTTTATGACCTCTGACAAGCCGACATGGCAATACACACTTGGGGAGAGGAAGACTGCTGCACAGGAGTTCTTACAGAAAGAGCAGAGGCATTTTCTAGCACGCGCTTCTTCAACACAGTGCCCTCCAGATGTGTTAGACTGCAATCACTCTGAGCCAGTTTACCTGCTGAATCTCTCTCACACTGGGTTAATTTTGCGGCAGGCCTAGACCAGCTTCTGGAGTGATGCCCCTATTCTTGCTCAGGTCATCTCTTGCAAGTAGCCTAGGTCTATGGGAATACATGTTTTATCAAGCAGCAAATGTCAGACGTCATGCCAACATTTTACTCCCCCACAGCCTGCTTTTTCAAAGAAGTGACATGAGGATGAGGGACCCTCATATTAAATGCAACTAAAAAGCAACAACCACTACACAATTCTTTCACTGCATGTTTATATCACCCGAGAGCCAAAGCTTTCTGACAGATTTATAAAGATAAAACTCAAAAAATACTATCTAAGAATTTCATATAAAATCACTATTTCTAAACCAATTTTAAAACTCAAGTGAAAATAGTAAGATCCATTATCAAGTCTTATCATATTCCAGGAAGCAAAATCTTAACCTGGCACTGAAAAGATAAAAATGTCACCTCCAAGTGGACTTTCCAGGAAGTGCCTTGCAAAATTGGGAATACCAGTAAGAAGGCCCTATCACTTGTTTCCATCCTCTGAACCTCACCTGGAGGAAGGCCTCAGGTGATGGTTGCAGTATCCGATTAGGTTCATACCTCAAGAAAACTGGAGATCATGGGATTATGGGAGTGGAAGCCTTAAAGCTCTATATGAAAAATCAGTGGGTAAAGAGACCATAAAAATGGTTTCTGCATTACCCAGTAGGTGTTAAATGGGAGGCTGCCTATCGCTTGTTCAATTTTTCTGCCCTTGTCTATACTAAAAGCGTCTCTTCATGTTGGAAAAGGAGTGGTAAAATCAGACAGGCAACATGAGGAAAGCTGAGCTGGCAGATTGCATGTATCACCTAGCCGCTTCCTGGGGAACCACTGTTGTGCTGAGCAGGTGAGTAACACACGGTTTGGGTGACTGATGGCAGAAGAGCTTGTACAGCTTATATGAGTTGTGCTAAGCATTTGTTCAACTGTAGGAAGCCTACCCTTTGTAGGCATATTTCTGTCTTGCAGCTGCCATGGCAGAGCCATGCTAAAATAAAGCAAGAGGGTAGAAAGCTGCCTTACACCAGTTCTCCTATGTTTGATGTCAACTTAAACTGTAAGACATATTGTACCACTAGCAGCTTTCTAAATCTAGTGGAAATGAATTGGAATGTCTTTTGGATTAACCACTCCTCACACCACCAACCTGCTACAATTTCATTTTCTGTCAAGACACTCACTATGTTAAATTATTGGAGGATGAGCGAGCGCCAAAAGATTTTAACTTAAATGATAGAGATGAAAACAGTTTATACACCATTTTGAAGTAAAGCATTATTTGTCAGTTCTTGTGAAAATAAAAAAGTGTGGGCATGCTAAAAATGAGCAAGGAGCCTACAGCATAAGAGCGTTCATTTAAAATAAACAACCAAGTAGTATTTCTTAACTACTGTAGAAGTTAACATTCCAGGCAACTTGTCTATAGATTCTTAAGGGAGGTTGGGGAAAATTGCTGTTCCTGTGCAAACCAGGTTTCATGTCCAAAAGTGTACAAAGGTGTAGATATAGTCTCCATACTCATGCAGGGCTCAGGAAGATGAATTGAAATGTAAAATGAGTTAAATTATGCTAAGAAATGCAGAGGCAGCTAATGCAAGTGGTCCAGAATCAGTGATTCATGCTCAGCAAAGAAAGTTGCCGCATCTGTTTAACCGTAGACCAATTCTTTGGGCATAAATCACACAAAACTGCAGAATGAAGAAAAGAAAAGTGCCAGCACAAGAGCAACAGAAAAGAAACCTCAGAAGAAACACTTACTGAACAATTTATGAAATCTTACATGTTTGTTAGGAAGATTTAGTGTTCTTTGAGTTCATCTATCAGTATAAATTCCTGGAGTAGGTTCTTATGGAGTCACCACTGTCACTTGAGGCTTAAGCGGTCTCAGTGGTTTTCTACCAGCTTCACCTAGAGAGTCAGCTATGTCCCTACCTAAACAGGGAGAGGTGGCTTCAGATTACTGCAATACACTCTGCCTTTGCGGCTGCTTTTGAAGACTGTTTGGAAACCGCAAAATATGACAACCAAATTGATAGAGGGCACAACTGAGCATATAACACTGATTCTGGTCCATTTTCACTGGCTGTCTGCATGTTTCTGAGGACATTTTGAGGGTTAATCTGGTGTAGTGGCTGGACTGGGACTTGGTAGATCTGGGTTCCTAGATCCTACTTGGCTATTTAGCTCACTGGATTACTTTGAGCCAGTCGCAGACTCTCAGGTTAACCTTCCCCACAGGATTGTTGAGAATAAAATAAAGAGAGGCAGATTCCTAGTATCTAAGCCCCTTTGGGCCCTTGAAGGATATAAATAAAATAAATTCAAGGTTCAAGTTTTGACCTATAAAGCCGGAATGTGGGGAACCCCCAGTATTGGTGGGTACAAGTGAATATAGAAATATAAAAGAATAAATGTTTTACCCTGACGTCTGCATCCCTCCATTTTGCCCTACAGCTTTTATTATCAAGTTCTTTTCAAATACTAAACAAGAATAATGAATGTTTCTGTGTGGAAACAAAAGCTTTAAAACTAACTGCACCTTTCTGCAGAAGAGCTACAGCTTCACATTTCACCTTTCTACCAATGAAACAGAAAAAAGATGTGAGAAAATTTGCTTAGTAGACTTTGCTGTCCAATAGAAGTGACAACTTGCTTATAATTTGGCAAAATGCAGACATTGTTATGGCAAGAGACATTTTATAAAAATATTCTTGAACACAGAAGGCAAGTTTTCTTTTAAATATTTTGGTGGAAACAGACCTGAAAGATCAGTTAAAAAATGATATTATAGCTCTTGCATTACAAGATCTTACAAAATGGTACATTTGATGTCCAGTATGGAAGGAGGAAAACTAATACATTTCCAAAGGTATCACATCCTTGATTAGTTCCAAGGATTTAATTTAGAACTGCCTCAAAATTCCCACAAGGGCTTACTTGATTACATTATGATGAAATCAAATAATTAAGTTTATTCCTAGATTGTTAGAAGAGCTAATATCATTTACTTCTCAGGAACTCAATTTTGTGTAGGGAAGAAACAAATCATTTTAAAATTAAAGTCAGTATGAACCAAAATTAAGGGAAAAAACCTATAAAGCAATTAAAATAGCATCTCTTTGATTTGTAGGTTGGATCTCAGATCTGTTTATTACAGATAAAAAGGAAATGCCCAAAAGGCAAATGAGAAGACACTCTGCTAAAGGTGGGACTTTAATGCTACTTATCTGGATGAAGCTTTATTAAGTGCTTAAACACCTATTTGTTTCTATAGCAATTCAGATTAACTGGCTAGAAGACCTCAGTCTAGGTGTCTTTCATTTAGTTCTTATAAATCAGCATCTCTAATTTGGTTCAAGTTTTACCCCCGTCCCACTTTCCCCAACACCGATGTAGAATGCTATTCTGCTGAATATTTCAGTACTTTGTTATATAAAGTACACTCATGATCGGCCACACGCATTACCTGTAATGCACACACACCCCAGCAACAAATGTTGCTGTTCTGTGATACATGGAAAAGAAATGTATACTGTCCTATCAGACAAAAATCAACTGAAAAGTGAACGCTGATGCCGAGAGCTTTGACAGATAACAAGTTACATGGTAAAATATAACCCAAAAATGCTTTATCTTCTAAAGCGACAGTGTAACTATCATTTAGCCTCACGTTCTGTACCAGCCGGGATGTGGCTCACAGGAAACAAAGCCCGTAGAGCCCAAGCAATAGTTTCCATAAGGAAACTGCTGGAGGCTAATTTGGACCTAGGAAATGCTGAACAACACACGTAGAACAAAATCTGTATGTTTAGCAAGAAATATCTCTTAGAATGTAGCTTAGCTATGCTTATAATATATGCATCCTTTCCTCACTCCTCCCCTTTCCTGCTCCCTTAGACACAAGCACCTTCTCTCCACCATTTTCTCCCCAACTCCCTTTCTGCCTCCCAATTAAGCTGGCTTTCCTGCTCTCATCATATGGTTGCTAAGGCAGCCAACACTCAGTATTATTGCCAGGATGGTTCAGTATGAGGGACTCTTTTAAAATTGCGTGGGAACTCTTGGCAACAATGGCAAGGAAAGGGATTTAAGTATGGGAACAGTAGATGTTGCAGGCTGGAAAACCATTAAAGCATATGCAGCACCATCTCTTAAAACAGGCAAAATGAAAGGCCACTGCAGACTACAAACGGTCAACAGGCCAACAGGTACCACAGAGTTTACAGTCCACCCCACCCCAAATACAAAGTAAGATTGTTTTCAAAGCAGAACTATAAACATGTGACTATTGTAAAGCATATGCATCATGCACACATGATAACCCAAGGAAATTCCAGTGACCTCGGAATTTTCTGCACAAGCCATCATCTGTTCTGTTTCTATTCACAAACTGATGAGCAAGAGCCTGCTCTTCTCCCATCCTGCTGGGAAAAAAGAAGTCAGCCAATAACAAAAGTTGTGCAAAAACCAGCACTATTCAATTAAAAAAGTCGTTAAAGTTCTCATGTCTAGGAAGCAAAGATCTCCAAGAAGAGGATCCAGACATAGATGAGACAGGAAGCATTCTTTGAAGAATGGTGAAACTGACATTTTGGAGTTGGACGTTATGTCTATTATAACATTATAACGTTATAGCAAGCTCAGAATTTGGAATGGAAAAGCCAGCTCAGAATCTTCAGTGCTGTGAATAAACAGATCAGTGCTCATTTCACCAGAGGGGAAAAATCTCTCTAAGATCTCCCCCTCAAAAAAACCCCTAGTTTAAAAATATGTATAGCTCAGCGGATCATCTATATTCCAGGAGATGATAATACTGCATGGTTTGCAGAGGTGGTGGTGGTGGGGGGTGAGATCTGAAAAGGCTGGACCAAAGAGAATACTGTACTCTTTTTCATGAAGGACTATGGAATTAGGGCAACTGGTTTTGCAGTATTTCCAAACTTCTGTGCATTGGGCTTTGAAGGGAAAGACAGATATTCCAGTCCTCCAAAACATGGTTTTTATCAATGACCCAATAGAGTACTGAATTTCTTAAAGACTTATATTCTCTACGTGTGTGTGTGCGCGCGCATGCACATGTGCACACCTAACAATCTTTTGTATAAGCAGAAGTTCATATTTTAAATTACTGTAAAGGAGCATGACCTATGCATGCCCATATTAGCATAGGATTTGGTTTCAGAATCTATACAAACGATCTAGAGACCAAAGTTACTTTGTGCAATCAATTCTGAATCAATAATTCTTTTTTCACTTAAAAACACAAATCCATCCATTACAACTGCACTTACCCTGGACCTGAGGGAACCTCCCTAATTTTCATCCACACACTTCAAGTATGGCTCCTGAATAGAGCTGCAAGAGAAAATATATTTTCAAAGTTTATTTAGTGAAGGCAACATTAATCAACATTATATTAGCAATATATGGGTTGGATCTAGAATCAGGCATTACTAACTCAAGACCAACAATTTCAGTAGGCCTACTCCAAGGTAACTAAGCCTGAATCTAACCCTTTAGGAATTTTGATAAAAAATTTTCTGGTGAACTACCAATACCAAGACAATTTATTTGTATGAAAGCATTTTGTAAAATGCTATATCAGAAAAACTTTCCTTTCTATTAAATTTAATATTTAACAGCCAGATGTTCAAAAGTGAGGTTCTAATTAAATAATGGCAATTGGGCTCATTTACCAAGCTGTATCACTTGATGCAACTTCTATTTACTTTATTGACAGTTGCAAGAACAACCAACAGTAGTGCTTAGGCTATCGGCTTAAAAAGAAACAGTAGGTTTTCTAACCCAACTAGGTCCCACAGGGCATGGTCTGAAGGGACAGGATGAAACTAAACAGGTATGGGTCTGGTCAGCACCAGGATGAGTGACAACCTAGAAACTGCGAGTAGCTATCTTTAATTCCACAGTGGAAAAAAGGTTGGGGTATAAATCAAATAAATGAATAGGCAGATTTTGAGGCATCAGTCAACAGTAATTCGAAAATGAATTGGTTTATCCTGGCTTCATTGGTGAAGCTGCAAGAGCAAAGGAGATGTTTGGTGGGTTTTCAAAGTTATGGTTTGTAGGATGGGAGCATACTGTGCACACAGGATCAGAACACTGCCCGCATATCATTTTTTAAATTTTCACAATCAATTAAAATCACGACAAAATTCTACAGATCAAACAAAGCCATCCGTAAGAGCAAAATATTAAGTTTAACGGAGACAATTTAGTTACAGCTGGGCGAATATGACAGCCTATACCTAGAGTTAGTGCAGCCCCACACCTCTTGAATCAGTTACCGGGGGCAGCAGTGTCTGCCAAGCTCAACCACTGAAAGATTTCAGCACTGCTCTGAAAAACTACTGCATTATTTACTCTGACTTTCTCCTAATTATGTTTTATCAGACTGACTGTAGCCTTAGTTGCATTTGGTAGGTTTTAGGCTGGCATTACATGTTTTAGAATGCCTGCTGATGTTTCTGTATCACTGTTTCTATTACTGTAACAATTTTTATTAGATGCATTGTATTGTGGTACACTTGATTTCTGAGAGGTTCTGTTCAAAAAGTGGCCAAGAAATATTTTAAATAAAAGAAAGAAGCTGAAGTGTGAGTAACTTGTCCAAATGATTTCCAAGGATCAAAGCATGCTACTGGGGCTACAGCTGTAAACAGTTTATCCAGTGCAGTATTTTAATACTGAAGCCTCGCTTCATCCATTACTTTTGTGCATATGTGACTTTTATGCAGCAGCAGCAGCAGCAGCAGCACCAGCACCACAGAATGTCCACAAAAACATGCAATGAATTTGATGACTCCATTCCTTTATTTATTCTGGGTGTTAAGATCCAACCAAGTCAAAATACTACCCAATACCTTAAAAACAGGTTTCATATCAAATCTGAATTGTATCTTTTATTTTGACACTTGTGATCTTTAAGTTAATTAATAACAGTTTTGAAGACTAGTTTATTGGGATGAATAAGTAACTGTGTGTATTCTACACTAGTCAATTCTTTCTGGATGAAGAAAAGCAGAAAATTACTATTACTATAACTTTTACATAATATTCTGGCACACAAATAGGTTTGACCACATCTATATTTTATTGTAATTTTTAAAAACTGGAAATTACATTTTAAATGAGCAAGTAGGGAGGTGGGATTCAGCCAAATTGAACATTTGAAAGCACAAAATTTTAATGCACAAGCTAAACAACTGCTGAAGTACCTCCTATTGATAGTTTGTAAATGTACAAAAATCCCATTAGCTACATTGAGGCAACAGTTTTATCTACCAATATCCTATCAAAATCCAATCTAAAGAAAATATTGTAATTGGGAATAATCATTACAGGAGAAACTTGCATTACATGCTGATCCAGAAGGGTGAAGATGTGTTAAGGAAAGGCTTTTGTTTCGTTTACAAATGGAGAATAGTGTGCTATGTCTAAAAGCAGAAAGTCAGTCTGTGTATGGGTACACACAACCAGCTTAACTCCCTTGAGAATTTTAACTATGCAGTGTGGTTAACATTCTTTTGTGTGCGGCAATCTGGCACAGTGGGATTGTGTGCCTCTCCCAACTCCACTTCTTGCTCAATTCAATCTCAGGGACGCTACAGGAGCACCAAGATGCCACCTGATCTGGACCAAGCCATTTAGTGCTGCCACACCTGGACTTTTTAAAGAAGTGTTTGTGTTATCCACACCAGGGCAATTGAGGGCACCCCAGGGGCACATGAACACCCCTCTTAAATCCCAGGGATTCTGCTGCAAAGGGTGCTTTCTACCTTAGCAGAGGCCTGCAATGTTGAATCTGGCATGCAAATTTATATGATATAGACACAGAGGAGGGAGGAATTGAGGCACATTTTAAAGGCAGTGCATGCTTACAATGTCCAGTGGGGTTAATGTGTCATGAAAATGCCCCTCCTCCCTTTTGCCGAAATGCTGGAAATGGAACCTGCAATCAACAGTTTGGCTTCACTGAGGACTTGAATGAAGAAGCAACTGGTCAACTGAACTTTACAAATACTTCTGTTCATTTCAGTGCTAATTTCACCAGAGAAAAATTATCCTAACAGCTCCCACTCAGAATACACCCTAGTGTAAAAATATGTAAAGCTCAGCTGATCATCTATGTTCCAGGAAATGATAATACTGCATCATTTATTGGGGCAGGGGGAGATATGAAAAAGCTGGACCAAAGGCAATATTTTACTCTTTATCATGAAGGTCTATGAAATTAGGGCAACGGTTTTTGCAGTATTTCTGAACTTCTATGCATCGGGCTTTGAAGGGAAAGACAGATATTCCAGTCCACCAAAACATGGTTTCTATCAATGACACAACGGAGCACTGCATTTCTTAAAGGCTTAGATTCTCTACATGCGCATGCGTGGGCACGCACACATGTGCACACTTGCAGAACTAAAGGTCTTTTCTATAAGCAGAAGTTGATATTTTAAATTACTGTTGAAGGAGCATGACCTATGCATGCCCACATTAGCAAAGGATTCAGAATCTATACCGACGATCTAGAGACCAAAGTTACTTTGTACTATCAATTCTGAATCAATAATCCTTTTTTCAACTTTCAATTCCAATTCAACTTTACAAATACTTACATTTCTCAAGTCTAAAAACTGAGAAGCAATGATGGCACTGGAATTGAGGAAGAAGATTGGAAAAATATCTGGACAAAGAGGATATTAAAATGTATGTCAGTAAGAATAAAGGAATTTTTAAAATAAAATTATATGGAAGAGGTACCTAACTCTGAAGCTGAACTGTATAGATAATGAATATTCCAATTTATATTGGAGATGTGGTCAGGAACTGGGGATATATTTTCACATGTAATGGGACTGCAAATATATCATAAAATTTTGGAAAGATGTTTTGAACAATGCAGTAAAATATTGTCTCAATATAGATATATGCCCTGAGATTGCACTACTTCAGTATTTGGTAAGAAACAATGGAGCTAGAATAATAAAGAATAAAGAACAAATTTAGTAACTGCAGCAAGATCAATGAATTGAAATGTAAAATATGATTATCAATTGTGTGATTGCTATAAAAGAAATATGGAATATGGCTACCTATTAATGACAAATTAATCTGTGATATTAAAATGAGAAATGGGCATATAAAGAAAAAATGTTAAATGCTAATCAAGTATGCTTTCAGGAAAGGGAAAGGATTCAAGCTGTCAAAAGAATCATTACAAGTTTGGAAGGGGGAACATCCTGAAATGTTCGAATGAATTTTTCTTATTTGTAACATGTATCATTGGTCCTGGTGGTGGTGGGCACTGTATTATAAAAATTATTTTAATTGTATGTTTAATCTTATACATTTTTATTTTAAATGTAGTGCTATTTTGGTTGTATTTTAGACTGAAAATTAATTTAATGGAATGGAGGAACAGGCAGAATGAAAGTGATTCTCACTTCAGCCCATAAATGAAGTCAGAGCCATCCTATGGATCATTTGTTGAGGAAAGGCAGGATCTAAAAAGCCAGTGTGATGTCATAACTGGAGTATGGGGTGGAGTGGGACTCAGGGAACCTGAGTTCTGGTGCCTACTCAGCCACAAACCTCAGTAGGTGACTCTGGGCCAGTCTCTGACTCCAGAGCTAACCACCTCACAGGCTTATTGTGATAATAGAATGGAAAGGAGGACTATGTGAGCTGCCTTGTGCTCCATGTAAGAGGAAAGAACATGGTGACAGGACAAACATGTCACCCTCATCTCCAATATATCCACCATCTCCATTCTGAATCTCCACTTCAGAATCCCTTATTCAAATAAGATTGCAAAACTATTTATATCCTGTGAATAGTTGTAATGTTCCACCCTTAAAGACAACTTAAATAAAGGCAAAGTGAGTAAGAAAGGCTGTAAGAAATTTCACAGATCAAACTTTTTTCAGTTTAGTGCAGTGCTAAGTGATGAATATCCCCTTAATTAGTTTCTGTTCCCACCAGGGAAGAGGCACTTTAATTACTGGGTACCTCCCTTCAGCTTTTGTATTCTGACAGCAAGTTAAGGGGGGAGGCTGAATTCTTGAGGCTGGTTTCTAATTTGCTAATTGCATATAACAGGAAGTCATCCATTGTTAGGTTTGCACTGACCAGAATGAAAAGAAGGTAGAAAGACAGAGCGAATACTGAGTTGAATGCTTAGAAGAGATCCATTAAAATTTGAATTAGTCATTCTAGATTTTGACTTCAAGATCCTACACTAAGCAGGTCTAAGTCTGGATCCTACCAACTGTAAAAAGTAATACACCTTGCACTGCAGATAAGAGTTCATGATTAAGGATGAAGATTACATGAAAAGGGCAAAACAATGGAGTGCTTCAGATTATTAGTGATTAAGAAAGAGACATGTCTTTGGGTAATTATGGTTCTCCACTGGAAGAGAAAAGAAATATGTAACAGAAGGTCTTATAAAATTATATTCAGGTTTTTCTTTAAGCCAGTTCAGTTTTAAGAGTTCAGTCAGAACTGAGTAAGCTGAATTTAATTCTCCTCTGTATGTGATAAACTAGTATCATGTTTAACATTTTCTAAGTTTCTTTTAGCTTTTGCATACTCTTGACATTCCTAAGCACTCCATAGAGTGCAAGCAACAATAGACCTTTTGGGGACCATATTTCACTGTATGGATTTACAAGCAAGCTGTCAAAACTGACCCAGTAGTATTCCAAATGCATTCTATGCTCTTTACCTAAAAAGTATTAACTGCTAATACAAGTATGAGAATTCTGTATTTGGCTTTTCTCAGGATGACTGGCAACAAATTTGCTCCTAACATTTTTCCTTTGCAAATGTTCATGTCAAACATCTCCCAGATAGTCTCTGAACAGTGCCATGTTCCCCAAATATTTGATAACTATATTATTTAAACATTTGACAGTTATTTTTCAGTGTCTGTGAATTGAACTGCAGTGGTATTTCACATCGACAGACTGAATTTTTATATCCGATGCTGGCCAGAAAAGAATACAGATTGAGAATGCAATAAATCTGAATTACTTAAATGTTACGTAAAGTCACACATTTAACTAAAAAAATTCACATTCAAAATTTGAATAGCAAAATGAGATGCTGAAAGTCCCAGAAGCTGAAAAACATATTTATTCTGACTTTCAATTTAAACTTGATGAAAGTTTGCAAAAATGAAGAGAAGAAAGAAACTTCTATGTGAAAAAGTCCCAAAATAAATGTACAAGGAAATAAAATTTTAAAATTCAGGCAACATCATGCCTAGATGAGCAAAAAAGCCACTCTCTCAAAAATGTAGAGGTGGAGGAACTGGAGGTAAGATTTCTTCTGCTGATCTTCCTACCCTGTAGGAGGCATAGGTATACCAGGGGTCGGCAACCCGCGGCTCCGGAGCTGCTCATGGCTCTTGAACTCCTCTGCTGCGGCTCCATCACTCAAAACACGCGCCAGCACAGCCACTGATCTGCTCGAAGCTCCACTTAGGAAGCAAGGCAAGCTAGTTAAGTAAATCAGCTAGTTAAGTAAATCGCTACATTCCTCTGCTAAACAAGCTTCCTGCAGGCTCTCATGTTACACAAAACACTGCTGAAAAGACTCTCTTTGTCCCAATGTAATCTCCTTCATCTGAACTTTAAAAGCTGCGCTTGGGACCGTCACAATTCACAGCACTTGACTGTTTACCTGCTAATCAGTCACTAAACACACCTATATCTCCGGCACAGCCCCCCGTCTGCGGACCCATGCCAATTTACTGAGGCCCCCCCATAGGCCAACCATGGATAAATCGAAGAAAAGTTTCTGAAGAAAACCAAACATTTAATGATACGTGGGTAGATTCATTTGCTTTTACTGCTGACGAACTTATGGGGTTTGCTGTTTAATGCATGCAGCCCTTTAGCACTGACTTTGACTCTTCAGAAAGCTGTTCTCCTATTCAAAATATATGAAAGGAGTCCTACTAGTTTATAATGTAAGATTAAAAATAACAGTTTTTAGTGACTGAACAAGAGCTGCAGCTAA
>NW_025335641.1:5128847-5208293 GCF_004798865.1 Varanus komodoensis
AATGAAGATATACATAGCATTAAGGTAAAAAACGATATATGCAGTGTTATCTTCATTTTAGATGTCAAAAGGGTTTTGCGGCTCCCGGTGTTTTCTTTTGTGTGGGAAACGGGTCCAAATGGCTCTTTGAGTGTTAAAGGTTGCCGACCCCTGGTATAGGTTTATGAATGCAACAGGATTGATCTCCAAGAGATCTTGATAAAGACATCTTGCATTCTCCAAGTAAGAGGCAATTAATAAAATTCTATGAAGTGTTGTAAAGCCACCTATTTCATAAAACATACAACATAAAAAACTTAAGAGTGCAATCCTATGCATGCTCTAGTCAGGCATACTGGAATGTTTTTCTATCTAAATGTGCATAAAATCGCATCCTTAAGAGTCCCACTGATTTCAAGGGGAGAGTTAAGAAACTGCTTAACATCATTTCTGTATATGTTTAATCAGAAGCAAGCATCAATCAGAACAATGGGCTTACTTCTGGGTAAGTAGGTATAGGTTTTTTGGTCTAAATATTCCACTGATTTTAGTGGGCACTGGAAGTGCTCAGCTTTGGCTGAATCATGCCTCATCTCTCCATCAAGCTTACTAAGTGGCCTAATCATTGGTCTAAACCAGAGATTGATTGCAGCTCTGCATGCTCTCATTAGAATAAGGAAGCATATAAAAATCTTTACGCATACTGTCCTCTTGCATTTTTTATCATAGGTTTGTTTGCCAAGCTGTTTTTTAATATTTATTTCAATACTGCATTATGTTTTCCCCACTGAAATCATGGCAAACTGCTGAGTAATATATAAAATAAAAAGCAAGCCATTACCAGGGGAGCCACCTTGTCTTTTCTTGGTTGAAAATTGTAAAGTATATTGTAAAGAGTGTCAATTCAATCCCTGCCTAGCAATGTAGCTGACTGAGTTACCTTGGACCATCCACTATCTTTTAGCCTAATGTATTTCACAATGTAGCTGCAAAGATAGAGTGTGTGTGCGTGTGGTGGGGGTGTCAGGGGCCCTTGGTCAGGAATGCTAGAAGTTATAGTCTAAGACATCTGGAAGGCACCATGTCTGGAGAATGCTGCTTTATACTGTCATCAAATGGTTACACTACCAAAATACTATCAAAGCCAGGCAAATTTCTATATTACATTTGCAATGAAGATACACCAACTGAGAAAAAACTGGGAAAGGATCAATCTTATTGACACTGTCATGAGTAAGATGCAAATCTAGCTGAATGAACAATTACTATCACTTTGATAGAGCCTCTGGTGGCAGCTTGCAGACATTAAGGCTATATAGAACTAAAAATAAAAGTCAGAATCCTTAAAGCTGACAGCTGCATTTTAATTAGTATAACAGAATGAAACAGACTTTAAAATGAAGTGAAATCAGGTCACTCAAAGTAAAATTAGCCCAAAGCACCAAATACATTCTATTATCAATCCCACTGAACCCAAGACTCTGCACAGCAACCCAGATAAAGTTATTCTCAAAGAATCATGCTGTTTAAATATTTCACCCAGCCCCCTTATCTGCTTGCTACACAAAATAAGCTTTTGAAAATGAACAGTTACTGGAAAAGTGGATTTATGAAGTTACCATAAAAATGATTTTCTTACAGTAGCGTATTAACACTGGTAGACTAGCTGATGGGTGGCAATATTTCTAGTTAAATGTCTTGATTAAGTTAGGCCCCAGCAGGCTGACACTGCTGTCCTTCCCACATTCTCCTGTGCTATGTGGCCTGTGCATGTTCTCTGGTCACTGGCAGGAAGCATAAGTTATCTGTGGGAGGCAGCTGATTTCCCATTGATATGAGGCAAGAAGCATGAAGAAAGTTACCCTGTTGTTGCCAAACCCTCTATTCTAGCAAGGGGGAAGGGCAAGAAAACTGCTTTGAAGACTGAAGCTAGCATGTGCTTCCTCTTTCTCTCCTAGATTTAACACTAGATCCGAGGTTTGAGAATAGATGAAGAATGATTTCCATTATGGAAATACTGTAATGCACTAATTGAGGCTAGTCTAGAGTTACCATTATTACCCATGCTGAAAGGGTGAAGAAACATGTGCAATTCCTGATCTTGTGCAGTTGTACACATATGCCAATGTCCTGGTAAGTATGTGCAGTAGGAAGCATCCATGGACCTTAACAAAGTGAGGCAGTATAAAGGTTACTTTGTATACTTTGTAAGTTGTCCATTAAAAAGCAAAGCAGCAAAGAGGTTTTTGCCCCAAAAGGGGATAGCAAGTATATCACCCTCTTAGCAGATTCATGCTTCAGTTTTAAGTATTGCCCTGACTGTTCTCAGAATCCTTCACCTTTTCTACACTTCCCTGAGTCTCTATGTGCTTCAGACAAGGGAGAGTTACACCTCATGACCTTTTTGTGAGCGCTTTCTTTTGACCATGGCCAAATCAATTTGGGTTTTCTGGCAAATCTGAGTAGTCTGAGGAACAAGGAAATATGCAAAGTGAACAATAAAAATAAATTATCAGGCTATAAAGTGCAAGATTAGCATCATTAACTCAAAAATTAACTTCATGAATCAAACTAGCATTCCTTGTTGTTTGTTTTATTTTCTCTCAAGTTGTTAACAAGATCTAACACACAATATACATCTGAACTTGATGAACCAGTACATTAATTACCCCTCATTCCATCATCAAAACACAATTTTAAAGTAAACTTAAATCTAAATATTTCCTGATGAATGTTCTCAATCACAAGTGGCTAGTTGACTTCGTACTTGGGTTTACCCAAAAGCACATACTGCATCATGAAATATCAACCTAGCACAAGAAGCTGGTGAGCTAAATGCCTGCAGAAGGCAGTACCGTAAAGATCAATAATGGTTTAAGTGCAGTCATGGAGATGTTTGCAAAGAGGTCATAACGTGGTCATGCCACCTCTTTTGCTTAGATGGGCTCATGTGTACATTTCCAAAAGACTTATTTAAATGAAATAAGTCTGCACTTCAAATTCAAAAAACGCTAAAGATTTACAGAACACTTCAATAAGACTGCAAAGTTGATAGGATAAAAGGTTACTTCTACTGTGAAATTTAAGTGGCAGCAATATAGGAAATATGTCCTGAAGATGCTGAAGGGGAAAGAAAGTAATTCATTTTTCAGCTAGCTGTACAGCCATAGTGTGTGTATTTGCTAGATAATCATTACTGATCAAGAAGGAGAATGTGCAACTCAGATTATGTTTTCTTCCCCAATTTACAAAACTTTCTTACATTTTACCTGTGTAAATGTTGGACTAGAAGCTTTGGCCCAGTGAAGATGTAACTTTTTCCAATCTGTACCCTGTAAACTTGCCTGTTCCCCTCTTCTACCATCAATTTATTTCCTTGTTCAGCACTAAACAAAGCAGAAAGGTACACATGCAGAGAGGTAATCTTTAGTCAGGGTTTGGGAGGCTGACTCCAAACCATGATTTAAAAACACGACCACAGTTACAATTTGGCTGCATTTTGCGTGTTATGCTAAGCTACCCTGTGAACGAGTTACATGGTGCAAGCTGCTTGTGAGCAACCCATGGTTGCTCTGAGGGATGACTGAGCTCACTGTATCTTGCTCTCCCCTACCATCCCCCTCAGCACCCCAGCTAGAATCCTAGTGTTCTGTGGGGCAGAACCTGTCTTGTTTCCCCCTCCCTGGGCTGATCACTATCTCTTTTTATTCACTCTTTTTAAAAAGCATTTCATAGCCTCAAAATTACACAATTACTGTTGGGAAGGTGTTCAGCTGCCCCAAAACTGCAAACTGTGT
Organism: Varanus komodoensis; assembly: GCF_004798865.1. Lineage (NCBI taxonomy): Eukaryota > Metazoa > Chordata > Lepidosauria > Squamata > Varanidae > Varanus > Varanus komodoensis. The sequence goes on from NW_025335641.1 coordinate 5,132,624, forward strand.
CTGCTGGTGATATTAGTGATTTTTTGCTGGCGCACATGTGCATTCTTATGGGCTGTCCAGTATATATAGGCTTGCCTGGTCGATTTGCTTGTATGTTTCAGCTGTTAAATGCAGAAGGCAACAGTCAGACAAGAGGAGATTGCCTATAAGCTAATTTACACACAGCTGCCAGGGATGAACTGCCACCTCAAAAGCACCAAAAAGCAGCAAAGCTTAACCAACAAAACAAAACAAAAACAAGGGAGAGACAATATCTGTTTTGCCACTCCCCCCTCCCCTTTCAGTGTTTCTGATGCTTGGAAACTGGTACCTAGCAACTGTGCACTAATTAGCCTACATGTAGTCTTGCATCATCAACTTCCTCTTATGTTTCCAACTCCTCTTAGCATTCCTGTTGACAGCTGAAATACAAGCAAATTGACCAGGCAAACCTATATACACACTGGACACCCATATATGTGGACCTGCACAGTTGCAAAAGGCTGCCTCCTCCATATTATAAACACATTAACGCAATTTTTCTAGGGACAATTTTAAAAGGTTAGTAAACCAGAAATAGTGGCACTCAAATACCACTTGGGCATAGTGGAAGGGCTGTCATTGGTGCTGGACAACCCCACGGGTTATCAGGGTGGCTTGTTGCTGAAATTAAGCCACCCTGTGGCAAGCTGCCTAGGCTTAGATGACAAAACAATGTCATATTGTGCAAATCTAGTTATGGTGTTAGTGACGACAAAATACCATCCCACTTTTATATTGAGAAGCAAGCAGGAGAGGAATCTATATGGGAGAAGAGAAGAGGGAGGAATCATGCAGAGTGCTTATGACAGGCATGTCCAAAGTCTGGCCCAGGGGCCAACTGCGACCCATTTTCAAATTTTGAGTGGCCTGCAGCCTCTTCTCCCCGCTGGCTCAGCCTGTCACTCATCCCTGCCGGCCTGTTTTTCCCTTCACCGCACAGCGGTTCCCGCAGCTGTCCCCTGCTGCCTCCTGCTCCTTCAAGGCTGGTGGTTATATTTCACCAGAAGATGGCAGTAGACCTGAGTCAGCACTCTCGCCGCGTGACCCTTGTGACACAAGGCTTGTGTGCCCATTTCTAAAATGGCGACTGTAACTAAAAAAAGGAAAGTTGACAGTGAGGGCCGCCGCTTCCAGGACACGTGGAAATTGGAGTATTTTTTCACTGAAATGCGAAACAACTGTGTCTGCCTAATTTGACAAGAGACTGTGGCTGTTTTCAAGGAATTCAATATCAAGAGGCACTACCAGAGAAAACATGCTAACTACAACAAGCTAACTGGGAACGAACGCAGTGAAAAATTGAAGGAACTGGAAGCTGCTTTAACAGCACAGCAGCGCTTTTTCACAAGAGCCTGTGAATCAAATGAAAATGCCACAAAGGCGAGCTACGAGGTGGCAACGCTGATTGCCAAGCACTGCAAACCTTTTACTGAGGGTGAATTTATTAAAGACTGCGTGATGAAAATGGTGGAGAAAATTTGTCCTGAGAAGAAGCAAGAGTTTGCCTGGCTCGTAACACTGTGGTATGGAGAATTGAAGACGTTTCATCTGATATTAAGAGACAGAGGCAAAAGGAGTGGAGTTTGACTTTTTTTCGCTAGCCTGTGACGAAAGCACGGATGCATCTGACACCGCTCAGTTATTGATTTTTTTGAGAGGAGTGGACAATGACATGAACGTGAGTGAAGAGCTACTTGACCTCCAGAGCCTTAAGGACCAAACAAGAGGAACAGATTCATTTGTTTCTGTTTGTTCCGCCGTAGATGACATGAAACTACCATGGAATAAAGTCACCGGGATTATTACGGATGGCGCACCTGCCATGGCTGGCGAGCGAAGTGGATTATCAACCCTAGTCTGTAACAAAGTCAGCGAAGAAGGAGGCAAAGCTATAAAACTCCACTGTATTATTCACCAACAAGATCTCTGTGCCAAACATCTGAAATATGATCATGTTATGAAACCGGTGATGAAGGCTATTAATTATATTCGCTCCAAAGCCCTGTGCCACCGCCAGTTTCAACAGTTTCTACTCAACATCCAGGCTGAATACGGAGATGTTGTGTATCACAATGAGGTAAGATGGCTCAGTCGGGGGTCTGCACTGCTTCTACTCTCTTAGGGAGGAAATCGGACAATTCTTGGCAAAAAAGGGACAACCGATGCCAGAGCTATCTGATCCTGTTTGGCTGGCTGATTTTGGATTTTTAGGTGACATAACACGACATCTGAACGTGCTGAACACAAGCCTTCAGGGGCAAAATGCAGTGATAAGCCAACTGTATTCACATTTCAAAGCCTTTGGGACCAAGCTGCTACTTTTCCAAAGGCACCTGTCACAAACGCAGCCCAATACCACACATTTCCCATCGCTGCAGGAAATAATGACCAGTTTTCCACAGAACAATATGAGTGCGCAAATAAGGAGGTATGAAGCAGACGTCTCATCTCTGGCCGAGGAGTTTCAACAGCGCTTTTGGGATTTTGCAGCTATTGAAAAGGAGATCACACTTTTTTCATCTCCTTTCTCTGTGGACCCTGATGACGCTCCAGACCACCTGCAGCTGGAGCTCATTGAGCTGCAGTGTAACGCCGAGTGTCGCAGTCGGCACCAACAGCTCCCTCTTGTCAACTTTTACCGCCAGCTGGATAAAGACAGGTTCCAAGAGATTCGAACATTTGCTAAGAAAATGCTGAGCTTGTTTGGTTTGACATACTTGTGCGAGAAGACATTCTCAGTTATGAACATTAACAAGAACCGCGTGAGGACGAGACTAAGTGACTTTCACCTGCGTGACATCTTGCGCATCAAAACCACTGTTTTTGAGCCAGACCTGGCCTATATAATGTAGTCGAGATCTCAGTATCACCCTTCACATTAGTGCAGTTAAGTTATTTTAGTGTTTCATAAAATAGTTCATTTGCATTTAATGTTAACGGTTTAAAGAATGTCAGGCTTAATGGTCGGCCCCCACACATTTTCACCTCACCAAATCTGGTCCTCCTTGCAAAAAGCTTGGACACCCCTGGTTTATGATATCTCAATCCTGTTTAAGAGATTGGAAAACATATGTATTGCTTCCTGTATTTCCAGGGGAAAAAAGGTAAGAAACTGAAAGCTCCTTCAAAATGTCACCAAGACGTTTACATTGTTTCCTTTCTAATTGCGGTCTAGTCTCCTTACATTTTTCAGGAATTACCTAGAGAGTCTTGGTTCACAAAACTCAGTGAACTAGCAAATGTCACAGTTCCAAGTGCTGCAACTGATTTGGCTTCAGGTGTACCCTGAAGCACGATTTCACTGGAAAGCAAGCCAAAGGAGGGCATTGAACTGACTTGACTGCTGACTATTGCATAAAACTATTTAAAACCACCACTACTTTAAAAAGAATTGTTAGGCCAACAGTTAAAGGATTTGCAGAAATCAGGAGTCATTAGGATAGCAAAAAGGTAGTACCTTATTTTTACATAGATGCAAGCATATGGATATCCAAAATATGAATGCAGTGCTTTTTTTGTAAGAAAAAAGGTGCTGGAATTCATTAAATTATTTACCTTTCGCACATAGTCAATCACTGTACACCCCCTCCCCACATGTCAGTTGTGTAACGAAGCATAATGGTTGCCACCCACAGTAAGCACTCAGTGCGTGACCACACGACCAATCACAAGCCAAGCAGCGCCACAAGCTGAGCAGTGCCATCACAACCAGTGCGGACGAAGTACGCATGCATCGGATTCAGCCTGCATGCAAAGTTTTAATGCTACTGCCGCTGACCTGCTACACTCAACAGGGCAATTCAAATCCACATGGACCAAACATCAAATTTTGAAAAGTTACTTTTAGAACTTGGAAAATCTTTCGAAAAAAGGTGCCGGAACTCTGTTCCGGTGCATTCTATGACAAAAAAAGCACTGGGTGAATGACCTAAGCAACAGAGGCAGAACTAAGGCATTCTTAAAATCCTGATATGGTAGATGTAGGATATAAGGTGCTCTAGATACTGTGTGAGCCCCAGCTCCCTTCTCCCCCACATATCTCCGCATGAATTTCCTCCAGGTAGTATGCCCTAATGCTTCACAGAATGCTACTCTATAGGCTCCAAATCTTAGGAAAGAAAGGTGTTCACCTGAAGAAGTGACTGGGAAACCCCAGCAAAGGATCAGAACAATGCCTGAACATCTTTCAATTCCAACTAATAATTTTAGCATTCTCCCTCCCAAACAGCTGACAAACTGTGAGTACCCAAAAGCATAACTGATTGTTTAGGGGAGGAGCTTAGACCTACCCATATTTTAGCTTTCTTTGCATTAGCATTCATTCTCAATCTATTCAACTTATTGTATATTAGGCAGTCTCCTGAAAATGCTTTACCCAAGTGTTAAACTACACTGATAAGCATTAACTTCACTATATCTCATTTTTTCCAGCTGAAATGTAAACCAAAACACTTACAATTAGTTCAAAACTTTCAGATGTCAGAATTTGTACACTATAGAGAGACATTTTCTTTTAAACTGTGTTCTTTCCTTCATTTAGTAAGCCCCTTGCTAACAGATTAATAATTCCCTAAACAGAGCCTCTGTAACTAAGAATTTTGGTGAAGCTTCATCACCACCAGCTAAAACAGAGTGCTGGTTCTATGGTTGTTTATTTATGGCTAAGAGTGTATTTAGTCCATTCTTCAAAAATAAACTTCTTTCAAAAGATCAGTTGTTTTGCTCTGGATTATACAAACTACTCAAGCTTGCCAATAAACCTTATTACTGTTGGGTATAAAGTTTACATTTATGATGTTAAATGCATCTTAACTAAAAAAGACTAGATGCATTTCTTCATCTGGATGACAAGCATTGGCTTTCCATAGGCTTTGTTTCTGGGCTTATTCTGGTAAGATTTTGCAGCAGTGAATGAACACAGCCTAAGGCTGTCACTGCCATCATATGCAGATTATCTCACCTCTGTTTGTTTTTTAATGAGCCATGTGTCTATATAATTCATTGTCCATTTTTAATTAAGTTTCCAACTAGATGTCACCTTTACAGAATGGTGACATTCTACAAAATTTATTAGGAGGATTTACAAGAGGTTATAAAATGGCATTCTTACATAGCATGCTGAGATAATTTACATATGTGCAGTTACCACTCCTAACAGGTAGAAGAGTTTTTCCAATCTAAATAAGTTCTTAATAGCCCTTCTTTCAGGCCAGATTTCCCTAAACACCACCTCAATCAATTTCTTACAAACAGGAACAGATGCTGTACACCAGTTTTCTGCTGCCTTTAATTCTTCCTGCTTTTCTGGGCTTCTAGAATTATTCAAATATTTTAGGGGCTGCTTGCTGAAGTTGCCTCAGGTCAGATATAAACATAGGAATGTAAACTAGATTATATATAGGCTAGCTTGCTCCTAAAATGATTGTGCTTAGTACATTCATTTACAAAGTATTGTTTGTCCAGACAATAGATGCTGATCTACTGAATTGCTTGTGATATGTTTAATTTTAACAATGATATGAACAATCCAAATTATATAAACATACATTTTGACTTGCTTTGCACATTAAACGAATCCATCATTTATTTAACTGACAGTTCTTTGAATTCTGGGTTGTTGCGATTTGTGAAAATAGTCACACTAACAAATCATGGACCTGGTTTGCATGACACAATATGGCTCAGTATGGGTTATCTAACTTGCAATGAACCATGGCACCAACAAATGCTCTTTTGCAATGCAAGCCCCCAGACACCTGAACCCAGCAACTGGGGATTAACCAAGGATTAAACAATGGCTAGGTTTAGACAACATGACAACTCCTCAATTAGGAGCTGTATAAGGAAAATGGTGGCTTCAGCAATCAGTGGCTCTTCAAGGGTTGATTAACTCACAAGGAACCACTGTATCTTGCAAACCAGCCCATGAATTGTGGGTTGTGTAAACCATGGGTTATTGTTCAAACCTAGAACTGTGGTTTCTTTAGCAGGGTCCAAACACAGCACTAAGAAACACACACAATGCCCATCCCCCAACAAAAACCAAACCCAAACCCCAAGTGCTTTATATGCCAGTACTACAGAGCCACAAAGGTACTTGGGATACATGGGGGTAGCAACCGTAAGAAGAAGGAACCAAGTAACCCAAGAGTTGAGAAAACAAATCGTGTTCTTCTTTGTGGTCTCTGTGCATCACAAATAGCAGCTCTTTGCCTGTGCGGTGCCTGTTGTTGGGAAGATTCCACAGCTAAGTATTAGCTCCCCTTCCTGTCACCTGCATCCATGGGAGAGGCTCCCACTCACTCCCTCAGTTCCTTTTCAATCACCTCTATGCCTAGACCAGGAAGCACTTTTTTCCTCAAATGGAGTATCAGTGTTTATTACCTTTCTCATTCTACCGCTTTCTCCTTCTTGGCTCTCTACTCAGCCACCATCTCCCCATGAACTTCCCTTCCATTCTTCACTTGTAAATTAAAACAAAAATTAAACAAAGTAATACAAAACCAGCCCACCCTCACCCCGTCTACCACAGACACCGGGGACCTGAATGATGGTTCAATCCCAAAGGGGACCCCCTCCCCATTCCTTCAGTTCCACTGGGACAATCTATAGGTCCTAGGGCCAAGTTCGGAGTATTGGACCACTCCGGTCTGGCTCCTCTGATCTGGCAGAGTGGGGCTAGCTGTCTTTGGTTTGACACAGCTTGGTCTCCTCAATTGTCTGCCAAACACCTTGGGTTATAAGAACTGCATACTGCATACCATTTTTATCTCAGCCACAAATGCTTTCTAGGGGAAAAACCAAAATTTCCTCCATGTCTTCAAGGTTTGCAGAAATGATACATCTCAATCTCATGTAAAAACCACCCCCAGTTTGAAAAAACTGTCACCAAGCATATCTAAATAAGTGCTAATAGCCAGTTGAAATCTTTCTTTTAGAAAGAAAACAGTAATAGTTAAGTATAAAGGCTGCTAACCTACTGCAATTCTAGCAAACCCTCAATTTAGAAGCTTATGGTCATCCTCTATAGAGCAAGAGGAGTGGAGGCAATAGATTGTATCCTGGCCTCTCTAGTCTCCTTCTGTTCCTCTAAAATACCCCCTTTTGCTTCCCTGACCTCAGAGGACAGCTGGTACAGCAGAACTTTGATTCTTAGCTCTGAGGCTGGAGTTGTTTCCTGCTTCTGATCTGAGAATCTAAATCTCCTGCAGCCCCGGAATAGTTGTCCAGGGGCCAAAGAACTGCTCCTTAAAAGTTGTTACCATCAATAGTATCAAACAGTTCTAAAATTGCTTCTCTGGGCTTTACAGGTCAAAAGCACTAGGAATTCTTATATGTACCAGCAATATAATTTATATTCAAAATATAAGTGTGCTCAGGTATACCCAACAATCATATTTATCTATAATTAAGAGCACACACTTATTTGATCAGGTGATAGAGGGAAACAGACACTTGTAAATGCAGCTATTTTCAGTAACTACAAAGTGCTGGCAATTTCTTCTGCTACTACAATTTCATGCACAGTTACCTTCGCCTCCATTGAATCCTTCCATGTTTCAGAAACTAGCATCGTTCTTTGCTGGTGAAACAGAGATTTACAACATGCAGCTGTCCAAAGTAATGTTACAAAACTGAGCTTCTGCATTAGTGTGAAATTGAATACTGAAAGTGGTCAAATACATTGTTTGGTGTAAATTTCCCTGCATTAGGTCAATTTCTCGTTAACGCTTTACTGTGACTGAAATACTTTCTTCTTTACAATTGGCTGTCACACAAGAAGGGGAAACTTTAGTAAAATCTCACCTTTGCGACATCAATCAAAATTTCTTACTATTTACTGCCATGAGGAGGGAACAGTCACAGTGATAAAACTGTTCATGAATTAAAGTATGGATGGCCCTGGGTCTGTGAATATTCATTATTCTTAGTTGCAACTATGAAATGATCTGTATCTGGTTTAGCTTCAAAAGATCATTATTCATTGCTCTTAGGCACACACATTTAATAAAATAAAGGTGCAGTGTTATGGACTGTGCTTGGAAATCCTTGGGTTCAGAGGCTTCCAAGATTTCTATGCCCTGCCAAACTGAAGTATGACTGGAAGAGAGGTGCAATTTCTTCCCCATTCTCTAGTCCATGCTGTTTGCACAAGACAGTGTTTTAAGCTTGTCTAGTGGACACACTTCATAAAAGGAGTGAAGGGGACTGGCAGAGATTCAGGAATGGATCTCCAAGTCCTGCTTCCTGCCATCCAAAACCCTTGGAAGGGATTTTTAGAGCTATCTTATAGTCCCAGTGAGGCTAGTTTCAGGATGCTAAACCTACTTCTGAGGAATACTTACCCCAGCGGCATAATGTTTGCATTTAAAAATCTTAATTTTTATAATTAACAAAGATTGCATTCAAAATATTTTCAATGATTGCTAACATTGCTTAAGGATTTCATTTTCTGAGTCATTGGGATCTGATTTAATCAAAGAAAGTTTGGAAAACTAAAATGGGTTTTACAATTAGAACACATGAAATGATAGTTAAGAAGCAAGTCAAAGACACTGAGAGACACATAAAAAAGAGCCTTCAAAGAACTTCCAGGTCTCATTAGCATGGTGTTTAAGATTCCAATAAACCAAGCCATAATTCCAAAAAAGCCTCTTGAGTAGTTCAAAGTTTTGCTTAAAACCTAAAGCCCCTAACATTTCTCTCATTTCAATCACAAACTTGCTTAGAAGAACTTTATCTTTTTAAGAACCACCGGGCAGTGCTTGGAGTTTCTTCCCCATTAATAAATGTTTTAATACAGTAGACTCTCAGTTAACTGGTGCCCATGGGGATTGGTAGATGCCAGATAAATGTAGTTTCTGGTTCCTTGAGAGTTACTATTAAAAATACCATACCCCATACTACATATGCTATACTTATACTGACTTGATATTAATAGTGAAATACAGTAATTAACAGCAAATTAAGATAAATAAAGACTAATTTCTGAGCCTGAGCCTGACATTAAATTCCTCCATGAGCACTATGTAGCTCTCACCTTTTTCAAGCCTCTTGCATATTTCCATCTTCTGCTTGAGCGTAAGCCCTATGAGTTTACCCTTCCTTGGGACCTGTTTCAGCATACTTGGGGTTGAGTGAGAACACAAAATTTGAGTAACAGTCGATTCCAACCAACTGGCATGTTTACACACAGTGCGTTGGTGGGAGTGGGAGACAAACATGTGGTGTGCAATGCATGGGCTTATTTGCAGTATGTCAAGTTTAAACTTACAGTTTCACTAGAAATTGATTTTATTTTAATTTTTATTTAATGTATTATTTCTTCAATGTTTTTGCCAGCTGCTTGAGAGCGTTGGTTGCTTGACTTCTGGCAAATGGACAGTGTACTGTATATGCTTTTTATTTCCAAGTCTTATGACTGCAGTGAAAAATCCTGTTGTCATCAACTGTCTTCAATTCTGTTTTTGCTTTTCACCTAATTAAGGTGAGGCACTGGAATTCCTAAACTGGTGTCTGGAGTTAGTAATGGGTTCAGTGAGAGATACTAAATGGAAAATCATTCCAGATGTTCTGTAGTTAGGCAGTTTTACGGACTAGTAAGGTGGTTTTCAGCCCTTACCGGGCAGAGCTCTGTTCCCTCATTTGGATCAGGATCACAGCTTCAGATTACAGTTGGAGCCAAAATTAATCACTAGATGTGCAGGGCAATGTGGTAGTTGCAGCAGCTTTTCAACATAGACAGCCTGGCCATAATGGCTCAGGACCTGATAACATCCAGAAAAGATTACTTATATTCTTAAAACTTCTCAAAAACATCAGATGGTTTCAATTTCATATTGCTGCTATTAAGAATAGCTTTTGGTCTCAGTATCTTATATAATTTAGCTGCTTTAATCTTCTTGTTTCTAATTATTTGTTGTTAAATTGATTATACTTGTTATCCATCTCAGCATTTTGCTTATGCACTGAAACTATGTAAACTAGAAATATCTTTTCAAAAAACATGGTCTGGGCATGGTAAGGAAACTATAGCTCTAATTAACAGGAATGCTCTATATCATGGGTCCTCAAACTACAGCCCGGGGGCCAGATCTGGCCCACCATGCCCACTTGGACCCGCCCCGCGTGCACCCGCTGCAACCCACGTCGCCCCCCGCATGGGGAAGCAGTGGTTTGCTCGCTCAGAGAAAACGATCTGCGTCTTGTGACACATGCCTGCCCCCGCCATGCACCTCGTCCCCGCCTCAGTGCGCGCACCCACTCACACTGCCCCGGCGCCAGCCTGCGCACACCTCTGGCACCACTTTTCCGGCCTGCACCCAGCACCGGCACCTTTCAGCTGGCCCCCTGGTTAAAAAGTTTGAGGACCCCTGCACTGTATATTCCATCAATACACTGGAATGTTGTTTTCAGGTGTGACTGCAGGAAAATAAAAAATTACCATGTTTACTTCAGAGGTTAAGGATTCTATATTCCTATATGTTCTATCACTGCTTGATTGGGATAAAATCAGGGTCATGTTAAATATAATTGAAGGGCTGTAAAAATAATTAAAAATATAATAGCTGCAAGAGAATGATTAGTGATTGCTGGGGGGTAAGAACAAGTCTCCAACTGATTTGGTGTTGCTTCCTGAAACTGAGTTAGTAAGGTACTTGAGGCCAGTGGAGGACAACTGCAGTACTGAGCAGTACTTAAGTAGCCTCTTGGGTGAACTAACCCCAGTTGGACACGTTACAGTTTTCTGGTTCAGTTTTAAAGAATTAACTGTAAACTTGCATAAGGAACCAAAAATAGGGATGAATTTATGTAGCCCAGTACTCAGCAATCAAGTCTGGCTACATGAATGGGACACAGCAAGCTCAGGCATGTGTGAACACGCACAAGTGGCTATAGGTTTATACAGCAATCCCACAGTAATGACACTCTGTGCTGTTTAACAACTATCCATTCACTTCTCCAATTTATAAAAGCACTAATTATGCTTGTTATTCAACTGATACTTGCCCTGACCTCGTAACATCAATTTGATCGAATTAGCACTTAACGAGGCCTTGTCCAAGTCAAACAGGAATTGTTTCAGAACATTCTTCAATGACGCAACCCACAGAGCTGGGCTGAAAGACCAATCAAGAAGGGTGCATGAGTAAGCAAGTGTGAGAGTTCAGCAGAAAAGCACTCACATCCTTCCCACCATGTCTTCTGAATAACCTTGCAGTCTTTGACCATTACAGAAGTGGTCAGACTCTAAAGCCTACTGTTCTCTAGAACAAAGCTTCATTGCCCACTGCCTTGCAACACTGACATTTTTCTGTTTGCCAAGATGTTGCACTATTTAGTCAGAAGAGTATTAGACATCTGGCAGCCATTTCTAATCCCATGTTTCTTTCTGAAATACAATGTGGGAACAGTATTTGCCAGGGAGACCGGGGATGAGAAGGAACAGATACATGTATAACCCAAGCCCTTTCCACTACTTTCCTTCTAGAAGCATTTGTTACTCTAGCTTGGTTTCTTAACAGATATCCTGGTCAAATGCGGTACAACAGCTGGGTTGAGAAATTACACAGAAAAAGGAATAGGCAAGAAAAAGATTAAAGACCAAATGCTCCTTCTTTCCAAGACATTTGTCCCACCATGCTTTCTACAGTGAAATCAAGCAAAGAGTTCAGAACCCTGTGCTTGCCACTAAATGTCTAATTTGACCCACAGTTCATAGCATTGTTTCCTCCCTGCCATATCATCACAGCTCATGAACTAGGCATCCTGTTTATTTATTTATTTAAAACATTTCTATGCCGCCCCAATCGCAACAAAGCCTCGGGGCAGCTCACAAAGAATACTTAAAAACATACATAAATAATTGTTGAAGGCGATTACCAGGGAGATATTGATCATGTACTCATTTTTTTCAAGTTAATTCTTTGTCAGTCTTCATAGGAAATCCTTATGGCTTTTCATCAGCATCCAGTTGCAGAGACAGCATGCATTCAAGAAGTTTCCGGAATTCTTGTTGTGCTCCCCTGGTCTCAGTAATATTTAAGAGGAGCAGGACAAGAGTAAGTGCAAGATTAAACATTTCCTGCTTTGCTGAAGTGATTTTGAGATGCTCATGAGAGGAGAAAGATACTTGCCATTATGAGCATAGCAAATGAATTTGTGCATCTTTAGTAGTTACTAATAATATGTGAGTAAATGCAGTTAGTTTCTTCAACTTGAGCCTTACTTCTAACCAAAAAAGGTCCTTTGGGATTTGTTGAAAGCCTGAATTACATGCATTTTAGCTGCATAAGCAAAAATCGCATCTTAACAATGTACTGATTTGGGATGTTCCATTTTATTCAGGACTTTCATGCTTAAAACCATGAAAACTCCACTCAATGTTCTGGGATGGGCTAGGTGCCAGCAGGAAAACTCTGATGAGTTAAATACTGATAAAGGCTATTTCTAAATGTTATAATAGTCATTATCCAGCACATGCCCATGAGTTTGGTAACATCCAGAATGAAGCTCAGCGCAGCCATTTGAATAAAAGCATCAATGGGCCAGTTCAGATACCATGACAACATGATATGATTATATCCTGAGCAGCTCAACAGATCTGCAGAGGCCACCCTTTCTTTATAATGCCCCCAGAACATTTGCGGAATACAAAACTGTCATGATAAACCAAGCTTTATGATTAGAATAAACCACAGCAAGACTCAGGTCCACATACCCTCCCCATTGTTTTCTGGTATGGCTGCAAGGATAATGGAAGCTTTTACCCCCCCTTTAAAAATTGCCATCCTTTCTGAATGCAACAAATTATGGTTAATCTTAGCTACAGCATTTTCCAAGCAAGCCTTAGTTAATTTTAACCATAGTTTTGAGTCAAGTTTGATCAAAACAAAGTAAATAAAAATGGAGGCAAAAGCTTCCTATTGCCTCTTTGTAACAACAAAGAAAAGAGGGGGACAGTGTGAGCCTAAGACTCATTTTTGTAGTATGTTTTTATTTAAATAAAAAATTTCAACCTAAGACTCATTGCAGCTCATTGCTATCACGATATGCCATAGCTTATCATGACATCCCAAGCAATACAATAGCTCACCTGTGGAAACTAGTTTTTTTTCCTCCTGTTACACAAAGAACATTTGTCTGATGAAAACTGTCAGGATTCAATTGTGAAAAATAATGAAGATGGCAGGAAGTCCTACCTCATGCCTCTCTGAACGATAAAATATTCAGAGAAGCTTCCATTTGTAAGTAATGTAACCCTGAAGTCTCTATAAATAAGTTCAAGATAACAAATTCTTCTCCCCGAAGCAGAGAAGTTCTGAAACACTGAGCATACAATTCAAGGGCACTTGATTGAAGACCTTCCCTGAATCAACAGGAATACCCACAGGGCACTCTCAACATAATGAATATTGAAAACTCATCTACTAAAAATAGCAGGTTAGTCTTGTTCAAAGCTATGTGGATTCTCAGTGGGAATATATTCAGAGGTGGGGGCCTGGAAATCAGATGCATCCAGCTAAGTTACTGCTTGCTGCTTAAACCACACAATACGTACAAGGGGAGGGGGACACCTGAAAATTCATGAAGGATGAATGTAAAAACTTTACGTCTGGCCTCAAATCCACTCAATTCCTTCTTCATCTGCATTTTGTTGTTGATGGCAGAGGAGAAGCCCTGATATGTGTTTCGAGTGATGCCACAGAGAATTCTGCATAAATCAAATGTTATTTGCTAGCCTTTTAGTTCAAAGTGGAAAAGCTCCAGTTTGTTACTGGAATGATTTGGTGTTATTGGGAGCAATCAAGAGGCAAATCTGCCTCCACCCCAGCTTGCTTTGGCAACCTGAATGCTAGGATCAGTACCAGGAACTCAGGATTTTCCTTTCAAGGGTAGTAATCAGACCACCTCTTTATCTGAGTAGACTAAGATTACAAATAGATCTATTTTGTGGATTGCAGACTACTGAAAATCTGTGGATTGCAGACTACTGAAAATCTTATATGGGAAGATTCCCTTTAACTTAATTGGATTTTTTTTGGAATAAGCATCCCTACAACTGCAGTTAGAGGATATCCAAGGAAAGAAATGCACAATCACAGAAACCAGTGTTACGTTGTTATTAAAAAGGGGGATTAAAAAAAAGTATTCAACAGCAACCACATCTGAAATAAATTTATTTCCTTCAATGAGTGATCACTTTTACAGAGAAATAAACTCATCCTTCTAGCACAGCAAACTATTTCAGATCCCATATTTAGAATGATAATAATTCGTAACTTCCCAACTCTATTTTTGGAAAAAAAATCCAAATATTTTGTAAACTCCTGAATTTGAGGATCTTTCCCTTCTACTTATTTTCCCTTGGCCCCTAACATGTAGCACTACCAACCATTATATTCAATTCAATATATTGAATGTATATTGCATCTATCTCTGAACTACAGCCAACAAATAAAGTAACTGAAAGCATTTCATTATGAGCCAAAGAGAGAATTCTGTCTAATTTTTTAAAATTTGAACAGGCAGAAAGATAGTGCTACCAATAAACAATTCATTTATCTTCCATACTAAGGCTTTGAAGAATAAGGCATTATCTATTTTAAAACAGATAAGGGTAGATTTCAAGCTTTGTGTTTTACTAGAACGCTGTGATCTACCCAGTGGAGCCAGGCAGGTACAAAAACATGCACTTTAAAGAACATAGTGCTCCTGAGCAGCAACACAGGAATGTGGGGGTTTTGTGCAACCAGAACTGAGTTATGATCTCAGTCCTTCCAGAGAGAAATCCATTTCTGGATATTCCAGGGTTTCTTCACATCAGTAAGATAAATTGTATGGGTGACATTTTGTTATTCCTGTTGCTGAACAACTGGAATTCAGAAATTCTTGCTGTTCTACTAAAATTACCTTGAAGTCTACCAATATTTATTTATTTTATTTATTAACAATATTTATACCCCATCCTTTACGAAACATCCCAGGACAGTTTACAACAATAAGTAAGACACAACAAAATACAGCATAACATAACAAGCATAATGGAGCATAACAATGATAAAACCTAATTAAAATAATTAAATATTAAAATAGTGGGCAAATAAAAAGGTTTAACAAAAAGAATATAACATCGGCACCAGGCGAACCTCTCTGGGGAGTGAATTCCACAGTTGGGATGCCACCACAGAGAAGATACCTTCCACCCACCCTATCTTAATATAAATGCTTAACTGATTACAGTCAGCAAGCCATAGGATCGTAACCTTATTAAGAAAGTAAGAGCTCAATCCTATGGTATGTAGACAGGAATCAAGATGGGCACAGAAACATTCAGAGTCCCAGCTCTGACCTTGCTTCAAGGCTGGAGCTGGTACTCGAGTATGAAACTGGACCATGCCTTCAAAGCTGATGCACTAAGAACAGCCCTGGCTATGGCTCTGAAGTTGTAAAAATGACCTCAAAGTTGGCATTGCGTGGGTGCTCTGTGGTCAGGCCAGGGAGGAATCAGGTGCTGCCAACATGCCTAGTACACTAGTGATGCCTCAGCTTTCCTTTCTCACTCTCTGGCAAAAGAATCACATGGCCAAAATAATACATTTGGGTCTTTTGCTGGGTGAGAGAAGTGTGCAGCTGACCCTTGCTTCACTCCCTCTCCATAAGATGTCCATAATCCTCTGAATTTGGAAGATCATGGGTAGCCACATGGGATTACACTGTAACAAGTCTTCAAAACAGTCTGCATCTGGTTTAATTTTATGAAGCTGTCCAGCTTTCACTTACTTGTTGTGCTATATCTTCTAGTCACAACTCTGAAATTCAAATGTCTCAATGTGCCCAAAGCAGAATAGAAAGCTAGCGAATGATTTGATATTCTGGTTTCACGAAATCTCACCATCAGCAGAGATAATATTACAAAAAGTATCTCCTCAGCCTTCACAAATGGGCTAAATATTATATTAATGTAGTTTTAACCAAAGAAAAATCAAGTCTAATAATCTTTTACTTAATTTATTTTTACTGGTTATATGTTATTTATTATATTAGTATGGATTGTTTTATTGTATTCTGATTTTAATGATTGTAAGCCATCCTGACATGCCATGCATAAGGGCATATAAAAGTTTTAAATAAATAATAAATATATCAGCAACTTTTAAACAATAACTTATGCATGGTTATTAAGCCTACCTTTCTAGTTTCAGACTGAGCTTCTTCTTGGCAGCACTTTCTACAGAAGGGATCCAGCTGATTCAAGCCAAACTGGCTAAGAAGATCACAAGAACTGCATAACAAGTTACTGGAAAAGCCAAGCTCTCTGCATGCCTCTGATGATAATTCTGCTCCATATACAGACACCTGGTCAGAAGGAAAGCCAAAATTCACTCAGCTAGCCAGTTTATGTTGAGAATATGCAACTATATAGTTGCCAGATGTAATAAAGTAAACACCGTTTTTTAAAACACAACCTTTAAAAGCAGTCTTCCCCAACCTTGCACCTTCTAGACATATTTGGACTGCAATACCCAGAATTCTCAGTCAATGATCCTGCTGGATGGGAATTCTGGGAGTTGTGATCCAAATGCCTCTGAAGGCCACTAGGAAGGGGGAGACTGCTTTAAAGAATTCCATTTCCCATATCACAGAACAATTTATGCAATGGAATTGGACTGACACAGGACTACAATTTCATATAAAGCTTAACTAAAATTTTGTTAGACATAAAAGCAAAAAGTATATTAACAATTTACAGAAAATGCCAATTATAATGATTAACATATATAAAAGTACAATATATTTAGTTTGCAATCTGGACAGTGCAACTATGACAAGGATTTCTAATCTTTTCAGGTCAGTGGAATGATAGGTCTCTAGACATTTTGGAGTCCATCTTCCAGAAGCCTCTGCAAGAATTGCCAATGGTCAGGGATACAAGAAGTTGAAGTCCAAATTATCTAGAGGCTTACTTTCTACACACCCTGTTCTATATCATGCAGGGAGCCTCCACATATATGAAAGGACCTCAGCTGCTGCTGTCATGCCATCAACTGTTCAAACCAATCAAAAAACAAAACCAACAAAACAAAAGGAAGCAAAAAACAATTCAGCAAACCAAACCAGTTTGAATGGTATGTTTCTATTCCATTCCTCCTCCAAGGAGTTCAGGGAAGCATATGGTCCCTCCACATCTCCCTTTAATTCTCAAAGCCTCCTTCTACAGTAAATTAGGCTAACAGAGAACCAAAGCTCATGTAGTGAGTTTTATGGTTAAGTAGGGTTTAAACTCAGGGCTCTTCCATCCTAACAACTAGAACTAGATCTCATGCTGTTAAGAATGACTCAGGTCTTAATATCTCACACATTATGAAAAGTAACTTCTGCTGATTTTAGCAATAGTCACTCCCACGGTATAGGTTTGAGGTATCACACACAGTCCATATTTGCATAATAATAAACCAACATATTGTGGATAAGATTGACAAACACAGTGGAGGGGCGATCTGTCCAGTTAAACCAGTTATGTTCAGTAACAACTCATTTAAGAGAGCCTTTGGCTATTATGCTGTACAGAAATGAAATAATAGATGAATGATTTGATTCCAACTTAGTTATAGTTATAGTTATAGGAACCCCGAGCCTAAAGCTAAAACTACTTAAGTTCTATTAATTTAAATAGTCTAAGAATAACAAAGATCATAATTCCATACACATTAAGACAGAAAAAAGTCTTCAACATTCTCCAGCCAGTACTGCTACCTGAAAATGCAAGAAAATATTATTTTGTTTTTACATGGAACCATAGTTAAAGCTCTCTGGGCAGTTTACAACAATGCACAAAAGCAATACAGTGCAATACAATGTAAAACAAGTGTCATGAAAGCAAAGCAGCATTAAAATGAATTTAAAGTCGCTTAAACATACAGTAGAAATGACTTAAAATTCAGTAAAGTTGTATAAAGTTGCAAAACGTCTTTCTTTCTCGACTGCGTCCTAAACTTTCCACTATTATTTGTATTAATCCGATAATGTATTGGGGGAACGCCGCTATTAGCGAAAAACCCGATTTTATGCCTCTTTCCTCAGCAACAACTCCACCACCCCCATTTTAAAGGGCCTTATTTCCGAGGTAGCTCCAGCACGGCTGCAGAGGACGAACCCAGTTAGGCAAGGCCAGAAATCGAACCAGCAATTCCGGATTCCGCTTTAGCTCCAGGAACGCGCGCTTCCGCCCGGCTCCAAGCACGGACGCCCGTCCTTCCCAATTCCTTCGCCTCCAAAGCGTCCCTTACCGCCTGCAACGTCGCCAAGAGCCACACCCAGAAGCGCCCCAGCTCCATCGCTCCCTTCGCCGCCGCCATGCTGGCGCACCGACAGTTGCCGGCACCGCAGGAAATTCATGAAAAGCCCTTCTGAGTGTCCAAAGCACCGCCAGGCCAGAACCACCGACGAAAATGCTGCTCAGCCCCACCCATCCTTATGGTGACGACTTTAAAATTTTGAAATGGCAAGTCTGAGTATATTTGTGGGAGAAGATCCACTGTATTTTCAAGTTACACACTTTTTTCGTGTTTTTTTTCCCCAGGCACTTTCAAGAACACTATAGCGAGAGCCTACTTTCTACAAAGACAGACTTCTAGAGATTGGCAATGAGCTGGACCAATCAAACTGCGAGACATGGCAATTCTCTAAAATTCTAGTACCCAGTAGTCTAATGAAAGGCTGACCGGCTGTCTGGATGAGCTGGTCCAATCAGGACACAAAGCGTGTGGGCGGGGCCTCAGTTCTACTCCTGTGAGTTACGTACTGAAGGGTTGGTGGGCGGGTGGACGGCGTGACTAGCCAATAGATTAGGAATGAAAGCAGTCGTAGCCAATAGAAGGCAAGTACTTGGGCGGAGTCTGCGAGCTGGCTGGGTAATGGTAGAAGTAGTGGGCGTAAATGCGCCGGGGAGTTCGGTTGCTGAGCAGCGCACGCAGATTGGCGGTTGGGTGGAGGGGGCGCGTGCCTGTGACCGTGGAGGGAGCGGGGCTGGTTGACTGACTGAGCCGCCGCTGAGGGGATTTTGCCGGTTGGCGGATGAAAGGGTGGCTGAGGCGCCGCCGCGGGGGACCGTGAGGAATGTGAGAGCCGCGTCTGGTCCCGCGAGCGTGCCCCCGCGTCTCGTCCTCCTCGCTCTGCCGCTCGCTTGCCACCCCTCCTTCGCCCGGCCGCCTGGCTGCTCGTTGTGTCCCCTGCAGAGGCTCCCCGGCCTCCCCGCCCGGGCCCCGCGTGATGTCGTGATCCCCAGGCGGACGAGCGACCAGGCGGCCGCTGCCGATGGGGCTGCTTCGGATTATGCTGCCGCCTAAGTTGCAGCTCCTGGCGGTGCTGGCGTTTGGCGTGTCCGTGCTTTTCCTGGAAAATCAGATCCAGAAGCTGGAGGAATCCCGCGGGAAGCTTGGTAAGGGACGGCCCTGGAAGGGAAAGGTAGCAGGGTGGGGTGGCTGGAACTGGGGACCATATGGAAGAAACGTCGGAAGGCGATGTAACGAAGAGGGCTTCTGGGAGTGAGGCTACCTCCGTTTTCTTCTTTCGCCCCTCCAATAAAGCGGAGTGGGGGGGGGGGGAAGGAGCTTTCATTTTACTGCAGAACTGGATAGAGTGGCGGCAGAAATGGGTCCATCACGAAGAAGTGGCTAGGGGAGGGAGGACCGGGTGGACGACGTGCTCATCTGGAGCAGCTTTGGGGACTGGTGGGAAAAATACAGAAAATCAATCTGTCTTTGCATGGCCTTTGCTCGTGTCTCTTTTCTCCAAATGAGGGAAATCGATATTGTCGATGTGATGTGGCTGGATGCTCTGCAGAAGAGGTTGTGAATTGTACGGATAGTGGTACTGCCTCTGGAGTTGATCTGTATGTAGATTTTTTCTTTCTATCCAGGTTATGAAATCAGCAGAATGATGCCAGGGTTGGGAGAAGTTTGCAGAGGATGTAAATATCCCTTTTGCTGGAAACAAGGAAAATGACAAAAGCACTGTTGTTGGTAATTGGATCGTATTAGCTCTTGGGATGTGCAGCTATAGATAGGTAGTGTTGATGTCTGGAATCAGTTTAAAAGCTTTTCTCACCCTGATGAGAGTTTTGGAATGACCATTTTAAGGAGACTTTCACAGAAGATAAATAGGCAACCTTAGTAGGGAATGCATGCTACTAAAAGCTCCACCTTTCTGAAATAGAAGTTTTACAAGTATAAAAAATAAGTTAGGTGCAGTGTGTGGCTAAATGTTTGGGTATTAAAAATGTATGTTCCCATTACTACATTAGTTCTACAGGTATCTGGGAGAACTATAGTTGTTCCAGATACGTGTACAGAGAAGGCCCCTTTCTCTATATTTTGCGATGTGCCTTATTTTGTGAAAATTTGGTATAACATTTTATGTTTTAACTGTCTGTAATCCACCCAGAAAAAAATCAATTATTAGTTATAAACACATAAAACATAACATGGATTTAATTCTGCTTCCTTTACATACCATGTTCAGTTGCACTCAGTTGTAACAGTTGTTCAGTTGTAACAGTGCAATCTATGTTTTTGATAGCAAGTTATTCTAATGAGGGACAGCTTATCTATGTTAGCATTTTGATGAATACTCTTCTTTTAATGCAGAATATTTTTCTTAGTAGTTGGTAGTCTAATTGTAGCTTCTGCAGTGTAATGAAAAACTTAATTCAGAGCTGGGTCTCCAATAGATGCTGTTTGCTTGGTGTTGTTAGGGTGCAAATGGCTAGGAAATGCTGGGAGTTGTAGATTCTTTTCTGTCTAAACGCTGCACTCCCACTGTCATTGCATGCACAGTCCATGGACTGTCAATGTGCTGTGAGTTGTAGTGCCTGTAAATGCAAGTGCAGGAGGTGCTTCAGGGTTGGACAGCCCTCAAATAATTCATGGCTTGTTTTAAGGTTATTTGAAAGTTAGACAACCCTCAAATAACCCTTCTTCCTTGTGTTTGATGACCCATAGCAAGTCATGTGAATTGTTTCTACTGACTCTTGTAGTTTGAATCATATTCATGAAAAGTTACTTTATTTTAATAAATGTACTTATTTTTTAAAACTTTTGAATTCCTGTAGAGTTCACACTGAGAAATATGCAAAACTAAAGAAGATAAGGATGGATTTAAATTCTTATTTAAAGAAAAGTGTATTTACTTCTGTCTGTCTTTGTATGAATTATTCCAAGAGTAGCTCCTGCTCTTCTATTTGTCCAGGTATATCTGTTACATAAACTCTGGAAGATGATAGTATTTCTCATGTTACTTTTTCGGATCTGACCTTCCTGAACAGAGTGAAATCTACTTCTGTTCATAAAAGGTGAAGAAGTAAGAAGAGTCCTAGGATTTGACATTGAATTTGTGTTACATACAGAGTAAAGTTTTGTCATGAGCATAATATGATGCTTCAGTTTTTGGATATAAAGGGTGGTGAGAAAAAAACCTGAAGCTTCTTTAGATGTTCTTGTTTATTGAAAGTTAGTACCAACATTTTAAGATAATCTGTTGCATTTTACAACTGCTGTGTTTATTAAGGGATTTTAAATCCCACATGAATGAAATGTGAGAACAAAAGGTTTTGCTGCTATAACACTTTTATAGATATCTTTTACATATGAATATAGAGAATTAAGATAAGTTACTTTCCTTGCTTTTGGAATTAAAAGATTGGTTTACATAATTGTTTAGACCAGTATGAAAGCATGTTTCCTGAATATGAATATTAATTGATTTTTGGTATGCAACAGTTCAAAAGCTTTGATCATGCTGCCCACACCTATGATGAGGTGTAAAAATTTGCATACAGATGTGGTGGGATTATGAATTATTGCATTTTCATTTGGTCATCTTTGTACACTTTTAAATAAGACTACATACCAAAAGTGCAAGCCTATATTTGTCTCTGTAAAAAGGTCCATTGAATTCAGTGCTGCTTGCTCTTAGGCAAATGGGTATAAGATTGCAGCCTTAAAAATGTATGTGTCCAGACTTTTCAGGACAGATCTGGAACATACTGGATGAAATGCATTTTCGGTGATATACAAAGTATTTAAGTTACTTGTTAGAATAATAACAAGTCTAAGAAACACATTGTGGATCATGGTAGCCTGGGTTCAGTGGTTAATCCTGTTGAGATGGAAATCCAGTCCCTTGATCAATTAGGAAACCATAATCATAAATGTATGTTAGATGGAATAGATACACAATATAGCTTGGATCCAAATGTTTGAATCCTTTGAATGGAAGAGCTCTTCCTGCCTTCAGGAGACACTTGATTCAGCAGGGCATTTCTCTTGGTGGAATCAGAGAGAAAGTGTTTTTCTTTGAAGCCTACTTGCAGTCTCTTGAAAATAGTTCCTGCCACTTTCAGGTGTTTAAAAAGACAAAACAAAACTGATCTTACCCACTCTCCTTTGAGACACAATTTTTAGTTTTGTAACAGAACAACAACATTTTGTCAATTATCACAGACATAATAGAGAATTTTGACTAGTCAGTGTTATTTTTAATGTTCAGAAGTCAGTTGCTGAATTCTTTGATTAGTTAATATTAGCAAGTGATTTCAGCTACACAATATTGCCGAATAAATATTAGTTCCTGTTTTGTTCAGTTAATGCCAATAATTTTTTTCAGCAAATTGTAACTTCTGGTTCTGTAGCCTTGGATTTTATGTTTATGCTCTTGTTAGTCTAAGAAGTCTATAGTTTGACTAAAACCACTGCTATTTAATGAAAGGACTAAGAAAATTGTTCATGCTGTTACATGTAAAGTTCAGCTTGACAAATCAGACAGCATTTTTATTGTTGCTGCAGTTTGATCTTAAATTGGAAAAATGAATGTCTGCTTGGCTTCTGCTGTGTTACAAAACTGTATGCCTTCAGTAATCATTGTTAAAACAGATCTTAGAGACTTGAAGAGAAACTGCTGATAGAAACAATTTCCTAGATACTTTATGGTGGAACAATATTCTGACAAGGAAGCAAGTTTAGTTTTATCCTTAAATCAAAGTTTTCATTATAAATTAAATCTGAAATAACTGCTGTATATTGAGAAGTGAAATAGCCACAACCATTTTAATTTGTGGCGACCATCTCGCACAGTTCAGTCCTTAAAATCCACAGTTCCTGTGTCTGCGTAAATAAAAATGGTTTAGATTTTCATAAATAGCTTACCTCGTCTTCCAATTTAGGTTATTCCTTTTTCAGACAGCATTTTGTTGAGACAGCATTTGTGGTAAGTATGCTTGGTTGTATTATACTTCCAGTAATAGCGTTAAGAAATTTGGTAAATAATGATTGAGATTACAAGACTTGTGTGCTCATTTTGAAGAGGTTAACCTGGTTTGTAGGTAATGACTAACTAACTATAGGTTAACCAACTCATAATTAGCTATGGCTGTATTAGTGATAGCAAGTATTCTGTCTCCAGTGCACTTGCTTACTTGCTCACTTACAGCTCTGGAATGCTTTTTCTGGGCTGTTCTCATGATGTATGAGCCTGGTACTCTCGGTTGCTTAGAATTAAAACCATGGATCATTTATTTATTTATGAAATTTGTATGCCATCCAATTACCAGCGTCTCTGGATGGCTAACAGCATAAATAAATTGATGACCCACTCTGGCTGCAAATACAATATTAAAATTCAATATTAAAACATATTAAAATATTGATTAAATAAAAAGGTCTTAAGCTGGTGCTGAAAAACATATAATGACGGCTCCAGGCGGACCTCTCTGGGGAGTGCATTCCACAGTTGGGGCACCACCACAGAGAAGGCCCTCCTCCGGGTACTCTGTCTCCTAACTTCTTTCACAGATGGTTCCTGGAGGAGGGCTTCTGTTGCCGATCTCAGGAGGCAGGAGGGCAAATAGGGAAAAAGGCGTTCCTTAAGGTATTCTGGTCCCAAGCTGTTTAGGGCTTTATAGGTAATAACCAGCACCTTGAATTGAGCCCGGACTTCGATGGGAAGCCAATGGAGCTGATAGAGGACTGGGGTTATATGAGAATAATGCCCAGTTTCCGACAGCATCCTGGCAGCTCTATTTTGCACCATCTGAAGTATCCGGACTGTCTTCAAGGGCAGGCCCACATAAAGCGCGCTGTCCAACCGGGAAGTAATGCATGTGTTACTGTTGCTAGGCAGTTGCCAACCAGTGCCTCCTACTCCCAACCCCACCAGCCTATCCAGGTAGGGACTCAGCTGATAGATTAGCCGAAGCTGAAGGAAAGCGCTCCTCGCCACCGCTGTCACTTGGGCTTCCAAGGACAGCTCCGGGTGGAGGAGCACTCCCAAGCTGTGGACCCTGTCCCTTAGGGAGTGCAACCCCATCCAGGGCAAGGCCCAAGTCACCTACCCAGGAGCTTGACTCACTGACCAACAGAACCTCCGTCTTATGTCTTATCTGGATTGAGCTTCAGTTTATTGGCCCTCATCCAGCCCATTACCTTTGCCAGGCACCGGTTCAGTACAGCCACTGCCTCACCTGGGTTAGTTGAAAAAGAGAGGTAGAGCTGGGTGTCATCAGCATACTGATGACTCTGCAGCCCAAACCTCCTTATGACGTCTCCCAGCGGTTTCATGTAGATATTAAATAGCAAGGAGGACAAAATGGAACCCTGCGGTACTCCATGGCATAGTTGCCATGGTGCAGAGCCAAAGTCCCCCAGCACCACCTTCCGGAATCGGCCTTCAAGGTAGGAGCGGAACCACTGCCAAGTAGTGCCTCCTACTCCCAACCCCGCCAGCCTATGCAGGAGGATAACATGGTTGATGGTATCGAAAGCCACTGAGAGGTCCAGGAGAACCAACAGGGATGCACTCCCCCTGTCTCATCCAGGTAAGGGCACAGTCGGTGGATCAGGTGAAGTGGAAGGAAAATGCTCCTTGCCACTACCATCACCTGAGACTCCAGGGACAGCTCTGGGTCAAGGAGCACTCCTAAACTGCAAACCCTATTCTTTAGGGGGAGAGCAATCCTGTCCAGAACAGGACTAAAATCACCCAGAAGGCTGAACCGCCCACCAACAGGACCTCTGTCTTGTCTGGATTGAGCATCAGTTTATTGGCCCTCATCCAACCCATTACCCCAGCCAGGCACCAGTTAAAGACAGCCACTGCTTAACCTTGACTAGATGTAAAAGAAAGGTAGAGCTGGGTGTCATGAGCGTACCGATAACTCTGTAGCCCAAACCCTCAGATAACTTCTCCCAGCGGTTTCAGATAGATGTTAAAAAGCATGGGGGTAAGATGGATCTCTGTAGAGCTCCATGGCAGAGTTGCCATGGTGCAGAGCCAGAATTCCCCAGCACCACCTTCTGGAATCAGCCGGACAGGTAGGAATCGAACCACTGCAATGCAGTGCCTCCAACTCCCAACACGGCCAGCCTGTCCAGAAGGATACCATGGTTGATGGTATCAAAAGCCTCTGAGAAGTCCAGGAGAACCCAACAGGGACACACTCGCGCTGTCCCTCTCCCTGCACAGGTCATCATACAGGGCAACTCTGCCATGGAGCTCCACAGAGATCCATCTTACCCCATGCATATATTGTATTAAGGGGTGTGTTATATTTGAAATAATGCCACTATGATTTGTTCTAATGCTCTTGGAAGGGGATGCTGAACTACTGTATAAAGGGTGTTAGAAATGAAACAATCTTACATTGAGGATGTGCTACACTAACACTGATGTTTATCTCAGAGGTTGGTTTGAATCTGATTCATATCAAGCAGCACGCTTCAGTTTTCTCCTAAAGAGCATTGCCACCAGTCTCTCAGTATCTCATCTATATAATACTTACATTTACAAACATGTGCCAGTGTTTTTTTACAGATCTATTTGCAGAGTTTGTATATGTACATCTAAAAGTATGATGCAGCCATTATTTTAAGATTTGTCATAGCTCAAAAATTAACCAAGTCCCAAATAACTAGGGAAGATATAGAGCTCTCCTGTGACTCTAAATAACACTGAAAATACTGTAACTACCTAACAAAAGTTCAGAGCTCTTCAGTGCTTTCCCTTTCCCTTTTATTTTGTACGGGTGTCTGGTTCTGTTGAAGGTGATTCTTAGTTTATGGATAAATTACAGCATGTTCAGATGGGTGAAATATATAGTAAAAACTTGATATCTTCAAAACAGGTTCTAGAAAATATGTAAAATGCAGTTTCTTCTTGCTGGTAAATTGAGGAAATTGTAATAACAAACATTAGTATTTTATTTTAGGGATGAAGAAAATGTTGCAGTTTATCATACAAGATGACTGAGAAGAAAAATAGCCCTCCAGAAAGTTTTTTTCCTTCACAAGAAAATGGGAGGGGCTCTAACATTTTACAGGGAATTACCAGTAGAAATATTTTAAAACATTTGTTTTCAATTTTGCCATGTAATTTTAAGAGCTTGAATATTCACATGGTATAATGAAAATTGGCAGTGTGTGGTAGTTAAAGAAGTTACTTGAAATCATAACTAGAAACTACTTTGTCTATGGTGAAACAGAATGGTGAATTTCACTTGGATTTTTAACATTCTCTAATAACTAGGTGCTACTAAGTATATAAATATACATACATATACACAAAAATAATTTATGCTTATAAAATCATAGAAATAAGTTTCTCTGTCTTAGTAGATGTGGAAGTATCTATAGACCAAGTAATACATTTGCAATTATAAGATGCCAATTTATTTTAAAATGCAATGTCTGGATTTATTAACCTGTGGAACCTTTTAATAAAAATAATTTTGGACATGCAAGATTGATACAGGCTTTCCTTGTCTCTGGCGTGGCTAGTGGTTTTTCATCTTTGAGGTATTAAGTAGATCATTGCACAATACTCCTGAACTCAGTGACCTAAATCTTGGGTACTAACGATGAGAAACACAAAAGTTCTCTGTATTTTCTCTTCTTCATCCCTGCTTCAGCTGGAACATAATATATTCCATATATTAATTTTTGTAATGAAGAACCACTTCAGAGAATTTGTCATTACCTCCAAATGCTTAGTTACATTTAAAGAATTTGGATACTGATATTTTTGTAACAATCAGGAGAGCCCATAACTTAGTGAAAGAGCAGAAAACGTTGTGTACATAAGGCCCCAGGCCATATCCATCATACCCCCATGAAAGCGTTGGGGTGGCACAGCTGGCAAAGTCTTCTGTGCTTGAGACCTATACTGTTGCCAGACAGAATAGGCAATTGTAGATTGTACTGATGTTTACATTGTGCCAAAATGTAATTTTGCAGCCTTGTTTATTGGATATGGTTGCATTTTTTATTTCAGTTCAGCTTTGAAGGATGTGCACAACTTGCTGCTTCTGCTTTCTAACACTCTTCCCCATTTTAATGATCCAGCACTTCATTGTGCAGTCCAATAGAAGGTATATTTCTGTCTTTGCAGTGCAGGAGACAAGTAGGCAGCATTACACTGCCTGGACGATCTCTGTTCTGGTGCTGTGATGCATTGTATGGCAGTAGGAATAAAAAATGACTGATGTGGCTGTGAACAACCATGGAAAATACTCAGCTAGAAGTAAACTGGTTTGAGAGTATAGAAATTGGCTTCCAGATCTTTTGCTGGCCAATACCTTGGTATTTCTTGAGTCTGCCTTGTAGAATACTGCTCAGATTCTGGTACAAGAAGCTGCTTGCAAGTAACCCCAGTCTACTAAGATTCTTTTCAGCTGGCAGCAACAGGGCAAAAAAAAAAAAAAGTCTACTTCAGCGGCAAGTCAACTTAGCACAGTGACAGTGAGCACACAGTGCTTCAGAGCAAAAGGAACTTCCCTGCTTCCTCCCTTTCCTGGTTCTGCAGTGAAGAGTAGAGAAAACTTACCCCTGGGATATCTACAGGAGGACCAAGGCACAGGGCAGTGGTTCTGGTGCCATAATATGCTCAATCCTCATTGCATAGCTGTCTGCATTGTGTGGCTTGTTGTGCTGTCCAAACCTGCCCAGTATATGGTTGTGTGAATTATTGAAGATGCATGCAGTATAAGCCCACTGTTAAGGCATGGCTGGCTCTGACTTTTCTGTGTAAGCTTGCATCCAAATCTCCAAGATTCAAGAAAAAAAAATCAAAGACGTTATGTAGTATAATATTTATTTGGTAGTTTGCTGTAGTCTGAAGGGATATTTAAGCATTTACACATTAAATTAAAAATAACAGGTTGAGGTTTTAAAATGTTTTGAAAAGGTTTGTAACTATTACTGAAATTGAGCCTGTGAGGGTTCATGTAATACTTTACATTTATTTTAGCTACCTATGTGCACCACTTTTGTTAGGCTGCAGCCAAGTCCATGGGATAACAGCTGCCTTCTTTAAATACTGAGTTTATGAAAAGAAGTGGTGGGTAACTCTGCATTCAATTTATTAGGAGCAGGTAAGCTCTAGCCTGATAAGGCTACCAAGCTTTCCCTTCTGACCTAGCAACTTCTTGCCCTGGCAGTTGGCCCTGCTGTCTTTGCCATGCAGGGGAAAGTTCTTATCCATGATCAGCTGCTGATCAAAGATAATACTTTCCTCCACATAGCACTGAAAAAGCTTTCTTTTCTGAGTACTTAGCAGGGAATTGACTTACCCTCCAGTTAGCTGTTGATCAGAAATATGTGCTTTTACCGGTGGGGCCAGGGAAGGAAGCTGCTGAGTGATTCACAGCTTTTTCCTCCTCAGCTTTGTCCTGCAGAGGCTTGCCCTGCTTGCTTCTGAGTAGAAGTGGAAGCTTTATCCTACTTGCTTCTGACTGAATACATAAAAGCTTTATCCTACTTCTCAGCAGGTTTAAAATCTGCAAGACGCACATTTTGCAGCGACTGCTTTATCTTTGACTACCCACACAGCTAGATTGGAATTTGTCTCTTGGGCTGAAAAAATTTCCCACTCTGCAATATATAAATGTATGTCTCCTTGAACTAAGAGAGATGCCATAGCATTTTTGTGGAGTTCTCTATACTGCAAGTTTTTTCCAAGTTAAATTAGATTTTTATATGTTTTGGATAAGCTCAGCATGCCCTGACTGCAGGTTTAATGTGTTATCTAGTAGTAATGTAGTACATTCTCTGATCAAATGTCTTAGTCTTTTAATTTAAAGAAACTATATTAGATTTCTATCCCACTTTTTCTTTTTTAAAGATTTTTGTTGATGAGTGGATTTTTGCTACAGATTTTTGTTGCCTTGGGTTGTTCAAAGAGATCACCTAAGTTCTAGAACAGCTATGGCATGTGGTCTGTTCTGTCTATATTTAATATTTTATTTGTATGACAATTCATTATATATTCCTCCATACTTCTGGTTATCATTCATTCCCTACACTGTTGCTTAATTAGTTCAAAACCAATCTGTTTCAAAACCCTAAATTCATGTTTGGCGCTTGTATTCTTGTGAATAAATACCACATCTTAAATTAGATTTGAAATGTCAGATTAGGTTTTAATTGTGCCCAGCATGGCAATAGAAATGTTTCAGCAATGATTTTTTTAGATATGGGGTGTCAGAACTGTTGGATGTTGGATTCTGGTTTCTTAAACATTTGTTATTTTTATTGACATTAATACATAATGGTATAAATGAAAACACTGGTCTATATCCAATTGAATCTGTCTACAGATGTAACAAATACCATTGACAAATGCGGGTCCCCCATGCGTTCCCAGATCTGCTTCAGAGCATTAAGTGATAAACTGGAGCAGATGCAAGGTTACATCAGGGACGAGGCGAAAGGGTAGCAGAAGTTGAAATACTTTTGTAAGGCATTGCTGTCCCCTTAAACATTGTAAATATGGATGGATATTGGTTGCAGAGGTGTTTGAAAACTTCATGCCATCACTTAAGAACTTGGGCACTGTTCTGTCACTGCATTGCACAAGGTTGGTACCTTCTAGCTCTTACATGCTAATGCAGATATGCAGAGCACTACAAAGACAATGTAATCATATTTAATAGGAATAAGCTTGTTCCAGTTGCTAATATATAACATTAGATATACAATTTCTAGCTTCCTGACATGGCTATGTTCCCACATTCCCACTTTTTAATTATTTTCATAGTATAATAGAATTGAACCTACATTTATTTTTTTAGGATTGGTGCATGTTATAATTTTATATTGCTGATTTAAAAAGCAGCAGTTTTCTGCTAGCGTGTGTAGATGGTTAAAATTTGCAAAATATTTCTTTTTTCTTGAAATAGCAGACTTGATTTTGAAGTTGAAGGTATCAAATATTTGCTGAAGTCTCATTACAGGGGTCCATTTTTTAGAATAAATGTGTGCATCCTTTCACCTGCCACTTTGCATTGAGAGAGAGCCTAAATCATAGGTCATTTCTTTGTACTTAGCCTACCTTGTAAACTTATTTACAGTGCAATTTTAGACATGTCTATGAAGAAGCAAGTTTTACAGAGTTAAATGAAGCTTATGTATAAGTGGCTATAGGATTGCAGCCTCAGTTAGTTTAATCCACTGTTATACCATGTCTGCATATCAAAAAGGGAATGCTGGCATAACGTTTTTCTCTGATTAAAAAATTAACATCAAGGTACACTCTTCCTAACAATGTTTCCGAGCAGTTTTATTCCAGAAAGAAAAGGTGGTGGTGGTATTGATGGTGGAAAAATGATAAAACATGGCATATTATTGGCCAGAGGGGTAGTGAATGAGTTGAAGTGTGTTAAAATTAGTTCAGCTATAGTGTGTTAGTGTACACAGGAGAGGAATCTGTCTGTCCAATGCAGTCCTTCATAGTTGGTACCATCTGCTCTTTACAGGCACAAGATTTGTCATTTTTCTTTCATAAAAGCTTATAAAAGCTTGTATTGATCGAGTAGTAGAGTGGGTAGGAATTGTTATTGAAGTATGAATGTATCCTGGGATGAACATGTTGTGGTTGTAATAGAACAGTTCAGGTGGTTTATAATGTTTCATATCAGCTGCTTAGTTGGTGCTTATGCTGGCAGAGAAGAATGAGCATTAATGTTGTGCACCATTTTAACACTTTAAGATTGTGCATTATTTTCAAATTGCCTTCATGCAAATTCTGAAGTAATGAGTTCATCAACTATTCTCTTCTGAAAATGAGGGCTGATATTTTATTGCAAACTAAAGTCTGTTTTATAAGTGGAAAGAAAGGAAAAGTTCTGAGTAGCAAGTGCAAGCATACTTTTCAAGTTATACTTGTCTTTCTGCCATTGTGCAGGTGGGGTTTTTTTTTTTTTTTGGCAACTTTATAATTGGACAGTTAGCCTTTAGTTTGGATACCAGTCTTTTAAATATCTCATGCCTCCTAAAGGAAATCTTAGAAAAACCACTAGGTGGGAACCTGGTGGCCCCTGGGTTTGCAACTTTTAGGAGATAAGTTTTCCTGAATTGGTGTAGTGGGAAGTTGTTATTTATTTATTAAATTTATTAAAACATTTAATATTGTTAAGGGTCAATACTATGTTTAGATAGTTTCAGGATGTGTTAAAGCAAGTCTGCTGGAGAAGTCTAATGAGAAGTGGATGGCCATGTAATGAATATGTAGATTGTTGAAACCATGGGTGATTTGGAATGCAAGCGAGCTGCCTCCTCACCTCTTCCACTTTGGTAAACAACCCAGAAATGCCTCATTCCTGTGTATGCTTGTTCGTGACCATGCCTAGGTGCCACTGGAGGGCAGGATGGAGTATCATCCAGCACCTGATCCAAAACCACCTCTGTAGCTCTGCCTCAGTGGTTATGAATTTGAGATGATGACATAAACATCACTAATATATTTGTCAAGGTGATTGGCCCAATAGAGAGAGTGGCTAAGAATGTAATAATACTGATCAAGTTTTATTATGGAATATAGTTCAACTTTAATATCAGAACAGACAGAATTTCAAGACAGAATATAGCTAAATATTGCTATACACTACTTTTTAAAAAAGTGTTGCTGGAAAAATCTAGTTCTGTGACTTTTACTACACCCATATGTCTTAATGTAATACCATGCTTTTAATAATGAATACTATACAAATTTCTGCTTGGTTACTCTACCAACATTGGTATTTTTTCTGATACACCATCCCCAAATTTAATTGCTACCTGTGATGAAAATGTTGGTTCAAGCAAGAGTCATTTATGAAAGCAGCATCTCTGGCAAACAGAATTGTGAAGTTTCTAGCTCTGCATCAAGCCAACTCTTTTGTCAGTAGTTAATACTTAGACAAATATAAAATCAATGCTTTTTACCTTCTAAGTGATGAATAGGATTCATTTGGCTTTAATTCACAAAACACATTGGAATGGCTTGCCATTGATTGTCCCATCTTCTTCAGTATTGATTCGGATGTGTTATGGCAGGTGAAAAGAGCCTTAAGTGTTTCTGCCAATGGAGAATTTACAAAATGAAAAGTAAGTTAGAATGGCAGCCAAAACAAGCATAACTTTTTTCTACTGTTGGTGGCTCTAAACTGTTCAGTTTGAGTTAAGAGTTTATGGCTGCTATGAGAGTGAGTAAAGATGTTCATTTCAAGTACTATTTAAATACAAATGTTGCTGTGTTCTTGTGCATCCTTTTATTTCAGGTCCCATATATTTACCAGTCATTAAGTTGTCTAATAACAAAGATTGCTGCAAATAATTTGTATTCCTTATGAAACACAAGTCCCTGAACTGTCCGTTCTGTCTCTCTATTTTCAGTGAAGTAGAGGGATTTTGTGGGAAGGGGGGAGCTGTGGGGGTGCTTCCAAAACATCACTGGATCCACATAAATCTAGATCCAAAACATTATTTTTTGTTTATCTGTTTTTGAAGGTTATGGTTGTCTTCATAGGTTTTCCATTAAACCTTGAACTATCTGGATTAAATTTAGGAGATTGAAAGCTTTTTCTGGAACATAGGCTGTTTCTTACTAAACACATATTTAGTGGGCTGTCACCAAAAACTTCAAATTTTTTGGCTGTTTTGTCCTGTTACGTGATGGAAAGATGCATGTGATAGTTGGCCACTGTGTGAACAGAATGCTGGGCTTGTTTGATACAGCATGCCTCTCTTGAGGTTCTTGGTGATGGATGTATTTTTGTGGAGAAGTTCTGAACTTTTTACTGTGTCTGTGTGCATTTAACATATGTGAAAATGTTACAGCTCTGCAGCTCTGCTCAGTGCTTCTGTGTTTCCAAACGCTTTTTATTTACTTCTTGCTAGGGCATGTTTTTAGAACAATCTGTTTTTTCCACCTTCAGTGATACTGGATGATGTGACAAAAGACAGAAAAGATTTGTTCTAGCAAGCCTGTAGCATCCTGTATTGCTAGGTGAGAATATGCTGTCTAAAAGGAGAGTGCTGAACCAGTTTAGTGAACATTAACAAGTGAATATTGTTTGATCAAACTGCTAGAATAATTGTTAGGTGATAGCTTCTTGTGCTATGTCTTGTGCATTTCACAATGCACTATTTCCTTTTGCCGTCAAAATTGGTCACTGAACAACCTGCTGCTCTTTGTTTCATAGTGTTCTACTTCACTTTGTTATATCATTGCCTCACCTAATTTCATTCTACAACTTACTTAATATTGCATGCTATCCTATTTTGAAGTATGTGTGAGTTAGCTGTTTCATAAACATTAAGCATGTTGGTATATCTCTGAAAAGATATAACTAGGTGTGTCAAGAAGTCAGCCTACTTTGACATTGACTTAATTGGTGCAGCCAGAATATTACCATTATAGTATTGTGGCAATATTTGCACAGGTCTAGAGAGTATAACATCACCAAGTGTTAATAAAAGCGAAGGTATGTAACTTCGCTGGTAAAATATATACATAATTCTAGAAAAAGCTGCTTATATTGATCCATTTTTCTCCTTTTTAATTTTGGTCTGCAGAGTTCATATGATCAGTGCAAATTAAACAAGGCTTGTTTAAGTTCTGGCTTGTGTGAAGTGCTATTTGCCTAATTATATTTTGGGTCCAGTTTACTGTGTCATTTGAATCTGGCTGGCATGGCTTCCCTGAGAAGGTAGCAATCCCCAGATTACCTATGGCCTGTTTGAATATTTGCGGATAATTTCCACCTCAGAATACCATGCCGCCTTAGTGCAGATGACAAAGCAAGTTGTGCCTGGGTGATAACTATGGAAATGGTGCCCAGGATACACCATGGCTTAAATAAACCCCCTTAGCTTGTTTAAGCAATAGCAGTTGTGTGTACCTGGCCATTAACTTACATATACTTCTATTGGTTCCTTGAAAACATACAGATTAAGAACTATGGAATTGCAGTTTGTCATACTTGAGAAAATAACCTTAAATTTAACACATAACCCATTTGAAGTGGGAATGTCCTTTACAATGTTTTCTTTCCATCTTGGAAAGTCTAGCTCTGTGGTTCGCATACTCTTTTGACTTATAACATTTGCAAATGGCTTGGGGTCTTGGTAGATCATCTAAGAAACATTTTTCATTCTATAAATAAAAGTATATGTGTCATTTTAATGTTTATTTTCTCTAGCATTAATAGTACTTAAAAACCAGCATCATTAAAATCATGGACATTTCATGGGAAATGGTTGGAGAAACCTAGTCGCGGCTTTTTGGAGGGGGAGTCTATTATAGTAAATGAACTATTTCATGTTCACATGCCAAATGAAGATAGAGTATCTTCAGTTATAATATAAATGAGTTTGCAAGACATTTTGAATAATAAAGTTCATTGAAATTCTTTAAGACCTGGGTTTTTTTTTATCAGAGGGATTGCCTGTGCTAATATAACTCTGAATATGCTAATCCATTTAGGTTCTTCCTATTAGAAACAGATTTTGAGATAGCATGGAATTTGAAAAGGTACCAAAT
This sequence comes from Varanus komodoensis, assembly GCF_004798865.1. Lineage (NCBI taxonomy): Eukaryota > Metazoa > Chordata > Lepidosauria > Squamata > Varanidae > Varanus > Varanus komodoensis. The sequence goes on from NW_025335641.1 coordinate 5,167,493, forward strand.
ATTGAAGTGTAAATTACTACTGCATCCAAGAATTCAACTCCAGTTTGCTATGCAAATACATTTAGAAGGCATTTGGCATGCTATCTATCCAGATGGCATTTAGAAGTATGAACACTAATTAGGGATGATGGAATATAAAGAGAAAGAAATGAATTCACTATTGTCTGAAAATTAGTTGAATTTACTAGTTTATAAAGAGGATGATAACTGACTAGCTTGAAACTTATGGGTGCACTTCTAAATTGTTAAAGTTGGTAATTGAAATGCCTCCGTAACATAGAGTATTTTAGGTTGTTCTGGCTAATGGGCAGGATAGAAAACTAATAAAATAAATAAAAACCCTCTTTGATTTGCTTTCCTATGTCTAGTGCTAGTGATATATTTTTTAAAAATCTCACTGAAAATCTCACAGGGCCTCTTGTCTGTCTAAATGATATGATACTGACATCTTCTGAAATTGTTGTTTACCTCTTCTCAAAAAAGGGTTTATTTTCAAGTTGGAGCTCTACTTGTTGGACTAGAGGACTTTTGAAAGCACTTTTGGGCCCTGTTTTAGGCAACAAAGACTTAAACAGTCAGGAAGCTCCGGGCCCAATTCAAGGTGTTGGTTATGACCTATAAAGCCCTAAACGGCTTGGGACCTGGATATCTAAAGGAATGCTTGAGCCCATATATGCCCTCCCGCCCCTTGAGATCAGCAACGGATGCCCTTCTCCGGGAACCCTCTGTGAATGATATTGGGAGGGTGAGTACCCGGAGGAGGGCTTTCTCTGCAGTGGCGCCCCACCTATGGAATGCGCTCCCCAGAGTGGTCTGCCTGGCGCCGTCGTTATTTGTTTTTCAGCGCCAGACTAAGACCTTTTTATTTAAAACTTATTTTAATTGCTAAATTATTGTATTAATTAGGATTTACAAATTTTTACCTGAGAATGCACCGGGGGTTTTTAAATGTTGTTTTTTTTCTTTTAAATTGTTATATTATTATTATTTATGTATGTTTTTATGTATTCTTTGTGAGCCGCCCCGAGGCTTTGTTGCGATGGGGGTGGCATAGAAATGTTTTAGATAAATAAATAAATAATGATGGATACACTATGAAAATTCTACCAAGCTTTTACACACAAAGGATTGGTAATGGAGAGAGAAAAATGGTTGGCACAGAAATACAATAGTAAATCTACTGTTTATATTTCAAAATAGTTTAAAGTATGGGGAGAAAACTCTCACACTTCTCTTCCAATTAGATCCAGTACTAATCTGGGCCATTGTGATTTTTTAATTCAGCGGAGTGAATTACGTAAAGATATATGGGAGATATAATAGCATTGGAAGAAAACCTTAAATTTTCTCCAGAAGTGAAACAAGTTTGGGGTAAATTAATCCCTCGGGAGCCCAACTTTATATCAGCTGGATTAGATCAAGACAGATGAGAAAGATTTGCTGTCGAGTATCATACATTACCTAATAAGGAACAATATTATGTACAAGTTACAAAAGTTACCATCTTTTGAGGAAGCTTTTTAATGAGCTTTCCGGTACCTGATTATTTTCAGTTAATACTACCTATGTATTTAGGGAGGCATTGACTTTTAAAATAAAAAGTTACATTATCTATTCCAGAGGCAATGTAGATAATTTCAAGATAACTGCACTTCACAGTACTTAGAATACTTTTACATTTCTTCAAGGATTTCAGAAATGACAGCTGAGTTAAATTTAACAGTATTATCTCCATAACCTTCATTATTACTGAGAGCCAGTCATGGCTAAAGTGTTGGCCATAGGACCTGGGAGGTTTGGGTTCTTATCCCCACTTGGCCAGTGAAGCATACTAGGTGACTTTGGACCAGTCAGTGATTCTCAGGTTGCTTAATATCACAGAGTGGTTGTGAAGATAATATACAGAGAAGGGGAACCTGCACCCCCTCCCCATATGACCTCCCACATGATTCCAGTAGGCATAGGAAGTCTGCTGATGGGAAGCAGAACTGTAATGAAAATGGCCTCTCCTCTTCCATTAGCAGGATTCTTTCGCTCGATCAGGAAACCCTTCCATTAATGGAAGTAAATATTCAATTGATGGAAGCTGAAATTTGCATCTAACCTAATTAATTTAGGTTAACAGTAAATTATATCCCTGGTTAGATAGTATTGTATTTAGACGAGGTAATCCATGGGTTGTATGTTAATATGAATGAAGACAGTTTTCAGCCAAGTAGATTGGCTTAGCTTGGTTGTGGATTATAGCAATCCTTACTTTGTTCTTGAAGACACAGAAAAATGAATTTCTGCAGGAGTATTTGGACCTGATCTATCTATCTATCTATCTATCTATCTATCTATCTATCTATTGCAAAACACAACTTTAGCAATGCCTCTGAAGTTGATTTCTGTTGTTGGGAATCCTCATGGTAATAGTTTTAGATTGAGTGTGTGCCAATAATTGAAACAGCTGCTTTGCTCTGCATTTATATTTAAATGAGAGAAAGTGATCTGTGTTGAATTTTAAACATTGTTACCATGGTAAAACAATTCACTGCCTTGTGTAGATCATCCTCAGCAAGGCAGTACATTGCATTGTCTCCTAACTATAGGAAGCTTAAACATTTTGATTTGGGATGCTTTCTCTTAGGAAAATGCTTAATGGCAGCCATGTTCAAATTTGTGATCTTTCCCTCACTCTTTGAGTTTCATGCATATTTAATTGGAGTGGCATTTCATAATGAAAACTTACAGAAGGGAATTCATATGTGCATAAAACCTAATTCTGGTGGTGTATTCAAGGTGACCGATAGTCTAGTCTTCATATAAAGTATGAGGCATGTAGACCTCACTTGCTTTTATTATTATTTTTAATAATATTATTATCTTTCCTTCATTATTATTCATTTATTATTTTTATTTATTAATTCCTTTATTATTATTATCTTTCCTTCATTTCAAATATCAGAAGCCTTAAGTCATATGGGAGGAGCAAATTCTTGAATTGACTCTTCCATGCTGATGTTGCCCCAGGGGCTAATCTGGCTAACAATATAGTACAAATAGGATATGAAAGGTAATTAACTTTTGGAATAATGTACATGGTTATATATTACTATTTACTTAAAGCTGTTTTACACAGCCCTTCAGCCAAGTTCCCAGAGCATCTTGCACATAAATAGAATCAAAACAGCCCCCGCTGTGTGGCTTTCAGATGACCCAGAAGGAAAAATGGTTAATAAAAAAAGGAAAAACACAAGCTTAGGCCTGCATTCTTAAAGTTAAATAAAGTACATGTAATGACTAGCTGGAAGGAAAACATTTCAGGAGAGTAAATGCCAATGGATCTCTCAGCAGAGTAAGTTCAATGTCTGTGTTACCCTTCTCTTTCTCTGCTACCACACTTTTGAAAGAACTGGATTCAGTGAAATCCTAGTATAAGTAGTGATTCTACTCACTCCTCCTGTTCCTGTTTCTTTTTTTCCAGAGGACCATTGGACCATTTTGATTAGTAATTGATAGGCTGTTGCAGGGAAGGTTTGGAAAGTCTCCTTTTTTTGCAAGCGGAAGCCTGCTTATAATTGTTAAGATCAAAGCCAGTAGTTACCACCTTTAAATCAAGATCAGTAGTTTAATAAAACTTCAAGCTGATGCAGAGAAAGATTTGAGGTGAAAATATTTCTGCTCATCTGTATAGAGTGAGAAGTAATAGAGCAGGTCAATTAAAATGATCAGGGGTTGGAGTATCTCCCCTATGAGGAGAGGCTGTAACAACTGGGGCTTATTCAGCTTGGAAAAAATAAGGGGAAATATGTTAAAGGTTTAAAATTGTACATGGAATAAGGAGACATATTTCTATCTCTACCGTAGCTCTTGAACCCGGGAACATCCTATGAACCTGATTGTGCGAAGATTTAGGACAAATAAGAGGAAGTACTTCACACAATGTATATTTAACTATGGAACTCACTGCCATGGGAAGTGCTGCTGGCCACCCATCAGATTAATGGAAGAAGAGACTGCTAGCATTACTGGCTAATTGCTATCTCCTTCACCAGAGGGAGCATGCCTGCATACACCAGTTGCTGAGGAGGTTGGGCAGGCAGAGGTCTTGCATTCATCCTGTGGGTAGCTGGTTTGCCACTGCATGTACAGAATGCTGGACTTGGATCCAGCATGACTTTTCTTATGTTCTTAAATGTGTTCAAATGAATTCAAATACTGTCTTTAAATAGATACATCTATTCAAAACTTAAGAATCTAGATAGTTTGATATTACATATTTTAAGTAGTTGTGCCATTTAATCAAAAGCACAATATATTGTCAGAGGACAGGTACATTGGTTTATCCAATAATGGCCTTCTGACAGCAGAGGAGAAGCTGCTGTTGACTGCATTTCCCCTCCTTTCTGCAGTCTTCCCAGTTTGCCCAGAATGTTGGAGGACTGTTAGAGAGATGGAAGCATGAGTTGGAAGAATACCTGTTGACTCAATGGAAGCCGGCTTGCATAATGTTGGATTTAGCACCTTCTGTCATAAGGTATACATAATTTTATACTTTGACATGTGTGTATGAGTTTATATAAACACTTATGTTTGCACTTTATCATACCTTCCATGGCAATGGAGGTTAGGAAAAAAATATGTATATTGGCAACTTTATTATTTATTAGGGGTATTTCTAACCTGTCCAATTACTGTACCTCTCTGGATGGCTTACAATAAATGACCCAATAAATGCATCATAATACATACATAATAACCCACAACTGAGGATAAAAACATAAAATATTTAAAATACTGGGTAAATAAAAATGTCTTGACCTGGCACTGAAAAGCATATGATGTTGGTGCGAGGTGAACCTCTCTGGGGAGCGCATTCCATAGCTGGGCGCCACCACAGAGAAAGCCCTCCTCCTAGTGTTCTCTCTCCTGACCTCCTTCAAGGAGGGTTCCCGGAGCAGGGCCTCTGCTACAGATCTTAAGTGTGGGAGGGCATATAGGGAAAAAGACTTTGTGTGGAAATAAAGGCCCAAGTTGATTTTGTAGCATCAGGGAAATAGAATAAAAATGTATTTTTGTAAGAATAACTTAATCTTTGTCTTGCTGTTTTTAATAACTTGAAATAATGCAACTATTTTTCATTTTTCCTTTAATTCTGTAGAAGTCTAGAACTGCAATAAAACAAATTTTCAAGTTCAGTCTTTGCATATGTGTATCATTTTCTTCAATCTGGCATATGTATTATGCCAGTTTTGTCCAATGATTAAAAAATCAAAATTGAGCCCACACACATGTGAATTCTTCACAAGAACACCCTTTGGATATACTGGAACACAACAGCATTATAAAGAGATGTGCTATAATTTATGGGCAGCCTGTCTAGTAAAGCTTGCTTGATCTATGGTATTATGAATAATATTCCAGAATAGTGAATTAGCCCAGCTTATATCTCATTCTTGCAGCACAAGCATAATATTAGACCAGTTATTTTCAGGTTGTTGAACTATTATATTTCAGTGTTTCAAAATGTGAGGTTTCCCAGTACTCTTTTTAAAAAATTAGTAGTGGAAAATGTGGAGGAACTTGCAGCAAGGTATTCTTTGCTGTTTCTTGGGTTGTTACTACAGTGAAGATGTTCTGAAGGTAGTGTTGACAGGACAGGGTGGTTACTTGTTAGTACTTTGCTAACTGCTTGAGCCATACTCACATGTGACTGTTTACTCTTGTGGTTAGTTTACATATTGTATAAATTGCCCATGAGAAGTGATTAACATAACAGAAGTTAAATGATGACTACCTCAGGAGAAGGCAGTTGTTCTTATATTGGTATATGCCTTCAAGTTGCTTTGATGCTATGAATGAAAGACTTCCAAAATGTCTTTTGCATGAAAGATCCTCCAAGTTTAGGGATGTAACTTCTTTTATAGATACAGTTTGTCTCATATGTGATCTTCCCTTTCATCTTCTGCCTTCAATTTCCCTAACGTTGTCTTCTCCAATGACTCTAACCTTCTCATGATGTGTCCAAAATATGGCAGCCTCAGTTTTGTCCTTTTTGTTTCTAGGGAAAGCTTTGGTTTGATTTGAGCTGAGACCCATTTGTTTGTCTTTCTCTTGGTCCAGGGTGTTCAGAGCTCTCTTGCAGCACCATGTTTCGAATACATCTATTATCTTCCTGTCAGCTTTCTTCACTGTCCAGCTTTCACATCCATAGATTTAGATTGGAATAGAATAGTTGGATGATCTTGACCTTGAGTAAAATGTCCTTACAATTGATGATCTTTTCTAGATACTTCAGTGTTGCCCTTCCAAGTCTCAGTCTTCTTCAGATTTCTTGACTGCAGTCTCCTTTTGAATTGATGACTGAGCTGAGGTATGTGAAATCTTTCACAATTTTGATTTCTTCATAACAGTGAAGCTTTGTAATTCTTCTGTGGACATGATTGTTTTCTTGATATTCATCTCTAGTCCTGCTTTTGTACTTTCTTCTTCCACTTTCATCTGGGGTTATTTCAAGTCATTGCTGCATTCTGTCAGTAGTATGGTATCTTACAAGCATAGATGAGTATTTTTTCTGAAATTCTTTGGTGCATCCATTGGCTAGCATATCTTTGCAATATGATCTCTAACTCCTTTTCAGAATCCAACCTGGATGTTCGGCATTTCTCACTCCATGTAGGCTAGTATTCTTTGTTGTAATATTTTTGGGCAACATTTTGCTTGAGTGGGAGATTATTGCAGTGGTCCTGTGTTTGCTGAAGTCTTTCTTCTCTCCTTCTCAGGGATTGAAATATACATTAAAAGTTTCTAGTCTGTGGAGCACTGCTTTGTTTTCCATAAGTTATATATTGGTACCATGTTTTGTTGATTTTTTTTAGTTTGAGCTTGAGTCTTTTCAATTAAGATTGGACAGTCACTACATATCCTGGTCATGTGCTGGCAGCAAGAATACATTTCCCCACCCTCTGCTTCCAGTTACTTAATCTGTTTGATTTCTGTATTGGCCATCTATGAAGTTCATGTATGCTATCATCTGAATGTTTGCTTGCGTTTGTAATGAATAGGTTATTGGCTTCACAAAATTCTGTAAGTCATTCTTGTTCATTTCTTTTCCTACAACATTTGATGAAGTTTTGTTTCCTTCTTTTGCACTCCAGTCAACTAGGATTAGCAGGATTTGTTTTGGTGTTGTATCAATTTCCTTTTAACACCTGCATAAAAGTTTTCAGTTTCTTGTTCTTCAGCATCTGTTGTTAGAGCATTGGCTTGATTGATGGTTATGTTGATAGGGTTTCCACTAATTATGATTGATATTATTTGGTCAGATTTTGCCTTATAACTCCTTACTGCTGACCCACTCCATTTCTTAGTTTGTCATTTCCAAAGTAAAATACTTCGTGTTTGCCTGATGGGAAATGTCCCATTCCAGTCCACTGCAGTGTGCTCAGAACAAGTAGTGTGATGTTATTCCTCCCATTTCTTGCATTATGATTTCCAGTTTGCCTTGATTCATGCTTCTCATGTTTCATGTTTCAGTTGTATGTGTTGTGCAGCATCCAGCTTCCCTTACATCTTTGTTCATGTTGAGCACTAGATTTCCTTTCAGGTTTGATCTAGTAGCATCAGTAGTGACAGCACTACTTGTATTGTCCTTTGCTCTTCTCTAGTAGCTTGTAAAGTACCTTCCAACCTGGAGGGGGAGGGGCGTCTCATAATTTAATGTGCTAGTTTTTTAAAGTTGGGTTGTTGTCTTTGAGCTTATGGGAGGATAGTTATAACGATAGAACAATATGTGGCCAAACATTAGATGAACAAGGTGATGTTTATTTTGTGACTTTGTGCTTCTATGAAATTCCTCCATCAGCAGAAATATATATTGTGTGTCATGCTACATCACAGGATGGCAATCTTGTTAAGCTGTGTGTAGACATTTTCAGTATAGACTTGTCAGAAGAGTAAGAGATCTTTGTTTTGCTAGGATATTTTCTTGACCTTTTACCGGCTAAAAATTACCCATTGGAAAATACTCAGGGGAAGTGACCTTCTACTTGCCTTCTGAAAGCCAGCTTAAGGGCAGAGATTGAAGAATGTGGCAGAGGACATTTGGAAAAGTTACAACTGTGGCTATACCTGTTGAAAATGCTCTGCTTGTTGAAGAAAGTAATGTGTCTTGTTGGAATCCATTCTCTCTGTTCCAGCTTCTCTTACAAATTGGGTAGTCTTTTTGTCTCTTCTCCAAAGTACAGGCAAAGAAGGATTATTTTCGTCTTTTCTCTGTAATAGTATGAATATGATAATGATATGTGTTAGATTCAAGTAACTTTCCCATCTTTTCATCTTGAATCAATAATACAGCACTACACATTTTAGGATAGTAGCTGCACACCCTGATTCACCTAACTGGTGCTGCTGCTAGCAAGCCCAATACTTTACTGTGTTAATTTTCTGTGTCCCTGTAGTATTAAAGCTACAAGAAGGCAAGAGAGTCAGCTGCATATTGCTGGTCCAGTGCTACTTTCAGCTGAATTGGTTTAAGGCTAGAATGTAGAGTTACATGGTTTCTAGTTAACTTGCTACTCAAGGTGCTCATCAGGGGATACTTATTACTGGTTGCCTAGGAGAGGGGCAACTGCAGAGTTAAAAGGCTGTGATTTCTTGGAATTCAAGATGAAGAGATAGGGAAGTTACTTGAATCTAACACATCAGTGCCAGAAACTACTTTATATTTTTGCTGAACCAAGATGCATTGAAAACCATTCATTTTGAACTGGACTTTCTTGATGTTCATTTGCAGAGTTCTGTTTTCTGTAAACAAGCACTGGACTCAAACCTGAAAAATATCAAACTAAAATTGCTAGTGGCTTGTTTTGCACATCATGTTCCAAACCTCATAGTTTAAAAATTATGGGCTATTGTGTAAATGAGGCAGCAAATTGGTGCCTATTGCCTGATCCTCCCAGTAAGAACTAAACAAACCACTTATTTAATATCACTCTGAGATTGACTCTTCCTTGACTAGTTGACTCTTCCTTGACTAGTAAGTCATAATTTATACTTGGTTAATATATGTATGGGTGGTAGGCCTATGGTTTGTTTGGCTGGTCTTTCTTGTACTGGGAATGATCAGCAATGCCTTGCTCAGAATAATTGTGACATTTGAACAGGGCCAATGTATCTGCTTTAATCCTGTAGTCCCTGCATTGAGTTTAAGGCCTGTGAGAAGGCCCTAAACAAACTTTAATTAATTCTAGTCCTACTGAAAGCAATGAGATTTAAGTTTACTATTAAGTTCACTGCAACTTAGTCATGGTTAACATTATACGGATAGGACCTTATATTTAAGAGCTAATCTATTTTCTGTTCTTTTGGTTATCTTTGGGGCATTCCTTAGTTTAAAAAAATGAATGGCCCAGCCATTCAAATGATTTCATAAATTTATTATGAAATTAGCTTGTTTGAGTAAAGAAATAATACTTTGCATTGTTCCAGTAGAGACATTTGTTTCCATTGAATACAAATCTTAGGACAACCCCATTACTGGAACATTGAGTTAAAGACTGAAAACTTGTTTCATGGGTAATATTGCTAACTTTTCCTAGGAATGAAATGAAGCCTTTGCGGTAGGATAGTTTAGTCATACTTTCTCACCTCTCTTCTGGAAGACATGTAATAGTGCTCTCCTCCACACTTATTCTGCAGCACTCTTTTCTGAATGTTATCTTTGCTTTTTTAGTCCCACTCTGAATTATTACAGTGAGAACTGGACACGAAACCACTGATTGGTTCTAAATTGAGAAAGGAGTTTGGCAAGGCTGTATACTGTCTCCCTGCCTATTTAACTTATATGCAGAGCACATCATGAGAAAGGCGGGGATAGATGAATCACCAGTTGGAATTAAGATTGCTGGGAGAAATATCAGCAACCTCAGATATGCAGATGATACCACTCTAATGGCAGAAAGTGAAGAGGAACTAAAGAGCCTCTTGATGCAGGTGAAGGAGGAGAGTGCAAAAGTTGGCTTGAAACTCAATGTTAAGAAAACTAAGATCATGGCATCTGGTCCTCTCACTTCCTGGCAAATAGATGGGGAAGAAATGGAGATAGTGACAGATTTTATTTTCCTGGTCTCCAAGATCACCACAGATGGGGACTGCAGCCAAGAAATTAAAAGATGCTTGCTCCTGGGGAGGAGAACTATGGCAAATCTAGACAGCATACTAAAAAGCAGAGACATCACCCTGCCAACAGAAGTGCGTATAGTCAAGGCAATGGTTTTCCCAGTTGCAATGTCTGGCTGTGAAAGACAGACCATAAGGAAGGCTGAGCGCCAAAGGATTGAGGCCTTTGAATTGTGGTGCTGGAGGAGACTCCTGTGAGTCCTTTGGACTGCAAAGCGATCAGACCGGTCAGTCCTAGAGGAGATCAACCCTGACTGCTCTTTAGAAGGCCAGATACTGAAGATGAAACTCAAATACTTTGGCCACGTAATGAGAAGGAAGGACTCCCTAGAGAAGAGCCTAATGCTGGGAACAATAGATGGCAAAAGAAGAAGGGGATGGCAGAGAATGAGGTGGCTAGGTGGAGTCACTGAAGCAGTCGGCGTGAGCTTAAGTGGACTTTGGGGGATGGTGGAGGACAGGAAGGCTTGGAGGAATGTTGTCCATGGGGTTGCGATGGGTCGGACACGACTTCGCGACTAACAACAACAAATACCTCCCAATAGCTGAGCTGTTTATAGTGGCAGATATCATACAATAAAATATGGTCTAAAATTCTAACAACAATAGAACATGATGTATAAACCAACATAAAATATAAAATTTAAAAGGCCAATTTAAAACTATATGTAGAAAGGTACACTGGTGTACACATATTAAATTGCAAGGCTTGTTAAGCAGCTGACATGCAATGCCCGATAGAGGTCCTGCACTAGTAACCTGTTCTGAAATAATACTAGACCTGGAGCATTGCAGGACTCATTGAGAAGCTTGCTACAAACCTGGGGGCTGCCACTGAGAATGCCCTTCTGCGTTGCCACCAACTGAGCCTCCCTCAGAGGTGGCAATGGAGGCAGCCCCGGATCTTGATCATAGTGCTGTGGAGATTGCAGTTGGGAGAGGCATTCCATCAGATATTATGATCACAAACTGTGTAGAGCTTTTTAAGGTTACAATCAGCATCTGGAATTGGGCTTGGAAGCATACAGGCAACCAGTGCAGAGGAGCCAGAATTGATGTTATGTAGTTGGACCATCTGGTTCCTATTACTCATCTGGGTGCTTCATTTTGCATAACAGCAACTTCTGAACTGTGCTCTAGTATAGGAATTACAAAAGCATTGCTTACTGAAACAAAGCTATCCCTGTTCAGATAGGGTTGTAGCAGGGCTACCAGCTGAAACTGCTAGGAGGCTGCTGAAGCCACCTCAGTCTCAGATGACAAAGATGACTCAAGATGACTCTCTCCATCCTATCAAAGGAACTACCCACTAATAGCATCTCAGTTTTATCTGGATTGAGCATCTGTTTGCTAGCCCTCACCTAGTCCATCACACAACCAGGCACCGGTTTAATATTTCTACAACATCACCTGCTGAAGTGGAAAAGGAGAAATGGAACTGTATGACATCAGCATACTTTTTGTTTTACCTTGATAATGTGGCATAATCTGATTTGTAAAAAATTGAAACTTTGTGATATTAGGCAACTCATTGGTACTAATCAGGATTGTGAAAAGGGTTGGGGGAGTGGTATTGAACATTTTAGTGTTCATCTTCCTTCCCCCACCCTGACAAATATCAAAGAGTTTGCCTGTAGATGCTTGTTGTAGCCTTGAGTGTTCCTTCTCTTGTCTTTAATCAGGCAGGAAATACTATTAGTTCTGTTCTTCATGGCTCCTCATCTATGGTCTATGTCATGAGCATGCTGCTTTGTTTGGATATGGAGTGTCTTAACATCTCTTATTAACTTCTCCCAATGTATTGTGCCCAAGATAAAAGACTCCTTCGTTGGACTATGTGGTCCTGAGGATGGGACCACAAAAAGGCTATGATTCCAAGTTAACAACAAAATTAAAGTATCACGATAAACGTGAGAGGAGGAGGAGAAATATGTAAGCTGTCTGGAGTTCCTTGAATGGAATAAAGGCAGGATAAATAATTGTAATAATAAAATTTTATTTGTACAATAAACATATTGGTTTCAAGTTGTTCTGTACTTATTTCCTTAATGAATAAAGTAATGTGTAATAACTTCTGACTGGGGTATTTCACTGTTTCCCTGCACACATACTCTTCACTCACAGATCCTCCTTTCTCTCCTGAAAGTACTTTTACCAGTCCTTATTTATCTTTCCCTTGTGCACTCAGGGTTCTGTCATCTCCCATCTCTCACACCCTTATAATATTTGACAATATTAGGTGTTGTCTCTCCTTAGATGCTAATATGTCCTCCAAGCCTTCCCACCCCACCTATGGGAGCTGTACCTCTGCAGTGCAAATATTCAGGAAGATTCTTCTGGTTAAGCCTAGAAATTTTGATGGGAGTCCCACCCCCCATTTCCCTTAATAAAAATAGGTGCGCTCTTGCCATTTTCTCGGTTTGCATTTGACTGCTGTTTGCATTGCCTTGGGATCTCTAGCATTCCTATTCCTGTATAGACTTTTCACCTTCAATTTAAGACATATCTCTATGTCTTAAAACTTTTTCAATCTTCTTCTTCTTCACAAGTTTATTCCCTGGTTTTCATGTTCTCCCTCCCTTCTCCAAAACAACAACAACAAACACCCTATTGTCCCTGTTTTTGCAGTGAATCCTCTATCACTTCTTTTATTCTCACTTCGTCTGTCTTGGTGGCTCTCAAATCAGTGTTTCAAAAGCTGACCAAGGGACTTCTCTACTTGCCACTGGCACCTACAGTGATACTCACTACAGATGTGTCTCTCAATGGTTGGGGTGCTCACTGCGAACAATACCAGACTCAGGGGCCATGGACTGCTTCCAAAAGGAGACAGCATATCAGTCATTTAGAATTCTTTGCATTTCACAAGCACCTGATTTCTGTACAAAGCATGTTAGTTGGGAAGCATATCTGAGTTGTGTCAGAGAATATGGTGGTTGTATTCTACATCAACAGGGTGGAATGAAGTGCATTTTCCTAACACATCTGACCTTAAGAATATGGGACTGGTGCATCCACCACAATATCTCCATTGTGGGAGTCCATATGGTGAGCTGATACACTCAGCCGGACCCCATTCCAGATACATGAGTGAGAGCTGAATGCAGAGGTCAGAAACAACATCTTTGCTGTGTGGGGCATGCCGTCCACAGACCTCTTTGCCACGGGGAAAAATGCTGCCTTCCCCCTTCCATGGATGGGAACCCTCTTTTACAGGTTCTCATCCTTCCCATTAATTAAGAGGACAGTTGCCAAAATGAGAATACAAAGAACTTGTTGCATCCTCATGACTCCATGGTGGCTCAGCCAGACCTGGTTTCCATCCCTTTTACAACTCTCCAGTCACACATTCCTACACCTAACTCTAAACCCAAATTTACTGTCCCAGGCACAAGGAAAGGTACTGCATCCCAACATTCAAAAACTTTGCCTGACAATGTGACTGATTACATAATGGCCATGACTACTACCTTCATTCCTCTCCAATCACAAGCTTCTACACCTATCCAGCTTTCCAAATCTACTGACCCAGGTGCAAGTAAAGCTACTACATCCCAATATTCAAAGGCTTCACCCAACAGTGTGGCTGATTAATTAATGGCCACAACTACTGACTTGGACCCTCAAATTCAAAGCATTCTACAGCCCTGCATCCAAACACTAAGCACTTCTATTCTGCTAAATGGGCCAAGTTCAACAATTATGTGAAGGAACACTCCCTTGATCCAGCCACAGCATCAGTACAAAGAATACTGGGATTTCTCCATCAAAAAGTACTAAAGCCTACCCCTGTCAAGGTCTGCCTGTCTGTTGTCTCAGCCTTCAGAGGCCTCATCGAGGGCTCCTCAGCCTTCTCCCATCCCCTTTCATGAAGGTTCATCCTCAACAACCTAAATCCTCCCATCTGGTTAGTGGTCCTCTAACCACTAGTAGAGTAGAGTCTATCCATTGTGTTGCAAGTGCTAACCACACCTCTATTTGAACCACTTGCACCCATCACCCTCTACCTTGTCTCATGGAAAATCTGTTTCCTGGTGGCTGTCACTGCAGCACAGAGAGCAAGTGAGTTGTATAGACTATGGATAGACCCTCCTTACCTGACATTCCATAAGATGAAGGTGGTCCTTTGAATAGGCCCTGCCTTTCTACCTCAAGTCTCATCAGCCTTCCATCTAAATCAAGAAAATAGTGCTTCCAGCTTTCTGTCTGATTCTTTCGATGAATATTGAAAGGGCACTACACATGTTCAATGTCCAAAGAGCATTAGCGTTTTACCAGACCTGCATGGAATCGATCCACAAGACTGAACATGTATTCATTAAAGATGCAGACTGTTCCAAGGGTGAGCCAATTTTTTCACAATGATTAGCACACTGGATCATCAAGATGATCAAGCTATTGTATCAGCTAGCAAACCTGGACTTACTAGACCAAACCAAGGCCCATTCTACCAGGGTGATCCTTGACGTCAGCTGCTCTAAACACAGGGATACCAACTAGATGCACTGTGTAGGGCAGCTACTTGGTCAACACTGTCTACATTCGTCTACCACTACCGGCTTGATGTGAAAAACATGACTGTTCCTTTGTCAATGCTGACCCTATCCATCCTTCAGTGATATCTCCCACCACTATACTTTGGTAAGCTTGCTAGTCACCCATATGTGTGATGCACAGAAACCACGAAGAAGAAAGTAAAGTTGCCTGCAGGTAACTGTCATTCTTCAAGTTAGTCATCTGTACATTCGCACATCCCACCTGCTGGCCCCGCATTGGTGTCGGTGGTCTTTCTTTCACCTTCTCCTAGTGTAGAGAAGTTAGGATTCAAAAAGGGCAAATGTCAGTCGCCAGGTGAACTGAGAAAATAGCGGGAGCCCATCTATTTATATTGATGGGGAAGGGGGCAGGGCTCCCCCCAAAATTTCTAGGCAAAAAAAAAAAATCTTCCTGAACATAAGCACTGCACACGCACAGCACCCATATGTGTGAATGCACAAATGACCACTAGAAGAATGACAGTTACAGGTAGGCAACCTTCTTTTCCCTTGCCTTCCCTTAAGTGCCTTTCACAGCAGTACATGAGAATCTGATGAGAAGGCTGCCTCTTCAGATTCTGTAGGCTTTTGACTGATCACAACTGACTGTTAACTGGTGGCTGGTAGATAGCTTTCTGTTTCTCTCCACTAATGCTTCCAAGCTCAACCTATACATTCTCAGTCACAAACCAATCACCTCGCTTATTCATCCCCCTCTTTTACCTCCCTGGCTCTTTTGCAACTTGCCAACATTTAAAGGAACACACTTAGTACACTAAATTTGTACTAAACTTGAAAACATTAAGGCAGGATGTAATGTTTTCAAGTTGTGTCAGTAGAGAAAATTATAGGCAGTGATTATTCTGCACACAACTAGCAATTTTGCATCATAAAAGCTGTTATGGAGGTGGAAAAATAAATAAATTATGCATCAATTTATATGAGTTAGTCAGAAAAATAGTTTATAATTTGAAAAAAAAAAACCCCACACTAAAATATGTATCAGTTTGTAGAACCAGATGGCTGTGTCTCGATAGGCAAATGATTAATCTCTTGCCAATACTTGTTCCACAGATGAGCAAGCAAATGTAATTTTTCTTGAATGTCTGCCTGCTAACTGACTTCCATGCAGACCAAAACACTGGAGAAGTGTGTTCTCAACCCGTTCCTCACAGCATGAATACAGCTTCTGCTACTGTACACATTGCACAAAGAGTTAGAGTCTATTTCTGGTAACTGTGTTCGGAAAAAAGTGGCTGAAATATGGTATCAGTGACCAATTATACTTGAAGTAGGGTAGTAAGGTTTCAAGGCTGGATTTAATACCTGGTATAACCCTAGTATAGTGGTACTACAAATTACTAAGCTTTCTTTTGGTGTTCTTACTAAGAGATTAGATTTTGCAAAAGACTTTTGACTTTGTATCTCTGGAGTAGAGCTGTTGAAATTACTAGTCATCACTTCTGATCAGAAGACTCTTTTCCTGTTCCCCATCCAAATATGATAATATAAACAAGCAATTCTTTCAATTACTGGACATTGAAAGTATCATCTGAGCTGTCCATGCTGAGGGAAAAAGTGGTTCCAAAGGATTGCATGCCCCTATGTGCTCCTTTTTTGGTGTATACAGAAGGGATTTGGAGGAGTGTTCTAGTGCTACTGAAAAGTTTTATGGCAAATTTTCTTGGCTTATCTGTTAATTAGAGCTGAGCTGAAAGTTCTTAAAAGATTGCCTAGAAGGTTCACTGAAAATTCTCTATTAGGATTTTTTGGTGAAAGTTGCTATTCTCCCTCCTCAGTCATCGAAAATGGTGCTAAGGACATAGCATTATGGAAAGAAGCAAAAGGCTATGCCGCTGCCGCTAGTAATGGTGAGCCGCACTTTCTTCTGTGGAGCAATTACTGTGCTCACCAACTGGGAAGAGAATCGCAAGAAGCTGTATGTCCACACATCTAGTTTAAGTTCTGTAGCTTTTGAATATATATATGTATGAAGCATAAGAACTTGTCAATATATTGGGTCTACTATATTTTCAGGAGACTTTTTATTTTGAGAGCTTGAAATAGTACAAGTATTTAAAAATTTCAAGTTAGACAAGCATTTTTCTGGAGGCTTGGAGACTGTTGGAGAAGAGGACTACTTGACCTTTAACATCTTTCCTGCAACTGCACCCCACCCCCCATAGTTTCTTTTGCTGCCTTGATGGAGACAACTGTCACTGCAGAGGGGAACCCTGGCTCTCCAGCAGTCTCGTCCTGGGCGTATAGGCAGGCCCACTGCTGGTTGGCTGGCAAACCCATCAGGGGTGACCTGAAGGGGGCAACTCCAAAGGGGAGACACCCCTTTGGGTTGTAGTGCAGGTGGGAGTGCCTTTTTGCTTCTCCTTCACTGCTTCTCCGCCTTTGCCTGGGACTGTGCCTGGGACTGTAGTTAAGAGGGTTCAAGTAGGGATATGGTGGGGGTCAGAGTCAGTGAAAGGATGAGTTGACATAGATATAGTGCTGGGAGAAGGACAGCTGTGCTGTGTTTCAGTCTTCCTTCCACCCATGAGTTTGATGGTTGCCATGTCAGTCTGCCTTTGGATCTCAAGATTCTGCTTATAAATGCCAGACTGGGGCAGAATAAAACTTGCCTCATCCATGTAGAGGGAAGAAAACGCGCAGTGGATACCTTTGCATGTGCCTACAATTGAGTATATTTTGAAGCAGTGAGAGTGGAAAAAAAATCTCACTGCCTCAATTCAGTCTTCCCTTTGCTGCCCAGTGGAGCTTTTCAAGGTGGTCTGGGGTATATTACATTCTGGCCTGAGGGACATATTAGAACCATCTCAGGCCTACTATAATTTACTCACTGGACACTTCCAGGAGAAAATCTCTCGCATCCACTGGGACTTGTAGTCCAGGGTTAATGCAGTTAAATCTGTGGAGCTATCTAGAGCATAGCTTGATCTGCCTTTATAGCTTGAGTTTCAGTTGGTACAGCTCAAGGATATGGACAAGGTGATTGGTTTATTTCATGCAACCACCACTGTACTAAATTCTTGCCTCTCCTGGTTTATTAAAAGCTAGCTAGGAAGGAATATTCAGTGGGCCAGGCAGGTGATTAATGCCTCTTTGCATGAGGGAATGGTCCTATGCTATCTTAAAGAGGTGGAGGTGAGACCAGAAACCTTCCGTTGACCCCCAAAGATCTAAGTAACTTTAGTCTGGTAGCAAATATTCCTTTCCTGGGCAAGTTTTTTTTTTTAAATTAGAGAGCGTGGTTGACAATCAACTCCAGGCATTCTTGGATGAAGCTGATTATCTGAATCCATTTCAGTCAGGTTTTAGGCCTGGTTTTGGCATGGAAAAAGGCTTAATTGCCCTGAATGATGACCTGTGCTGGGAGAGAGACAGGGAGAGCGTGACCCTGTTGATACTGTCAAATCAACTTCTGGGGCAACTGTCCAAATAGGGAGTGGGGGACACTGTATTGCAGTGATTCTGTTCCTATTTGTAGAGCTGTCTTCAGAAGGTGATGCCTGCAGAATACTGTTTGGCATGGAGTTCCTAAGGGGTCTGTACTCTCTCCCATGAAACCCCATGCTCTAGTCTGTTCTATATGAAATGGCTGAGTAAAGTCATCTGAAGTATTGGAGTGTGTTGCCATCACTATGCTGATGAAATAGAGCTTTGGTTCCTTTTCATTGTCAGCAGGTGAGGCAGTGGATGTGCTAAACCGGTGTCTGGCTGAAGCAATGGACTGGAGGAAGGCTAAGAAGCTGAAACTCAATCCAGACAAGACTGAGGTGCTTTTGGTGGGTAGTTCCTTTGACCTGTCGGGGATGTTCAACCTGTCCTAGATAGGGTTGCACTCCCCCTGAAGGAGCAGTTTTGTAGCATGAAGGTGCTCCTTTATCCATCGTTGTCACTTGAGGCCCAGGTGATCTTAGTGGTTCAGAGTGCCTTCTACCAGCCTTAGCAGGTGACCCACCTACAGCCCTACCTGGACAGGTGTTGGGAACAAAAATTGATCCCCTTTTTCATGGTTTGACTGTGAGACAAGCAACACCAGCAAAAGTTACAGGTGAAACCTCTGCGCTGGGACACACCTCTTTAATGTAGGTGTGCACCAGCAATATAGAATGAGTGCATTCAGTGGGGACCAGCTGACCCTCTCTCAATATATACATTTCATTTAGCAATGATTAGAGACAGAAAATATCATATCAAGTAGTTTTCAATAAATGCATCTGCCAGTAAAAAGAAGACCTGGCTTCAGTAATACATGCTGCTGGTAATCTCTAAATTGGATTACTGCAATGCACTCTATGTGGGGCTGTGCTTGATGGTTCAGAAGCTGCATCTGGTGCAGAATGTGGCAGCCAGATTTATAACCAGGACCTGCAGGTCTGAACATGTGAGACTGGGGACTGGGTCTGGCCTACTTGTACTGGGTCTGTATGCTTCTGTTCTAGTTCAAGGTACTGGTTTTAACTTATAAAGCCTTACATGGTTTAGGACTGTAATAGCTGTTGGAGTGCCTCTCCCATCCGTGATCTACTCAGATACTATGCTGAAACTCAACTAGGATGGAAGGGTGCAGGGTGACAGCAAGGGGGAAAGCTTTCTGAGTGATGATTCCTTATCTATGGATCAGCCTTCACACTGTTGACTGGCTGGTGCCAAATCTGTCATTTTTTTGGCACCTAGTTTAAGGTTTATGAGGCTTTTAAAGACTTGTTTAAGACCCTAGGGCCTGAGGGGGATTACCTACCCTTTGTGTTTCTGCAATTACTCTCTTTGTCATTATCTTTGTTACTGCCTGTTTTAATTTTTAACCCTTTTATGATTTTCTGATTCTTATTGTATTTTTATTGTCTATTTTTATAGATGTTTGTAAAACTGTTCAGAGAGCTTCAGCTGTGAGGCAGTATAAAAATGAAATAATAATAATAATAATAATTATTATTATTATTATTATTTATCCAGTATCTTGGATCCTAGCCTTTATTAAGGAAGAGCCCCTTTAGAATAGGCACAGTAATTCCCTTATATTACATTGGGGAAGGACTTTCACATGGTAAAACTACTTCTCTGACTTCATGTGCCAGTTTTTACTTATATTGATTTGCTTCTTAAGTTTCATTTTCAAGCTAAAATTGCATAGCATTGAGTTGCATTACAGTTTCATTGCCAGCATCAAGTTACACAGAAGGTATTCATGGAGTTTGACTAGATCCATCAGTTAATTCAGAAGCATGAATTTGGGGTCCTACTTGATTTGGCATGGAGGAACTCCTATACAGAGCATTTGGAATAGTAAACAGTTTACCACCAATGGTGGTAATTCTAGTTGATTCTTGAAATCTCTGCCACTAGTCCACTGAAAACATTTAAAACTATTAAAAGACTTGAAACTGTTGTAGATTTTCCAGCTACCTACAGCTAGATTTTCCAACTAACAATATCATTCATTGTTGATGCTAGGGAGAGGAACTCGTCTATGCATTCATTTCAGTTTTTTTCTGCAGTCTTCTGCTACATTGGCTCATCAGTACAATAAAAAGCTGGGTGAGCAGTGATGTTGTGTGAACAGCTACTATTATTTATATAGCTGTTAAGGAAAGCACTAGTTGTGTACAATCTCCCTGCCCCCCCAGTGATGTTCAGTATTGTAAAATACATAATATAGCAGCAAACCAAGTATTATATGAAGGTTGCTTAAGTCTTGAATAACCTGCAGTGGCCAGATTTATATCCAGATTCATAATGGCAGGTGCACATGCCTAATACTTGCCATGTTTCACATGGGTTAGATCAGTGGTTTTCAACCTTTCCACAGCTGGGGAATGAAAACAGGAAAACCTCCTCGGGGACCACTGAGGCAGAAACAAAAAGTGCCATACACATAATATAGTATTCTGTGTATTAGTTTCCAAACACAGTTCATTTCAGAAAATGAAAATTCTCCAAAACAACCAAGAACCAAGCAAAAAATGCCAACAAAAGAACAAAATACCAAAGTAGGTGTGATGTGGCTCCCCCCAAGCCATCTGTCCCCTCCCTGCACCCCCCCACCCCACAGCACCAGCACACTTCCATGAACACAATGCCAACCAAAGAAGAGGATGGTGGCGCACAGCCAGTCCCCACACTGGTTCCCCCACAGACTAGCAGGAAATTTCCCACAGACTGGTGCTGGTCCACAGAGTGGTGGTTGAAAACCTCTGGGTTAGATAACCCATGGTGAACCTGGTGTGTCATGCAATTAGTCATTGACTCCTGTTTGCCTGTTGGTGTCCATGTTTGGATAATCTGTTCAACTGTTCAGAAACAATAGAAACATTTAAACTTCTAGTCTGGAGGAAGCTTATCTAATATATTAAGCAGAACTAATGTCAATAGTGTGTATGTTATGTTAACCTAACCTGGTAACTGAATCTAATAAGGTATGTATGGGGGGGGGCAAGGAACCCCACAAGTTATTTATTAAAAAACCGTGTATTTATTTTTACATGTTCAGATTTCAGTCACCTTCAAAGTACTTTCTGTTTGATACAATGAACCTATCAAGATGTTTTCTCCACTGCTTAAAACAAGTTTTGAACTCATTGATTTTAATGTCTTTAGTGCTTCTGCCATTTTTGTTTCAGCTCTTCCACATCGGCAAAATGTTTCCCTTTGAGGACTTTTTTCATCCAGGGAAACAAAAAAAAAAAAAAAAAAAAACGTTGCATGGGGTGAGATCAGGTGAACAGGGAGGGGAGGGCACAAGGGTCATGCCGTTTTTGATCAAAAACTGAACACTCAGGTGAACAAAATTTCACCACTGCATGTTGCGGATGTAAATCAGCCATCATGAAATAGGTAAATGTGTTGAAAGAGTCTCCCTCCCCCACCAAAAAACACAAAAACCAAAAACTCCACCTCACTGAAGCCAAGCACAGCCTCTCTCAACAATCCAGCTGGTTACCCTGATGCAGATGGGTTCCTCGAACACTCACCTAGCTGAGGAAGCCTGTACTACAAGGGGCCTGCCCTCCAGAAGTTAATTGCAGGTGTTTTTGGGTCCCCCCTCATATGCTTATCCAACTTTTTGATTCCAAACTTCACAATAATGAAAATCACTGTTGATTGTTTTTTATATTACAATTCAACAAAGTCTGTGTAAGCTTGGTATGAACATGCATCCTCCAAAAGGGAAAGGGGAAAGAAAGGCATCCTTCAAACAACACTTGAGAAGGGGGCATGAAGAATATTACTGCTATTTTAGTCAGGAAGCTGAAACATAGCCCAGGAAAACAAATTAATAAAAAAGCCTTAAGTTCATAGCCACATATTATAGGAAGCATCTTAAAATCCTACAACAGAACCTTTTACCAAAAGTTCACTCACATGAACTAGCAAATTGATTCTTCAAAGGATTTTAGAATCCCATACTGAACAAACAGCTGCTGATCTGCATCATGTTGAAAACGCTTTAGTTGGTGGAATTTGTTACTGAGAGGGAATATTTCCATATCAAATTGAAATCTTGTTTTCTGTCTGGTATACCATCCTGAAGAAAGTGGATCTGGCCATACTTTCCCTATGCTTTAATCACTCACAGATTGTATTACTCTTGCATGCTGTAGGACTGTCCTTGAAAAGACTTTGAAAATGCTTTCAGGTCAGCCATTCTAATAAAATTACATTGGTCATGTTTCATTTCATTGCTACTTTGAGGTGCTGCTTTCTACCTGTAAAACCATAAGTGGTGTAGGGTGAAGATTATCTGAAGGACCTCCTCCTCTCATAAGTGTTTTCCCATCAGAAATAGTCATGATCAAAGGCCCTCATCTGTATTGTAACTGGCAGTAGCCAAAGATAAAGCTTTCTCAGGGATAGGAACTGGGTTATGGAGTGCTCCCCATCTTTTCCAGTGGTTTTATTGACAGGCACTCTATAGGCGGTTGCACTGGGTGGAACGGGTTTTACTATTATTTACTACTACTACTATAACAACTACTACTATTACATTTCTATACCACCTGTATAGGTCTCTAGTGGTTAACAACACATAACTTACCCCTTCAGATTTCAACCAGACCCAACCCTGCTTAGTTTCTAAGATTAGGTAGAATCAGACACTTCAGGCTATATTTGTTTTAATTGTAAACCATCTGGAGGTTCAAGAGATGGTATATAGATAATTAGATAAAATCAAAGTTATGAACAGCTTGAGAGCTATTGAGAAGTTGGATTACTTCCAATCCATAATGTGGTAATGACATCAGCAGCAGGGCAGTACTACATATATGGTTATGTATATAGGCATCAATCATCCTACCTAGATTTGCCATGTGATAGATACCACTCTGTTTCATATAATTGCTGTGGACCTCATACGTCTAGAAAACATGCATAGTGTGCATCCAGGTAACTTATCTTCCTACCTTAAAATATTCAAGCATTGATGATTAAGGTATGACTGAATATGACCATAAACCCTTGAAAAACCTCAGTTTTTTCATTTTGCTTAGTAATACCTGCAGTCAGCATTTTATGTGATATGTGTTGTACTACTTGCAGTGTGCAGTATTGCCTTTGCTTTGTTTGTTTTTTTTTCATGCTGTTTTATCAGTACTGAACGTGTCCATGTTTTACTTTGGGGAAAAATCAGTTTATTTAATGTAGGAGCAGTAGTTTTAAAGAGCTTTGCCATTGATATGTTGTTTTTTAGCTAATAAATTACATTGCTTTTGCATTACGACATGAAAGGCATACTGTTTCTTTGTGTATCTCCTTCTAAAGGGAAAGAAAATTAAATGTAAATTATATTACCTGTAGAACATCATTTTATATTTACATAAAGTCACATTTACAAAATTACAGCAAGAGGGAAAATGCAACGTAATCATTTCTTAATTTATAATCAATTCACCATGATTATATTTTGTCTCTTGATGTAATTTACTAAACAGGTTTTGTGTAAATGTGATGTTCCTCACTTAATGTAATTTATGCAATTTTCAGAGATTTTGGAAGAATGGGAATAAAAGGTCTCTCTCTAACATTTTGGCTTAATGGCTGTTTTGTTGAGAGGAGGTCTCCATTTGTCATTGCTGAAAATTGGGACACCGGGAAATCACTTTGAAACTTGAAATAATGTAGGATTGATTTCCTTTATATAAAGCATCTCCATTACCTCAATTCCATTATTCAGCATTTATAATGTAAATTTACTGTAATAGTTGGCTTTGTTGCAGATCTGTTGCGGGAAATACAAAAGCATAGAAAAAATAAGGTTCTTGTGTAACAGTCAATGTATCTGAATGGCTGGAAGGAGATTTAGTGTTTGTAAGGCTATCAGTGTAAAGCTATTGCATGCTTACACCAGTTTTCCCTTTGTTAATGTAACTCAGGGAAGATGATGAATTCATTTAATGTTGTGGTGGAAAAGAAGTTATGACACAATGAGATTGTGGTTTTCGTGTGATATCATCCAAGGCTGATGATATGGTTTGTCTTTTTCTTTATTGAGTAACGTTATGGTGGCCTATCATAAGGAAGCACACTAGAAAATTTAAGATCTTTAAACGAGTCCTATATACTTTGATTGCAATGCTAAATATATTTCCAGAAATGGTTGCCATCCAAGATGAAACCCTTGAAGCACAGTCTTGGCCTTGTGCATAGGTATGCCAAAAGGTAAAGGGCATGACCTGGCTGTTTTTCTCATAGGAGGCAGTCAGCTAAGAAGAACAGCCAAAGTTTATGGACTCTGAAAATATGCTCAAACTACCCTTCAAGCTTATTGTGCATGATGACCATTGATCACATTTAGCATTGTGTTCAAAGCATCCAAATGCAGAGATTTAAGATTTTATTCTTGTGCATTTTCTTATGAAAAGTGGAGGAACATAACTCTCCATCTGAAATCTGGAGAAGAGTGAACGTTTTTAACATTCCCTTGTGCTTCAGAAGCACTTATATGGACTTCAGAGCTGCATGCGACTGTGGGAAAAATCTTGACCCCCCCCCCCCCCGCTCCAGAGTATGGAGGAATGTTAGTGATCATCATGAGCAGAGTTGCAGTCCTCTGAGCATCAGGATTTTAAAAAACGATTTCTCTTGTAAGTTTCTACCTACAAGCAAAACTGAAGCGGTATACTCTTAGGGATTATCACATGAACTCGCATCTTCTTAGTCAGACACTTAACAGTTGTTGACTGGGTGACTATGACCCCTTAATCAGTGACTGGTTGAAGTCTCTACTCTGGCTAGATTGCCAGATTACCTTTTGCTTGATCCTTCAAATCTCTTACCTGAGAGGCTTTCCTCAACTCTTAAAAGTCTGCTGAGCTTATACTGTGCGGGATCTTTTTGTCACTCAAATGACTGTATTCCAGTGTGAGAAAGGACTGAATAGCTGCTGTGAACAGGAGAAAAGGCAAAATGAGCAAGGCCAAATTATGATTCTTATTTAGTTTACACTTACTTAGAAGCAAGCAGAACTGAAAACCCAGCAGGACTTTTAAATAACATCCAAAATACCAAGCATCTAAATGTATACCAAGAATAAGCATGAGCAGCATGACCATTCAGAACTAAGCAGGACAAGCTTCAAATATGAGCAGAACTATGTAGAGATGGGGCTTGCTTCTCCCAAACACGGAATTTCTAGTTCAAGCTCAGCGTGTGACTAGATGGAGAAGTAAGGGCATTGGGAATGTGGCATAGAAATGATAAGGTTAATCAGTGACATTTGTTACAAGTTAATGAGAACCAAACCACCATAGGTTTGGGGGAGACACTGTAGAACAGGGGGGATCTGAGAAGGAGGACTGTGAGTTCATTAACCCAGTAAGTCAGCATCAAGCCCAGCAAGTGCGCCAATGAAATAATGTTTGGCATTTCTGCCATCTGGCTCACCTCCACCTCCCTGAAGGTGGAGTCATGCCTTTGGGAGAAGGAGGGAGGAGGGGTTCTTAAGTATGAAATCATCTCTTCACAAGGCAAAAGCTGCTCTCACAAACTTGTGAGAACATGACTTGGTTGATGCTGCTTGAGAAGAACCTTCTTATGAAATCTGACTAGCTCAGAAAACTTGTCTATGTTATATAAAGCACTGTACTTTAAAAGCCTTCTGTTTAGATGGGCTGGAAAGAGAAAGGGGGAGTTAAATGCTCTGAATCACCAGAAGCACCTCCTCTCCCAGGCAGTGAAAAACTCTTATAGCTGATTGATGAAGATAAGTTCACTTTGCTTAGTTCTGAGAAGGGAATTTCTTCAGTGCTTAACACAGAAAAGCTCTTTTTCCCAATCAGCTGTAGTGATTTTCTTTGACAAGAGAGGGGTATGACCTGAAGAAAAACTGGTAAGCCATTTTAGGAGCTTCTGCAGTCTTTATGTAGTCCATGTGCTAGAGGTTTCCCATGCCTACCTGGCTTTAGCTTGGACAGGTAAGGCCTCCAGATGTTTTGTGGTTACAACTCTTATCTCTGAATATTGACTCTGTTGGATGGGGTGATGGGAGTTGTAGTCCACCAGTACATGCCAGGTCATAAGTTTCTCACCTGTTAATGAGCTCTGTTTCCTCCTTTCACACATGTAAAGCCAAAGAGCTTTCTTTATTGAGCAAAGCATTTTCCAGAAGCACAAACACCCACACTGGGCATACACAGAACTGTTCATTGAACCCAAACTATTATTTACTTCTAGGAACTTTCTCTGTGAGTATGTTTGGATCTTTTGGAAACAATTACACCTCTCTCTGAAAGCAGATCCTCTAATTGGGCCACCTAATCTTCTAATTAGGCCACAGGGTTGAGAGCTGTGCTTGCCTTATCTGTCTCTGAGAGACTCCTCTGTTCAAGCCCCATCATGATAGCTGTACATCTTGGTTATTCTCAGAGGCTGCCTGAGCACCTGGGAATCTGGCCTTGAGATAAGCACTTCCACTTCTCTCATCTCAGTGTCTGGAATTGGGTCACATTCTGAGCCCTCTCTCTGCTGCTGATGCTACTGTTACTCCTCTGGCTCTGTTGCTCTGAATCAAGCATCAAGCAGGTCTTAAGAATCTTTCTCACCCCAAATTCTACCTCAGAGTGCTTATTAACATCATGCAATTCAGTAGTGACCCCCTACATTTTAAGTTATAATTAATAGCACTGATGACTTAAAACCTAGAGGAATTTTGCTTTTCATCTCTCTCCCCACTGCTGGCCAATCATCTAAGCAGGATGGTATAATTAGCTCTGTGCATACTACTCTCCAAAGTAGGAAGAGAAGTGTGGTTGTGGAAATCAGTGGAGCATATCTTTCCAGTTCTGAAACACCTGCACTACTTCCCATCCATTTCTTAGGAAAATTCAGAATTATGAGCTACTTCAAGGTCCCCTACCTTACACATGAACCTATCTGGGTGTTAAGATCCTCATCAGAGGCTCTTCTGCAGGGCCCACAGTCATCAGATGAGAGGCTGGTAGTGCCTAGAAATAGTGTATTTGTGTTTTGACCATTTTGAAATGCTTTGATGCCAGCATTGTTAAGTTTTGGTGCTAGGTGAAGTACATTATATTGACAGGTTTTTTAAAAAGTATGTTTTAGTCTCGATACATGACATGTCTTTGGCTGCTCCTTTTTTAAAAATTTAGTTGTCCTTTTCTGTTGTGTATTCTTAATAGATGATAATTTTCCCACTATTTTAATTTGCTGTACTTTCAATTCATGTAATCCAAAAGTGTAGCTAATTTCATTCGTTTGTTTTCCACGCCTACTTAATTTTCTTTAAAATGTTGATATGCTTGCCACTACATTAGATTTACACTGGAGAAAACAATATGCTAGGGAAAGTGAAAGGCAGACCAAAAATTCAAGAAGCTGCAGCCTTGAATTTACCGGAGCTGAGTAGGACTGTCTTAGAACATTTTGGAGGACTTTCATTCATAGTGTTGCTATAAGTTGGAGATGACTTGACAGCACTTAACATTAAAACATTAGATTTTATAGCTAAATAAATAGCCAAAAATAAATAGCCAAAACTATTTAGCCAAAAATAGCTAAAAGGTTAAACATTTACTACTAGCACACCAACCAAGTTTTAAATACCTGGTTGAATAGAAATAGGTTTGACTAATTGCCAAAAACAGCAATAATGTTTGTGCTTGAGTTGGCCTCCTTAGAGGAGTTCCAAGCCTCAGGGTTGTAAGGATGAGTTCCAGTGCCTTGAACTGTGCAAAGCTAACCTTAGCAGCCAGTAATGCTCCTAAGACTTTTGTGGGTGAAAAGAGCCGTGCAAGTCAATTCTGGCAGTTGTAATCTGTTCTGATTGAAACATGTAGAACATATTGTAGTAATCCAAGCTGGGAACTTAACCAGAGCATGGATAACCACGGCCAAACTATTCCTTGTGAGGAATTGCTGCAGCTGTTCCACTAGCTGTAGTTAGTAAAAGGCAATCTGGGTGTTTAGCAAAGCTGAGTCCAATATATTCTCTGAGCTGCAAGCCTACTCTTTCAGGAGAACATAACTCCACTCAGAACAGATTGAACACTGCCTCCTTAAACATAAGAACCGTCTGCCCACAGCACTTCTGTCTTGTCAGGATTCAGCTTATTGGCCTTCATCCAGTCCATTACTGAATCCAGGCACTGATTCAGCACTTTACTGACTTGGATGACAAGTAGAACTACATCTGAGTGTTATCAGAATACTGATGGTGCTTGTCTCCACATCTCCAGATGACCTCACCCAATATGGAAAACCCTGCAGGACAAATGTCAGGGGGTCAGACAGAAGTTTAAATCCAGGTCTTTTGCTTGATTCCAACAGTTCTAGATGATGCATCTTCTCTTATTTACCAGAATTCTTTGGGTCAAACTATATGGTACTCTTCTTAACCTGGGTGCTGCTGTTATACCCAGACCATTACTACAGTGCAAAACAATAAGATACAGATGAACTCGTCGTAGAAATTTCAGTAGAAGCACAAATTCCTAAAGAAGAAAGCTGATACTCAGCTTGAAAATCAGCTTTAGGGCAATACATTCTTTTGTTTATTCTAGTGTAGGTATAATCTAGGTATAGACTGTTCAGTCCAAGAGCAGACATTCCCTTAATTGTCTTTTGAAAAATATTGATGGGTTGTGCACAGATAAAAATCAATTTACGAGTATCCCTGGAGTTGTAAGCAAGAGCTATGGAGGCTATATTGTCTACATATACTTAGAATGCTTGTATTGGAGAGGTGAGGGGTGTGGTTGTGGGATGGGGGGAAGAAAGGAGAGGAGGTACAATCGTATCTGGGAACCCAGGTCCTCTGTATATCAGGTGCCTTTCTCCTCTCTGGTATGTAAGGTAATGGGGCAGTCCACTGCTTTGTGAAATCATCTTTCCCTCTCAGATGACTGACTTACATCACAATTGTAAGTTTTTCTACTTGAACATATTTTCCTTATGGAAATTTGTGATTTTGTTAGAGTTGAAGTTTTAAGGTCAGTAGTTGCCCTGTTGTATATTGTAAAATTACATGTTTGTGTACATGAAACGTTCTATTTTGGAGCAGAATGCATTTAGTTTGTGTATTAATCTGAAATCAGAGCACCACAATGAAGTTAATTATCATGTTTTAAACTGTTCTTCAATTTTCAAGTAGCATCAGAAGCTCACAAAAGGAACTGAAACTGTGTACAGCACCTGGGAAAATAAATAGCCTTGCCTAAAGGTCTGCTTTATTTTATTGCCTGACAGCATATTTTTGCAAGAAACATATTGACTCAGACAGGCATACTTGAGAAGGTACTTCAAAGTAGTTCTTAGCAGTCACTCTATACAAAACCCATTGACCTGTAAAAGTGTGCTGCTGAGTGCTGTATGGTTTTGGATGGCAAATGTATTTGGTCATTCATTAGTAGTAATAGTAATTCTGAAGATGTTCTAATGTGTGCATTGCATTACAAGAAAATTGGTTTTCTTGAGCACTTAAAATCATTACATTATTTCAAACACAAACAGATTGAATGACTAGTGAACAACTGAGCCTCAAGCTCTTACTTAAAGGCAACAGAGAATGTTTAAGAAACCGGCTGCAAATAGTACAGGTCCTTGTAGGAAATTTTCTTTTGTCCAGAACATTCTTGTGCTTACTGAATAATTTTGCCTTGACCTCAGAATACCTTGGTTTTGATGCACAGGCAAAATAAAAGAGACCAAAAGCTGCACTGCTGTAAGTTCTTTAGGTTTCACAACTGTATGAATATGGCCAATCTAAATGTTTATGTCTTTGGAATGTCTTAGAACTAAACAAGCCAACATAGAGGCGTATTTGTATTTTAAAATGTTGCTTATACTGTGCTATTCTAGCATTCTCCCTAATTTGATTAGGGAAGCTCTTATGTAGAGGCACTACTGTAAGATACATAAGTACCAGAGTACCTTGACGTGGATGTAGGCAACAAAGGCTATATTCTTCAGTTGCTGCAGCTTTGTTTGTTTTATGAAATTTATAGGCATTCAAGTTAATGTCTTCAAGGTGGTTTACTTTTGTAAATTGCAGAACGATTATTGATCAAAGCAGGTTAAACTTGGATTTAAGACATAAGGACCAGCAGAAGCTATAGAGTATATTCCAAATGCTTAACTCCTCAAAGGGTGACTGGAGTGAAATTTTACCTGCTTCCTAAAGGATTTCAAGCAAGATAACAAGCAGACCTCCTAGAGGTGAGGATTGTTCTTGAATTATGGACTAGCACAGAAGCCAGGGACTGTTTCTGTAATATTTTCTGTAGAAGGTTGGAACAACCTGCCTGTGCATTTCTTTTGCCTGATTCGGTCATAATACTAATATATGGTTTATTTAATACATGGGATGTTAAATTCTGGGTTGCAAACCCAGTTGTACTAACAAAACATGGCTTGTTAAAAGTGAACAACCAGGGAGGGAATTCATTGTTATGGACTGTAAGCTCTGGCTTATGTAAGCTCTGACTTGTTTGAGGTTGTAGGCTATAGATGTGGTAAGAAAGAGTGTGGTAAAAACCCAGCCATTCTATATGCAACTAATATAGTATCACAAAAGCTTTTGGGATACACATGTGGCTATTTGTATGTTAAAATCTATTGGTTTAAAAAACAATAGATTGTTAGGGAAAATACAGAGAGAGCATAGGTACCTCATCAACTTTTTACTCAGCAAACCATGATTGGTTCCTGCTGACCAAGATGTCCAAACTTAGCAGTTTGGGCCCAGATGATATGCAAGCAGGAAGCATCCATGTGTTATAGAACTGATTGTGGGTTTTTGAGTAAAAATGGGAGAGTCAGGTGCTCTGCAGACAGTACATCTGCTCTCTTCCACTTGTGCATGACAGTGCGTCAGGTCAGGGTGAAGAAGGAAGGAAATGAGCAATACTGGGAATAAGAAAATGAGGCATGCTTTATTGAATTGTCTGCTAGACAAACTCAGGGTGGGGCAACAGACATAGACTAACCATGGGTAAAATAAACCATGAGTTTGTATTATATGTGAGCTAATCAAGTGTGACTGCTTTGAATTTACAAAAGCTGAGCACGACTGATGAGCAGGGCATCCTGGAGGGAACTCTTTTATAAGGTCGCCATAAATTGGAGACAAATTTGACAGCATATAACAACAAATAAATGAGAGGCATGTCTTTGCCCATGCTGAGTCTTCAGTTCCTTGAGTCTTTGGGGTGTTGTTGAGAATGGAGCCATGTAAAGAAGGCTGAAGAAGTTGGGGATGCTGCTGTTCTTGGTGGGCTTCTGCCGCCATTGGAAAAAGGGGTATCCCTTTTGTGTGTGTTGCATTAATAAATCTGCATGTTTAGACAACTTGAGGCATTGCACAATAATATGGTTGTCAAAATCCTGGTGTGATCAATTTAAACATTTGGATTGCCTGGAACCTCACTCTTGAAAGTAGGTAAGTCCTCTTTCACTTGTCATGAGACTTCCTTTTCCCTCCAAGAAAAGTCAGTCTCACCAGCATTTCTTTAGTAAAAGCCTTAGTTATATTCAATCTCTGAACATATGCAGAGGAAAATGTTGAACACTCTCTGACATCCTTTACCCCAAACTTTATTTATTTAAAACTTTTCTGTGCCATCCCGTACTTAGACGTCTTGGGATGGTTTACAACAAAACAAAACAGAATTCTTTTGTGTTGGTCCCTGTGGAGGGAGCGCAGTGGAATTGGGTACACTTATGTTCCTCCTGCTGAGATTCCAGTTGAACCATCCTATGATTGCAATGATGGACTATCAGGTCCACCTCAGGGATCTGAGGTTCCCCACCTGATAGGGTCCCCACCTCCAAATCTCCTCCCTCAAAGTTTTGTTTCTCTTCTCTGTTCCCATGGGCAGGTTGACTGTTTCTGTCAATTGTCCTTGAACTAATCTTCCCTGGTGGGGTCCCTGGACCTTGGGCTGCAGCCAGGACTGGGACCATTTCAACAACCATCTCATTATCAGAGTCTGAACTCTCAGTGCTGCCAGGATAGACAGCCTGCCATGCACACCTCCCATCACTGGAATCTGTCAGTCCTGCCAAAGTAGGTAGCCTCCCATGTGTGTATCTGAGCCCTCACATGATGCATGCACATGCCACTTGCGTCCTCACATTTTAGTTGTTTAGCTGACTTTCTGAGAGTGCTCTTTTTCAAGGAATATAGGACATTTTAAAACATTTCTGAAATGGGTAGAATGTTTGATTGACTTGGTCTGTGCTTGGGCCACAGTAAAGTGCTCTGTATATCATTTCTTCAAGTAATTGTATTTTAATGCTTTTAATATGCAGGTTTTTGAAATATTATATAATATCTATTATTCTGGTG
Organism: Varanus komodoensis; assembly: GCF_004798865.1. Lineage (NCBI taxonomy): Eukaryota > Metazoa > Chordata > Lepidosauria > Squamata > Varanidae > Varanus > Varanus komodoensis. The sequence goes on from NW_025335641.1 coordinate 5,200,007, forward strand.
TATTATATGTGCTAAAATTATAGTATTTTATGTTTTTAGGGTGCAGTCCTATGCATGTTTAGATAGAAAAAACTCTACAACTTCCATCATGCATGAAAAAGCCATCATGCATTACTTATATTTCACTTTTGCTCTAAACTTCTATTTATTTCTGAAAATACTTTAGATATTAGATTAATATCCCACCTTTTTCTTTTCTAAAGAAGTCAAAGCAGCTTACATTATTCTCTCCCTCCTGCTCTCATTCTTATCCCCACAACAACAACCCTGTGATGTAGGTTGGGCTGAAATTTTCGGACTGGCCCAAAGTCACCCAGTTGGATCCATGGCTGGGGGGTGGGGGGGACTACAATCCAGATCCCAGTCCCACACTCTTAACCATGCATCTCACTGACTCTTAACCACTACACTAACCACTCTACTCCTTCCATTTTCATTTCCATTTCCAGAAATGTCCATGTAATTAAGTTGACAAGGAATTGAACCAATCAAATTAAGATTTTTGTTATCTTGTTAGCCATTAGTTTCCTTTATTCGGTTTAAATCAGTTTTTTATTACAGCACTTGGCAACATACATTCCAGGCAGCAATCAATATTTTCAAAGTAGGCTGATCTACTTTGAAGAACTAAAATTCTCCCCATTGAGAATTTCTAACTATACCTGACTCTTCAAACTAATAAAAACCTATTAATCATTTGACCATGGGCATAATTACTGATTTGTTCTCTTAAAAAGATAATGTTGTGGGAATGGATATCATCAATCAGATGATACCATCTAAGTCTATGAAAATCAGCCCCTGTTGACTATTAAATGGCTTGCCTGCATTATTTACTATAATGCCTTTACAAGGGATTCCCTGCATGTCTGTGGGTTTGTAATATAGAATAGCAAGCATCTGGTAATACCGCCAAACATTTCTACAACTCTTAGCTGAATATTTTTGGCAGCAGAATTCAGCTGAGCTGGTAACATCAATGCTAAAACCTTGCCTTTAATTCACTGAGGGTCCCAAGGGAAAACACTAGTTCACAATATACTTTAAAGTAATGGAACCTCTTCCAAGGAAAATAGCAAGTATATTACCACAGCTCTATTGATAATGCTAAAAAGCCTGTCATAATATTTATATGATTGCATTAAGATTTATGGTAAAAGAAGCTCCCAGCTATCTTGGGAAGGTAAAAAATCTATTGCTACTTTAATGATAAAGTTTTTAAAAAATGATATAGATTGCATAATGTGACTATTATATTTCTGTGTTTTATTAGCAGCAAATGTACTGCTTAATATGAAGAAAATGCAGCAGCAGCAAAACTTGTACAAAGAAGGTTGGTATAATGTTATGTTAGTAATGGATAAGGTGCTGAAGGTTGCATTCTGGAGTAGTGCCCAGTTTGTACAAGTATCAACCGATTTTATGTGTTTTGCAGTGTCAGTGAAGAATAGACAAGTACCCCGCCCTTTTGCTTTGTTACTGTGACTGAAATGTACCCAGTTTTCCTAAAAAATGAGTACCTTTTTGTGGGAAAGAGACTATACCCAACTTTCTTTTGCTTATGTATATCAAGAAAACACATAACAGTACTGTTAGCCTCTGTTTCTTTAGCCTCATAAAGAAACACTCCCTTTTGTTCAAGACTGGTACGATCTTCTGGGACCCTCTGTAAAATTTACACTGGATGTATAAAATAATATTAAATATTTTGTTGAAATCTGTGACAAATACCTGTCTCAAAGACTGGTGTCATGTTCACAGTTGAGAAGTGGTACTGGTACATTTAGTCCTGCTCAGTGCTGAACTTGTCAGATTTTTATGTCTTTTCTTTATGTACCATCTGCTTTTTATTAAAAGCTTTTCTTTGTAATGTGTAGTTGTGCACTTTGTTACATTACAAACAACCTTGCAAGAATAAATGGAGGCTTGGCCCAGAATCTAGGGTTTTAACTGTTCCTATATAATTACTCTTTCATCCTTATAAGGTTGACCTCATAGTGGAATTGACTGCGACCGATCCTCTTAGTTGCTGTGAACAGACCAATACTTTTTTCACCTTGGAAAATGTTTATAGAAGACATATTTGCAGATATCTTAATAAATGAAAGATCTAACATATGGCAACTATGGATAAAGTTACCATATAAAAGAGGCCCAGCCTTTGTTTCTTGAATTTCAGGTGCTTATCTCTGAGAAGCATGCCTGCCTTTAATTGCAATACAGGCACATTAAAGGTCCACATACCACACCTAGCATGTTAGCTCTTGTGGGTTTCTGTGATCCTCTTAATATTCTAACTTTGCTTGTAAATATGGTAGAAACTAAAGAGGTTTAAATTTTCTGGAATCCTACAACTTCAAAGCTACACTTGCACATGAAGATATCTCGCAGATTTGATTTTTGCATGGCAAAAGAAAACATTGGCTGATGATGGTGTTGTGCATAATGCTCCTCAGCAACACCAAATTACTAGGTACTAAGGATAGTAATGCAACCACTTTTTCAACTTGATGAGGTCAAGATTTCATGTTAATTGAGTACCTGGAATGCTTACTAGAATTCTTGTAAACAGTGATCCCATCAAAAAAGGAGAAATTTTAGGGTTAGAACATTTGGCTATCTGATTCTTGTAGGAAACTCATATCATTGTGAGAGAAGAACCCCCTTTCTTCCTAACTTATAGGGGAGGGTGGCTTAGTTTCATGTTGAGAAGGCAACTGATGCATTTGTTCACAGTAGTCCTACATTGCAGTATCAGATCATCATGCATTCAGATTCGTTCCCTTAACTGCAAAATTATAGCAATAACAGAAGTTGTGGCTCTTCGTGATGTTTAAACAAAACAGTCTTCTTTTTATACTCCAGATCAGACATTCAGTAATTATTTAACATCACTGTAGTGAATCTACTGCAGTTTAAATGCACACATTAAAATGCTTTATCGGTTTTGCCAGTTGTTACAATAGTTTTTATTATGTTGGAAGTATTTGTGTTTATCATTTGCTTAGAATTTTTATGTGGCTTTGGAACTTGAGTTCCTCTGAGGGACTGCCATCTGTCTTCTGTCATTTGAAATCTATAGGTAATGTAGACTTCTCAAATACAAATTATCTTTCACCATTACAGCACTTTTGATAAGCACTCATTTTAAATGGACTTGATACCATGTTACCTTGCTTGTATAATCAAATTTATTTATTTATTTGACTTTTATCCTGTTCCATTAACCATAAGGCTCCCTGGGCAGGTTATGTTTTAAAAGTGTACAGTAAAATTACTGATTTATTTGCAGTTTTAATGTGCTGGTAGTAGATCCATTATCCAGACAGTGATTCTTAGAGGACCAAAATGGCATTTTGTACATGCATAAAGGAAAGTAGCAGGCTCGTAGGGAATTCCATCATTTGTACAAACATGAACTTTCCTTAGAAAAAAAGTCCTGGGATGGGGAACTCAAACCAGTTTAATGAAGAATGAGCATGGAATACAGAGACTCTTGGGTGAGTAGGAAGTGAGGGGAGGGAAATAGAATGGAGTATCATAGCTGGCTGAAACTCTGAATGCCACGCTGCAGTATTTTCTCTTCCCCACTTGAGACTCAACATTTATTATAAATTTTCAAGTTACAAAAGTGTCAAGTATTCAATTACGTCATCAGAGTTTGCATCACAACATTACCATGCAATCTATATTTCAAACTTTGCTTTTGTTGGTGCTACCAGGTCGTATCATAGGTCATAGTTATATCCAAATCCCAATGAGTAACTTTTGGGGAGTTGCTTGCATCTTAATTAACATTTCCTGCTTGGTCATGATCATAATGGGAATACATTTACATAAAGTTAATCAAGCTCTTGTTCCTAACATTTGAAAAAGCTTATAGAGAATTCTTTTCTGATTTGCAAGTTGTTGCAAGGCTTCAGTGACATTACTGTGCAATTCTTGCTAGTGATAACTAGTTCATAATTGAAGTTTCCTCTTCCAAAGTTAGAGTGGGTATATGGCTGGTGCTTCTGAACACTACAAGTTCATGTTTCTGGCAGTCAGCTATGGAGTTCAGGAATATAAGCGTACTGCATATGTTAAACTCTGTAGTTAAAACAGAATGTTGGATTTATTCCTATTATATAGTATAGTATAAATTTTGTAATAGGTCATCTTCAATGTTTTTAAGTAGAATGGGCCTTATTTTTTTGAATTATTTTGTCTTCAAAATATGCGAATTTCCTATAAATATCTCTTTTACCTGGCACCACAAAAGAGGCCTTGTAGATAAAACTTTGTGGGCCATTGTGTTGTGTGAACCTTGTAATTGAGTTGACATCTGGAGTGTAAAAGCGCCATGAGGACATACTGACTTTTGTGTTCAGAGTATAACACAATAGGTGATGTGGCAGCCAACAAAATAGCATAGGCATCTTAAGATACAATCAAAATAAAGTAAATCAGTTATGTCTCATGATTTCAGAAGCAGAACAGTTAAACCTCCTTCCCCTGAATCAGTTTTACGTTATAATGGGTTCTTGTCCTTCCAATTAACAGCATTTGCTTTTGAAAAGTTCTCAGCATTTAGTTCTTAAGTGGTGCTGTGTACAGTAAGGCAAAGAGGAATCTATTACTCCCAGAACTATCGCATAACTATGAGCAGCCAGTCTTTTGATGGGGACTGGCAGATATGCTCTCATAACACCGGTCCTGTATTGTCTGCACTGGCTACTAATTGAAGTCTGGGTACAATTTCAGGTGCTAATGATGATGTATAAAGCCTTAAATGGTTTAGGGCCTGGGAATCTGAAGGAGCATCTGCTTCCAAATACACCTGCTTGTCCCCTAAGATTCTTGTTAGAGGTCCTTCTTTGGGAGCCCTCTTTGAAGGATATCAGGAAAGTGGCTACCTGGAGGAGGGCCTTTTCTGAGGTAGCACCCTGGCTCTGGAACCTGCTTCTCAGAGTGCCTGATGCTGACACTTTATTCATTTTTATGCCAGGCCAAAGTCCTTTTATTTTCCCTGTATTTTAAGGATTAATTATGGTTTTAATATTGGTTTTATTAGATATTTATATTCTACTTTTGAATGTTGCCACTGTATCATTCTGAATTGCTGTCCTGAGACTTTTTATAAAGGATGGAATAGAAATGCTCCAAATAAATAATACAGAGTCATGTGGACTACAACTTGGATAATCCCTTGTGTGACAAATGAGAATTCTATTGTGTGCAGAAAGGGTATTTGTGTTGCTAATTCTACTCCTGCTCACAGCTGCAATCTTCAGTGCCACTTTTTGTATTTTGACCTTAAAGAGCAACCTAAGAGGTGCAACTGGATATACCCAAAAGTGGTGGGGTGGGGGGGAGGGAACCCTGTAATTAGGATGCAGACTTACATGTCCAGAGGTTTTGGTTGCTGTCTTGTATATTGTGGTTCTTAGTTGTAAGCTGATAAGTGTTAATTTTAATCAAGAATTGGCATGTATGCTTGCTCAGAAAATGCCTGAATTACAAACTGGAAAACTTATTTAAATTAATTTTTGTTAATTTTAAATTGTGTTTCAAACTATCTGGATTTAAATCATGCCACCCAATGTTTTTAAAAATAAAAAATTGCAAATGGGACCTTGTATTGCTAGATCTCAAAAGGTGTCTTCACTTTTAAACCCGTGACAGTAGTCTTCAAGAGTCATTTCAAAAGTGATTTTGTAGAGAGAATTCATAAAATAATTTTCTGTTTATTAAGTATTTGCTCTGTAACAGAAGTCAAAAGCTTTTGCCTTATAGTATTTCTGTTTTTCCTTTGTTACTTTTTTTGAAGAACATATCATGCTATTGTAACTTGCTCTGTGTAACCAGTCCTCTGAAGAAGCAAACTGTCAATTACACTATAAACTTTGTAAAATTAATGAGCATGATTCAAGCCAGCTTTATTAAAAATAAGTTCTGGGGAGGATGGACTAAGAATCTATTAACATCCTGATGATTCATTCTATTACACTTGCATGTTTGTGAGCTGATACAGGCTATCTAATTTCCCATTATGCTCTTTTTCTCTAGTCAAATCTGTGACTTCATCTGCCTCTGACATTGGTCTTTGTGTTACTTCAGAGTCAGCATGTCAAGAACTCTTGGCTTGACTTCCTATGGTTCTGTCCATAGTCTTTCACTTGTATTCAGTGCAAATGTCTTCTTTAATTTCAAGATTATCTTGTGCCCCTTGCTGCAGTGATCTAGTTCACAAATAACAGCAAATCAGGTTAATTAACACATAATTTATTGTGTTCAAGTAGATGAGAGCGGGCATTTGAAGTGAGTGTATTAGCAGCTTCTGCTTTTTATCAGCAGCCTGTGATTAGCTAGGTCTTAGCTTGTTGAGTGTGTGAACCCAGCAGTTAAGCATGGTTTGCTTTTGAATTAGCAACTCAGCATTCCAGGTTGTCATGTCACCTATGACCTTGCCATAGGTTCGTTATTAAAAGTGGAAGGGTGCTGTGCACTCATTTAATCCTGCTTACACTTAACCATGGTATGTAAACCAAGTCATTCTCTTTAAGCAGTTTTTCAGCTTTCGTATTGACCCAATTCATGTCTCATGAGGGCACTTCCTGGGTTGTTTAACCCAGAAATTGTCAGAACCAAAGTGCATGAGTTGCCTGCAAGCTAATTCCACCTTGAGTCAACAACTCAGGAATAGGATTGTATTCTGATGTGCAACCCTGTAACCTCTGGGGGTGTTTTCATGGACTAAGCAACCCAAAGTAATTGCAGCAACAAACCTAAGATTAAAAAACCTAACTATTGATGTTTGATTTATTTTTTGTCAAATAGTTTTAATTTTTTCCTCTTTGTCTTAAGCTTTCTTGTAGAATATTTTTCAGGTTTATTTGAGAAAGCCATCCAAGGAGGTTAAAAATATTCAGAAAAGCAGGGACCTAATACAAATGTTCATGTCATTAGTGCAGACAGATACGATTTTTAAACATTACAGTAGTACTGTGGAAGGAACCTGTGGAAGAGTGTTTCTCATGTCACCTGTGTATCACATTCTTCTGATAACTGCCCTGTCCTTCCTCTTCTATAATAGAAACCATTCCCTTTATATATATAAAACAGTTGCTAATTAGCAAATTGCTAATTACAAGCCATAGCGTCAGAGGTGGATGAGTACATCAGTGCAATGATGAGATCAACTGTTTTATATATAAAGGGAAAAGCAGGTTGCTTACCTGTAACTGATGTTCTTCGTCGTGGCCTCTGTGCATCACACATATGGGTTCTGCGCCTGCGCAGTGCCTTTGGCCAGAAGATTAACAGCTAACGGTTTTTTGGCAGGGACTCTGCTCCCCCTCCCCCCTAGCAGTATATAAGGAGCAGAGTGACCGCCATTTTCAGTCTTTGCGACCGCCGTTCACTGTGCCTCGTGCTGCTTCGCTCTCGCTAAGATTTATCACTTACCTCGTTCCTTGTTCGAAAATCTTGCCCTTTCTCTTACAAGTTGTATTCCTTGCTCTTGTTGTTACTACTTCACTTATATTTCTTAACGTGCACTATTTTTTCTTCTTCTTATCGTTCCTTAAAAAAAAAAAAATTCCTGCTTTATTATCTTCTTCTCTTCAAATTTCTACGATGGCGCAAAGGGCGGCATTCCGCAAATGCGGAAAATGCGGCTCGAAAATGCCCGCAGCAGATCCGCATGATCTGTGCCTCCTTTGTTTAGGGGAGGGGCACAGAACCGATAAGTGCGGCCATTGTTTGGCCTTCTCAAAACAGGCGAGGAAAAATAGAGAGAACCGCCTTCGAAAACTCCTATGGGATCAGGCCCTTCTCCAATCTGACCGCCTGGTGGCTAAGTCCACTGTTGTGGCCCCACCTGAAGGCCGTCCAACTTCGGCTGAGTTGCCGCAATGCCCGGCCTCCTCCATTGCTCCGCCTTCACGCTCCTCTCAGGAAGGCGCACATGCTATGGCTGACCAGCCTGTTTCCCTGCCGAGGAAACAAAAGGAGAAAAGAAAGCACTGTGATTCAGATAAACACCCTGTGCTTAAGAGGGCCAAGAAGGGCAAGACGAGCAAACCGGCTAAAAAGCCGAGGAACCCTGAGCAGGCAAAACAACGCCATTCAGACTCAGTCTCGTCTTTGATCCCGATACCGGTCTCGGAACCGACTCCCTCGGTACCGAACATCCAGGAGGCTATGAGGGTCACCCCACCGGCTTCACCACGCCGGCTGGCTGTCGAACCCGTCATGGTATCAAGGAGGGGCTCCATCTCTGATGGGGAAATAAGAGACTCTCCAC